>NC_043977.1:51777032-52377032 GCF_902148855.1 Sphaeramia orbicularis | reverse complement strand
GTACCACTAGACGGCAGCAGACACCAAACTGAGTACCTCACAGTGAACCGCATAAATGCACATTTCAGTCTGATGTATTGGATTTCTGGTGTAAAAAAATAATCAAGCTTGAACAAAAAAGCATAAAGGGACTGAAGAATAAAAAGCACAAATAAAAAAAGAAAATAATTAAAAGTGGATCTCAGGTGAAAAGCAAACACATTTAACGTCATCAGTGAATAATACACAATAAAGTCAGGTGTTCTGTACAGAGAACTTAGGCTGTATTTTCACTAATAATTATGCACATATAAAATACATTGACAAACAGGTAATGCAGATGGAGTTGATCAACATAAATATAAACACAATGCATTAACACAGTGACCACGGATGATGAAAATATAGTGATCTGACAACAACTATTTGAACTCTAAACAGTTCACGTCTTCAGTGATCCCATTCAGACATTGTGCACATTCATTGATAGTCGATGATAGATTTGTTCCTGTGTGTGTTACTTAGCTAACAGAAGTTTCATCTCAGCCCACAGAGTGTATGAGTGCATTGGAGAGCAGCAGGGTGGTCTGCTGGAGTGGCAGGAGGGTCATCGAGTGGACCTCCAACATACGAACAGGTTCAACCCTTTTGCTTACTGCTGCAGAGTCGGACCCTGACCTCTGCAACTTCTATCTCTCTTTGCTTCTGTCAAAGCTGCACCGGGTCATAGTCTTATACCAGACTTATACCAGACTTACAGACACTTTTATACTAGACATAATCATGTAAAAAACTTCAAATTCAATAAAAATGCACTAATTCTTAACATATAAGTTTCTGCCATTTTCATTTCTGATGCTGCAAAGATCCACACAAATTGTATTCTGAGATGATTCGGTTTCATAATCATAGAACTCAAATCCTGAAACTACCCCCCTACCCCCTACCGTTGAGACATGCTGAGTACATTTCAGTTCACAATTTTTCCATTTATTACAGTGCCCACACTGGTTTCATGCACTCTTCCTCAGTGGGTTGAAAATCAACCTCCAGGAGATTCTAAACCCCACTCAGTCTTAGCACTTGCCAGATGTTGAGTTGAATTTCCTCTCCTCACTGCTACGGTAGTATCTGTCTGTCATTAAATCTAGCAGGGATCCCTCAAATTCACTTCAGTTGATGTGGTTCCTGAAAGATGAACAGACATCCAGCTGTCAAAGATTTTGACAGTTGTGCAATTTGTAATATAGATGTATTTTGTCAATGCTATGAGATACTGTGCTGTTGTTTTGGCAGAAGCATTTATATCATTAAAAGTGGCAACAGAGATACTTAGAAGTGCACTGAACTTTACTGAGATGTTCAGTATATCAGATCTGCACATGCTCGTGTGCTTATGTAAAGTGTTATGACAGGAGATGGTCATTTGTTGTTGTAAGTTATGTTATATAGTGATGCTGCTGTAGAAGAGCAGACGAAAGAACAAGAAGAACTCAGGAGTGATCTTCACTCCTCATAAAAAACTTTATAAAGGCTGTTATCATGGATGTAGACCACAGATACAGGCTTTAGCTTAGAGAAAAAGTTGGCTAATATTAATCAACTATCTGGTCATCAAACAACACATAGTCAACATAAACATCATGTGCATATGCAAGTCTGACATACTGACCTTTGACGTAGCGTGCATTTCAACAATCATAACACAACAATTCATGTGAAAATATACATCAGTCTCTGGTGTTTAGAGTAAAACTGGAGTCAGGATCTGTTTAGCTTAGAATAAAAATGAAGACATCTAATCATCCTCTGTCCAAACTGCAGTTTAACAGAATGTATATTTTTTATTTTTCCTAAACAGATACTTGTCATTTCTTGACGGATGAAAGCAGAACATGGCTACAGCACACAGGCGAACTGATTATGTGAAATACCAGTTTTATTACCCTTATGTTTGAAGAAGCAAAACCGACAAACTGCTTCTTTCTGATTAAATACAAATCTACATAATATCTTTAGATGTTGTCAGCTGCATTATATTCATTTTGGCCAGGCGGATCAACTGCTCTTCATTAAAAAAACACTGCAGTAAATTTGGGTAATTTTGTTTGTGAAGAGAATAACGAACATGTGAACATGAAGACATATGTAACGTATTACAGCAGTTGTTTGTAATATGTTTTACAGTTGTGGAAAAATGGTACATTTTGGGGTGTATAGTTTGGCCATACACTCAGATTAATGCTGAACTTCATTATCTAATATTTAAGTGTACTTGTGCACTCGTGTGTCATTTATCTTAGAGTCTGCTTTCAGAATCAGAATCAGAATTGGAATACTTTATTAATCCCAGGGGGAAATTATTGGGGGTTACAGTCGCTCCATTCAAACACAATAAAAAGAAGCAGGAAAGAAGTTACCAATACAACACATATGTATATCAGCAAATTATACAATATATACTGGGCCAGGGGTCACCAGCCCTGGTCTTTGAGAGCTACTGTCCTGCATGTTTTAGATGTTTCCCTCTTCCAGCACATCTGACGGTCGTTATCAGGCTTCTGCAGAGCTTCATGATAGGCTTATCATTTGAAGCAGGTGTGTTGGACGAGGGATACATCTAAAACATGCAGGATAGTTGCTCTGGAAGACCAGGGTTAGTGACCCCTGTACAAGACAATATATTATCAATATGAAAATCAAAGAAATATACATAATAAGTTTGCAAAAATATAGCTGTGTGTAATTAGAATTATGTAGTTATATGGTGGAATTAAACTGATGGCCACAAGGCAAGGCAAGTTTTTTTGCATAGCACATTTCATGTACAGGACAATTCAAAGTGCTTTACTTAAAACATAAAAGCATCACAGGAGATGGATAAAAATGCATTTAAGATGAGAGAAAGTTAAAATATAAAAACATTAAAATTAAAATAGACATTAAAATCATCAGCAATAAAATGTGATTTTATTGCTGATGACATCTCAGTTGATTTTAGTGGTGATGTTTTCAGTATGTGAATTGTTACCCTGCAACAATAAACAAATACTTGAATAATAAAAACATTAATAATAATAACAACAACAACAACAACAACAACAACAATAATAATAATAATAATAATAATAATAATAATAATAATAATAATAATAATAATAATAATAATATTTGTAATGGGTGGGGCCTATTATAATGCTGCACAGATGACCAATACTGTCCAATCACATGTGAGCTGTCCTTTGAAATGTCTGTGGTAACATCTAATGTGTTGATATAAAAAAAAACAAAAAACAACTACATACACTGGGTGTTTCTGAGGCCAGACATGGCAGACGCCAGTGACATTCAAATGTAAATTAGGGCCATTCACACCTCTGCTGTGAGGTATTAACCCCCGCACTCGCCCTGCATCCCCCATGCCCCCCGCCCCAACTCCATTTCTGGCAGTTTCTGGCATAGCTGAACTTCTCTGTACACTCACGATAATTACTGGGAATCTTTGAAGTTGGCGGGTGTTTACGGGGCCAATAATCTGGTTTTTCATGCAGTGGATCATTTAAAAGACATAATTCAAGACTTTAAGGGAAAGCTGCAGTAAACAATCATGTTTTCAGGCCTGATTTAAATGAGCTGACAGTTTGAGCAGACCTCAGGTATTCAGGAAGTTTGTTCCACAGGTGAGGAGCAGAACAACTGAATGATGCTTCACTTTGTTTGGTTCTGATTTTGGGAACACACAGTAAACCTGGCCCTGATGACCACAGAGGTCTGGATGCTTCATAGGGAACCATCAAGTCTAGGATGTATTTGGGTCCAAGGCCATTCAGTGCTTTGTAGACCAGGAGTAAGATTTTGAACTCTATCCTTTGGCTCACAGGCAGGAATGATGTCCTGTGTGGTTCAGTGGTGCATTTGGGTGGAATCAGTCTATCACTGAATGTACTCCTGTGACCGACCAGAATATCATGGAGTGGGTGAGTGGAGTTGTCCAATATTGTCTTGACTTTGGACAACATTCGCCTCTCTGACAGCCGTACAACATTACTGGCCTTTGTGCAGGATGTTTTTTTTAACTCCATTTCTAAGCTAATGACTGTCTCATTTGTCATGTTTGCTAACAACAAACTACTGCTCCCATCCCAAAATAGACTTCAGCAGAATATTTCAGGCATGTACATGAACATGCACAAATCCTACATTCTGAACCATGAAAGAAACTTTTAAATGGAGAATCACACATATTGACAAACCTAATACCAGTTGAGTACCTCCACACAAAGGCTATAAACAGGCAACCAGCTGACCTGGCTCTCATTTAATGTGCCATATCTTTGCTTATCCTGCGTAAAACAGTGCAACAACACATTGTGATTTTATGGGTTTATGTCTTGGACTCGTGACAAGTAGTGAAGTGCGGCCTTATTTAAGGGACTGTCTTTCATGAACTTCTATATTATGCTTTGCACGACAACCACAAAAAACACAAAAGAGTATCATAATGAATAGGAAGACTCATATCATACCAGCATTGCCCAACATTTTAAGGTGGACCCCCCACCCCCTCACCCCCATTTTGTGGTCACTCACTTGAAGCACTATGTTTTCTCAGTGCACGAAGTTTTTCTCTACAGAACTGTTCCAAGTGTGAGAGTGTGTGTTTTTGTTTTTTCTCCTTTAGTGATCTAAAACATTGCACATAGATGATAAATCTTTCCTGAAAAGGGGCGTTGTTGAACTGATTGAAACCAAGCTTCTGTGCACCCAGAGGGGCTGCTGGTCCTTGTTTGGTTAAAATCCCTCACAGAAACAAAGAAACACCCCACACTGAGAGTAGATATGCAGTAAAAAGAGGAATATGGATTATCTAATTGTCATTATAAGCATAAATCTTGAGAAAAAGAAGCCGCCCTCAGTGCTGTTTTAGATTACGCAGATGTTGTGTAAATCCCAGTGATCTCAGTTAAATACAGCTTTAAAACTGTTAACACTTTGGCTGTTATTTGTACAGTTATAAATATAACCAAAGTGAAGACTATAATGACCAATCCACATCTGCAATTTGTTTGAAGCATTTGTGAAGAGTGCCACTTGCTGTTCTCATACTGATGATGGTCAAAGAGGTCAGTGAAAACAAACATTCTACAAATGCAAAACAATTAACTGAAAAACAGTGTCTCTTGCCAACAGAAATTGCACTACGTTTAAAACACTATGCGCTGGATCTACTAAGATCCCAATTTGTGTGTACTAATTTGCGTGTACAATCTAGAATTTTGTGTGTGGGGTTGAACCGCAGTTTGTGGGTGATTTACTAAGATTGCTTGCGCAAATGGCAACTGGTGCAAAGTGTTCGAGACCGCCCTATTTAAATGAGGATTTTGCGTGCACTACTGGTTGTCACTGGAAAAAGTCCTCTGGGATACGCCAGCACTAATGGTAACAATGTGCTGAAATGATCCAGATGCACGGAAAAATGTAACGTTGGAGGAGTTTTGTCATAGAAGGTATCGCATGACTCCTCCTTGGCCCCAGATCATCCACTAGTTCATCTAGAAGTTCTAAAATGACGTTGCTGGACAGCAGTGCTCGATTCATTTTAGAGGTGGGGGGACCGTGGAGGTTGTTGGATCGACTGTTAGTCACACATAATTTTGTCACACTGTAGCCTAATGTCAGTGCGTATTTTTAATTACAATCATCAGATCAAGTGGAAAAGTCTCAAATATTTTTTCTTCTGTCATTCCCAAAATGTTCACGAGGGTAAAAAAAAAATCATTCTCTGCATCTTGTTTCATTGTTTTGATGTCTCCTTTTTGTGACAATAACCACTTCCATGTGTGCACAGTTACACATCCAAACTATTTGCACTGCCCTTTGAGACGTGTTAAATATAGACGCAGTTTCTATGAGCAAAATTGCTTTCAGGTTTGATGCTTTGCATGTGGTAAATTAATATATTTACATTATCTCCTCCCAGCAAACACAATTAAGTGTAAACTTAATTGTCATCTTACATATAAAACTTGCATATTCTTTGCAGCAAATGTACTAACTGGATGCAGATGCAATATTTTGCACCTTCGAACGAAGCAACCTTAGTGCGCACTGTTAGTAAATCAGTTTGTACATTTTTTAATATACACCAACCTGTAGTAGATCCGGCCCTGTATGTTATACATGAAACAATAACAACTCTCTGTAATATGTCATAGAGGCATGGTGGGGCAGTGGTTAGCACTGTCACCTCACAACAAGAAGCACAGACTGGCTCCAATTCCATTTTAATAGGTTAACTGGTCGATCTAAATCACCCATAGGTGTGAATATGAGAGTAAATACTCCTCCTCTCTGGCCTCCTCTTCTCCTCTATTCACGCTCCAGCAAATATTTGTTACTGACCTCTTCCCTGGAGTCTCTGTGCTTTATGTCCTCACAGGTTTTCCCTGGATCATCTCTGGACCTGCTGCTGTGATCCTCCTTCTCTCCTGACTCCATCATCATGATTCATTTATCCATATAGGTGTGATAGTGTTTATTATATAGTTACATGTATGGTAGTGGTTTCTATTATTTGTACTAACAGCTGCAGTAGTAGTAGTATATCCACTGTTAGTACTTGTGGAGTAGCAGTAACAGTTATGGACGTTTATTCTAGTTATTAATAATTATGCTAGTACCAGCTGTTCTAGTTTTTAACAGTTGTAGTTTAGTTTGCTGTGTATCCATGTGTCCCCCCCACCCCTATCTCTCTCTCTCTCTCTTTCTCTTTCTTTAACCCTCTCTCTTTAACCCCAACTGGTCAAGGCAGACGTCCATCCTCCACAGTCTGCTCCAGGTTTCTACCCGTTAAACACAGCAAAAAAGGGGTGTCTACAAACAAGATAAAAACACTAAATCTGAGTAAAAAGGTACTCAAAACAAGTGAAATATCTGTCCGTGCAGCAAGATGATTTCACTTGACAAGATCTAGTGAATTAAGATGTCTACATGTCAACAGATGTATGAACACTTGAAATAAGAAATTAAGTCTTAAAACAAGATAAATTATCTAACACTTCTAAATCTAAGTTTCTTTTAATTTAATTTAATTTTTTATCTTGGTAAGAACCAAATAATTAGCAGTGAAGGACGTTTTTCCTTCCACTGTCACCGAGTGTTTGCTCCTGGAAGATTCGGTTGGGTTTCTGTAAATTGGCTGAAGAGTCTGGTTTACACCAGGTCTATATGTAAAGTGTCATGAGATAACTTTTGTTACAATGTGGTGCTATATAGACCAAATGTAGTTGGTGGAGGTAATTAAATTGGGGTTTGTCTGTCTGTCTGTTTGTCTCTTAGTAAGATAACTCAAAAAGTTATGGATGGATTTTCAGGAAATGTTGATACTGGCACAAGGAACAAATGATTACATTTTGGTGGTGATCGGGGGGGGGGGGCTCTCTGAGTGCTTTTCTAGTTTATTGATTAATTGATTGAAATGGTATATACACACACACACACACACACATATATATGTATGTATGTGTGTGTGTGTATATATATATATATATATATATATATATCTCAGCCCTGTGATGAACCAGAGACATGTCCAGGGTGTGCACTGTGTTCACCTGTTGGTAGCTGGGGTAGGCTCCAGCATCCCTGCAGGCCTCATGAAGAGTAAGTGGTTCAAAAAATGAATGAATGAACAAATGAACGAATGAATATAATACATCATAATTCACAAACAATAATAGCATCTAAGTACAAAGGCATGTATCATTCTAAAGACAAATCAAATCAGCGCTGCCAAATAATACACACCATAGTGTATTTTCAGACATTATAAGGTTTACTTTACATCCATGGTTGCACCTTCAAAAATGAAGAATACAGGTCACGACCTCCATCAGTATTTGTTACAGAAGAATTTTATTTCAGAGTGAAATAAACTTATAAGTGCTGCTCAAGTCTTGACCTGTAGCTAATTTTTCTCCTCTTCCATGCATCTTGGAAGTAGGTCAAGTTGTGCCAGAGCCTTCTGTTTAGATGTAAAACAGAAGGATACAAATGGAAAGGATCTAAATAAAGCACTACATTCTGATTCTATTGTCACATACAGCAAATATAACTCTTCATTTTAATTAACAAATAAAACATTGTCGAGTACTTCCTGAATTACAAGTCAAAATAAATGATTTGGACTTTAATAAGAAATTATTATGTAGAAATTATTTACAAGACTGTAGTGAAGTAATGGGATGTTAACGGTAAAGACTAGGAACACAATAGCAGAATGTCCATTTCCTGGCTCACTGTGTGATCCAAACAGTGCTGTCACTGTCAGCTGTTGGCCTGTGAGCTCCGGCTGTGATAAAAGCCAGATGTTCGATTCTCCTCACAGCCTTTCTTCCAAACCGTCCCACTGGTCGGATCCCTCTGCCTGTGTACCAGGAGGCATCGATGTCTGGATCTGGACAACACAGCACGCAATGCGAAACCATTTCAACATCTACAGCTATAATGAATTAGCTATGCTGTTCTAACCAAGCATGGCAGCACTAGCTACAAGCAAAACACAAACAGTATGCAGAAGAGGCATGCAGGGAAGAGGATGACAAATTATTACAGTTTAGGAAACCAACAAAACCTTGTCCAGAGACACGAGTTTAAAGGGATTGTTCACTTCAAATTACTAATGTAAATAAAATGGAATTATATTTATGTTTGACACAAAACCAATACTAGGACAAAACCATATGTTGCAAAGCATTTCAGTTCATTACATTTTATTACATTGTATGGATGAAAGTTTTACTTTATTTTGCTTCATTTTACAATAAAAGTATTGTTTTTTTTATTCCAAAATCTTCATTTTAAATAATCTGTATATCTGTAGTAAGTATGTAGTAACATGGGGTGGCTGTGGCTCAGTTGGTAGAGTGAGTCGTTCAGTGACCAGAAGGGTCAGTGGTTCAAATCCTGGCTCCGACTGTCCATATGCCCAAGTGTCCTTGGGCAAGATACTGAACTCTGAATTGCTCCTAGGACCTGGCAGCGCCTTGCCACCATTGGTGTGTGAGGGAATGGGTGAATGTGAGGCTTTGTAAAGTGCTTTGGGCACCATGAGGGTGTGGAAAAGCATTATATAAGTGCAGTCCATTTACCATTTACATAATACAGTAAGTTACATCTTACATATAATTAATATATTCATGTTAAGTGGTAATAAAATAAATAAAACCACTATATCTTGGGAGATAATCTAATGCTTTATATGCTTTAGACTATATTACATTGTGATTTCTTACATGGTAATATAATAAACTCTTTATATCTTAGATTGTAATATAATGATTAAATCCATAATATTTTAAGGGATAGTATTATAATTAATATATTAATAATTCAAATTGTAATGTATGCGAGTAATACGGTATATTAGAAACTTATAGTAATATAACAGTGACCATGTAATATTTTTTACATGGTTTTATTAATAAATTATATAACCATTCAAAATATATTAAGTAATTAAGTAACTTATGTGATAATATGTTAATTAACACCTTGATATTCTCGGTTCAGATACAGATATATGTAATACAGTATATTAGAAAATTTAATGGTAATATAGCTCATTAAATTGTAAATTCTTACATGGTTATGTACTAAGTAATATCTTCATAAGTAACATCTTGTAATATAATAACACTTTATTGTGTAGTAATATAACATATTTAAATAATATATTAATGTTGAGTAATGATAAAAGTCACATCTTAACATTTTAGATAATAACTTAACTGTAATATAATAATAAATTATTTAATCTTTGTGAAATTAGATAAATTTAATCAATCATTTAGTTAAAAGAAACAGCCACTCTACATTAGGCCAACTGCAAAAAAGCATTGAGTTGTTGAAATGATTACAAGCAAGTTCATTACTGATGTCTTATTTTTAGATTTATTTGATTGTTTATATATTTCATTTTGATGATTTTGGTCTCTATATTAATGAGGTGTCACAGGAGGATCCCTTACTTCTGATACTCATGGAACTGTCTTGATGACGTCTACAAAGTGTGTGACTCAACATCAATAAGACTGTGCATAGAACTGCAGACGTCCTCATCGCAGCTGGACCTGGAGCAAAAAACAAACAGAAAATGACCGTAACACAAACAAAGTTGGTGCAGAGGAATGACTGGGATTTACTCTTATAAGCTGAACCAATTAGCTGACACAGTAACCCCAACATGTGACCTCTAATTTATTTTCAGCTAAAATGCAATAAATAAAAGTCACCAGTGCTAATGTGTGCTCAACCAACAGAACAAGGATTTGGGTAAAAGCTAATTAAGACACATTACACAGTCTGCCTATTAGATCACAGCAGGAAACACCGGTGAGAATTCAGAAACAGTTTTTAGTGCATGGACACACACCTCTGCATATTTCCCCCTCTTTAGCTGTACTGATTCTTCTTTTTTCTTATTACATGTTTATATTACATTACAGTACATTCTGATCACATTACACGGGGCAAAAACAGCCCAAACAGAACAAAGCACAATAGTCTTAAATATAATCAAATTGTGTTATATTATGTAAAAGAAGAAGTAAACAAATTTTGCTTGGTTAGACGAAAAATAAAATTCCAGTCTAGCTACTGAAAGACAATCAAGGGCATTAAAACAGTAGTATTTGTATTTAGAGTAGTAGTATTAACAGTTATGGACATATTAGTAATTATACTAGCCACAGCTGTTCTAGTTTTTAACAGTTGTAGTTTGCCGTGCATCCATGTGTCTCTGCCCTCCCCCAATTTCTCTCTCTCTCTGTCTTTCTCTCTTTCTCTTCCTTTACCCTCTCTCCTTAACCCCATCTGGTCAAGGCAGAGTCCATCCTCCAGGAGTCGGGGTCTGCTCCAGGTTTCTGGCTGTTAAAAGAAGTTTTTCCCCCGCTGTCACCAAGTGTTTGCTCTTGGAGGATTCTGTTGGTGTCTGTGAATTGGCCTAAGAGTCTGGTTCAGACCAGCTCTAAATGTAAAGTGTCATGAGATATTTTGTTATGATGTGATGCTATATAAATAAAATTTGTGCTTTCTCAAGTAACAAACACAGTTATTTAACCCTTTATAGTTCACTCATAGAAATGATCTGAAATTCAACATTTTAACCTTAGTGTGTTATTGGAGGACTTAACAAGGCTTTTGTACTTTTGTGAAAATTTTCCAAAAATTTTGATGGTCATGTAGAAAGTCAAGGTCAATGAAGTTACCATATTTGCTTCCTTGCCCATGCGTAGAAAAAAATTCCAAGAAGTAAATATTAATTAAAAAAAAATAAAAATACAAGAAAAACACATGTAATGTGAAAAGAACATGTATTTTAGAACATTAGACCAACTTAAGTGCTGATCCAGACCCCTGTCCACATTCACATGATCCCTTTGAATATCATTCCTTACATTAGTACCATTACTTCATGGTACCTAACAAAGCAGGTCCGCTCACTGTTCATGCAGAGGTGGACCTTACAGACCCTGGAGACCACATTAGACCGGAGACTGTTGACTCACTGCCCTCACTGTAACTGTTGCTTTCACTGTTTTGTAATGTATGTGGAAATGACTAAAAATAGTCACTTGCCCGATAAAGGCTTAAGACTTAATGTTCTCGTACTGAGAAGCTGTGTGAGTGGCAAGATTATTGTCATTAACGAAAACTAATGAGATGACAAAAACTAGAATTGAAAAAACATTTTTGCTAACTGAAATAAATGAAAACTATAATTAAAAGAAAAGAACGATAACTAACTGAAACTGTACTGTATGCTTACAAAACTAACTAAAACTGTAAAAATTGTGAATAAAATTCCCTTCATTTTCGTCTTTTGTCAATGTCGGATTGATACGAAAGTGATTTATTTCACTCTAGCAATTTTAGCGGGTGGCACCGTATGGCACTTCACGGTCTGTCACTTGTCGTCACTTGACGTTTAGAGTCGTCTTCTGGTCCCCACTCTACCTGGAAACATGGAGACTAAAGTTGGGAGAAAGCAGCAGAGTCCTGTATGAGATTTATTTGAATATGATGGCGAAGAAGATAAAAGATACGACTAAACTAAAATTAATACTAAAACTAAACTAAAACTAAACATTTTGAAAAAAAAGAAAACTAATAAAAACTAGCAAACCTGCTCTAAAAACAAATTAAAAGTAACTGAATTAGAGAAAAAAAGTCAAAACTAAATAAAACTAAACTATAATGAAAAATCCAAAACTATTATAACCTTGGTGAGTGGTCTTCCTCATTAATGTCATGCAGACTATCAGTGTAACTTGTTACTGCTAAAATCACCAATACTCCAATCATTATCCAATTTCTGGAGTTGTCAGATTATTTAAGTGACCATGTAAATAGTATATTCTGATCTGTTATATCAGATAATGGCAGTAATCTGATTATGAGAAATTGGATTAAAATACCTGGATTTCTCCCCAGTACTCCATTGTCTTCCTGCATGTATACAGGATAATCTGATCCACTTTACGTCTGCACGTGTAAACACAACTGAAGTCATAGGAAACTGAAGTTTCATAGTCAAATGTGAGCGGAAGACAACAGGGAGTTTGAGTTTATCATCACTACATACGTATGTACGCTGAAAGAAATCTGATAATGGACTGGAGCATCTAAACCAGGGTTTTTGATTACTGCATTTCTTGAGTGGATGTAAACGTATCAGATAGGATTATTACAGTTACCTGATTTCTCCTAGTTATCTGATTTTTATGGTTATGTAAACAGGCTCATTGACACAAAGGTAGACTCTCTGAACTGCTGAGGGTTCTGAGGAAGACTGCAGATGAAGGTCAAGAGTTAAACCAACATCTTATTTCTAACTTTTGTCTGAAAATGCAACAGTTTCCTTTTCTAAAGAGGAACAAGCCTGATAGTTACTTTTAGAAAAAAACATTCAAAACAGCATTCATTCCAAACAATATTTGACCTCTCAGTAAAATATAATAAACTGACTTACCGTTTGGATAAATTCTTGTTTGAATGTTGAGCTGCAGGACCAAACTTCAATGGTTGTGAGATGCAGGAGTTGAACAGGTGTAAGAATAATACCTAGAAAAAAAAAAAACACTGTTCTATTTCCCATTGACTCGTCCCAAGCGCCTTTTCATTTCAGTTATTTTAGACTGAGGAAATGAGTTGTCTCTCACCTGCTGTGTCAAGTGGATGCACACTGAGGCGGTGTCTCTGGGAGTCCGTTTATCAGTTGGGTCATCATGTGGTTTTATTTGAGCAGGAGGGGCATCGGTGTGATAAGCTGATGTCACCCAGCCATGTCATTACATTACATATCAACACATTACACATCCTCACCAGGCTGACGGGGTAGTACATATGTGTAATTTGCCTTATTTATTGACATCTACACTGGCAGACTCCAGCGGAAAGCTAGAGAAGCCCCCCTGCCACACACACACACACACTGACTGAATAACCACCACCCCCAGTCTAATGTACAACGCAAGACTCACTCTACATCAGTACAATAATCACAACCCATGCACAATGTTTTTTTTTTTTTTTTAAATTTACCTTGTAAATATCCTATACTGCTTGTATCCTTATATGTTGTATATATTTTGTTTATTTGCAGCATAAAATATTTCCTCAAGGTTTTTTTTTTTGTATATTGTCAATACTTTCCACTGTATATTTTGAGTATAATTTTGAGTGATATTTTTATAGCCTCTTTGCACTTTATGTGATTTTGCTGCTGAAAAAGAAACAGCTGCTAAACTGACTTCCATTGGTCCTGTAACAATGGCATTATAGATCTATTCTATTCTATTCTATTCTATTCTATTCTATGTATGTGCCATCTGCCTGGACGCTGGAAAATGGCTCCATTTTATTACCAGTGTGAATGTATTCTCACTCGTTTTAATGCAATCCCAATGCTTAATGTGCTTAACCATGCCTGCACATGATTCCACAAACCTGAAGCAAATTTACGTCCAGAGTTCAGAGGATGTTATTAAGACCACTCTGTCCTTCCTGTTTTGACTCTGAACTGGCTGCAAATTAAAACCACTTCTTGCATGACACATAACCTGGAAATTTGATTTCATATGATTTCCACCCAAAGCGTAGTGTCCAAAACGGACATTATCCATAATCGACAAAATGTGTCTATTTCCTGAGACGTCTTGAAGTTGAAAGAACCAGAGTTATGCATGGGTTCCATACCAAAGCACCACAATTTAAAGATAGTATATTGTCAATAAACATGTCATATTCTCATGATATGGTGGGATAATTCAGATATGAAATGAACAAACAAGGAACGTAGAAGGTTCTGCAATATTTCTGCATGAGTGTCACATTATATCAGATCAACCCTGTGTCTCATTAAAAATATCATTAATAATAATAATAATAAAGACAACTGACAGCATTTTGTTTAGTTTCTGAACATTTTTATTGACCAAAATCATTTCTATTATTAATTAAATTGGATTGAGGGAATTAGATTAGGAAACCCCAAAAAACAATACCAGAATACAATATTTAATAATTAACAAATGAAAGAAAATACAGCAGTGGTTGTGAGACTCCATGACCCCCTCACTGTGTTTCTCCGACTCCCCCACACAGGCTTTTTCTAAATATGTCCACAGAGATCAGCTATGGTTGAAACACTGGCACTGATGCAAACCTCTATAGCACAGGTGTCAAACATGAAGCCCAAAACCAACCCACCAAGGGGTCCAATCCAGCCCATAAAATGCAAAATATACACTGACGATTTTAACAATTAATGGTGTCAAAATCATTTTAGTTCAGGTTCTGCTTACAGACCGATTCAATCTCAAGTGTGTCAGAAGTTGAACAGTCAAATACTATCATAATAACCTATGAATAATGAGAACTACAAATTTTTGTCTGTTTTAATGTAAAAAAAAAGGAAGTAAAATTAGTCCATATGAAAATGTTTACATTTACAAACTGTCCTTTCACAAAAAAATATGACTAACCTGAACAAATAAGAGCAACATAAAATGTCTTAAGAGAAATAAGTACAATTTTAAGAATATTCTGCCTGTTATTAAATCTTTTATGTATTTGTAGATTCACTGTGATCTGTAAATTGTAATGCACATGTGTAAATGATAAATGGAGGCATAATATTCTTAACATTGCTCTTATTTTTCTTAAGAAATGTCCGGAAGGAAACTTTGTAAATTTTTAAGGACATTTTTAAGGGAACAATTTTTTTTTATAGAAACCTTGTAAATGCAAAAATTTTCATAAAATAAAAAAAAAAAAAAAAAAAAAAATAAAAAAAATAAAAAAAAAAAAAAAAAAAATATATATATATATATATATATATATATATATATATATATATATATATATATTTTTTTTTTTTTTTTTAATTTTAATCAATTACACCTCATGGGTTACTCTTAAATACATAGTGGTTCTTTGACAATGAAAGAGTAAATTGTAAACACTGATATTAGGCTGACAGTAACATGTTTTCATTTTTGAACATATAACATTTTCTATAATTTCACCTACTGTAGCTTCCACATTATTCTGGTGCTTTAGCCTCCCTTACATGGAGAAATTTGGAAACAGTACAAACTCATTTTTATAGTTTGGAAACTCTAGGGTTGTGATTGTTCACGTCCTTGTAATGTGATTCTTCTGGAAAAAACCAAGACAACTACAGGTGCTTTTGGGTGTTTTTGTCCTTGTTGTTTCTGTTAAAAGCTGGTGTGCTATTAAATTCTGCATTTCACAATGTTACAGCTGACTACATTTATGGCTGATGAGTAGCGAACATCTGTATTCAGGTGTTTTTTTACTAGTCATTATTAGTAATTTTGATGTGTTTTAGTCTTGCTAAAATGTTGGTATAATTATGAAATATTGTTAAAAGCTAATGTGAATCAAGAATGTTTTCACTTTAAAATGCTGTATTAAAATGAAAATGTATTAGTATGGAAGTGGCCTTACATGAAAGACACTATAACCTGTAGGAATGGAGATTTAAGAGAATGTTGATCAGTAGGCCACACTGTCGCTGTAGCAACAAAAAGTAAAAAGCCATAGGATTATATGTATCATCGTCCGAACACAATACAATATAGTACTAGGCAGAAAACATCAACACCTCTTGTTTCTACTATTTACAGCTTTGGTATCCACCATGAGGGATTGAGGAGGATGTGAAATGATCATGTGACTCCTATCTAATCCCAGATTGGCGGAATTGGTGGTATTGCAATTGTCTCCACATAACAACCATTCAAAGTCTTCCTAATATATTAATACATGACATTCATCTCTAAATGAAAATAAAGAAATTCCTTTTTCATCAAATACAAACTACTCCTAGTCATTACTTTGTTGATGTTGTTACTTAAAAAAGTGAATTTAGCATTTTAATGTAGTTGAAATCACTTATTCTACTCCACAATAAAGCTTTCATCTTAAAAGTATGGATATAATGTGGAAGCAGCACAATATAATATATGTTTAAAGCTCTTATTACCATAAATAATATGACATCTCATATACATAATAAAATGTGCAGTAATACGGTGTATTGCTACTATGTCTACTTAACACATCACTTGTATTAATTCTATGAATCTAGGAGTCTTTATCCAGACTAATGCAGCAAAGAGTACTTTTAATAAGAAGGAATATTAGGGACACATTGAAGTTGAGAATATACTCATCGTTTTTTCCATAAAAAGTCATAATAATACAAGAATAAAGTAATATTTCAGGAAGAATGCCAAAGAAAAAAGTATTTTCCATCAGACTCTGCAACACTGTAGTCTGATGACTGATAGATTTTTCTTGAGCTGATAATAAAACTAACTTCCCATTGGAGATAAATAATGTTTATCTGTTTTTGTGTATTTTGAGACAGAAGTTACAACATTACAATAATTCTTCTGTACAGCACTTTGGTCCACTGTGGTTGTTTTAAAGTGCTTTACAAATAAAGTTGGATTGGATTGGAAGAATAAAGTTTTATATTTATTGTATGAAATCTTTTCTTTTTTTTTTTTTAAAGAAAGTCGTTTAATAATTTAATTAAACACTAAGCATTAAATATATTTATAAAACACAGCAGCTGCTGAACTCAAACTGCTATATTTGAGTCAGCTGGGAGTTTTAACAACTCTCAGAGTAATATGCCTATAAAACAAGGCTTTTTAGCCTATTATTTAATGTTTCATCAATAAAAAATAAGACTCTATACCAATATCAAATTTTTCCACCTAAGTACCATAAATCATTTTTCTTGTTAGAGTAAACCTACAGTTATGGAAGGATTGTGGAGAAGATTTACATAAAACTGCATGTGTACCGTGCATATATACACAGTTTGTGCCAGATTTACTAAGGCAACAGGTATACCTAAAGCAGTGGCCACTTTTTGCAGGTGATTTACTAAGTAATTCTGAACAGACAGAACCAGCTCATTTCAATAATGTGCAAAGTTCATTTCAATAATGACTGCACATTGACACACCTGATGAAGGGATTCTACTAACAACACAGTGTCAGTTTTACACACATTTCTGTCAGGAAACAACAACACAGACCAAAGAGAGGTAGCAGGAGAAGAGGTTTTCTGTGGGAAAACAGAACGAGTTTGTGGATGAATGTAAGTGTGTCTAAAAGAGAAACTAAAATGCTTTAAAATCATAATGTTCCACCTGTTCATAAAGGCCGATCTGGATCACTTTGCAAGTGAGTTGAATACAGGAGGGGAAGGATGTATTCTACAGAGGAAATTAAAGAAAATGGCACACGCATGGAAATGTCATGAAGTGAAATTTGTAGCTGCTATTAGAACTGAATTCTGACTTACATTCATAATTCTCATCACTCTGGTCAAAACTTTATGGGAAATACTTTAATTCCATATGACTACTGTTTTTAATATTAGTAATACAGAGGAAACATGCCATGCTGTCTGTATCATCCACAAAACCAGGAAAAAGACTTAGAAATCAGAATGTTATCAAGTTGAATATTTCACTAGAATTCAATAGTTCATCTAAATTGTTTTGCCACATTGCCTCATTTACATGAACATAAAACCTCTACTTGACTTGTCGAGCCTCCTGGTGATTAGGTAACATGATGTCAGTGCGCTCCAGTAGTGATCTCAGGTGAACAACTCAAGTGAAAATGTGAACTGTTTTATGGTCAGTCTGCTCTGATAACACCTTGCTCTGTCCTAAATTAAATAAATTAACACAAGTATTGAAAATTCCGTCTCTTCTTCCGCCTGTCCTCTGTGCTCGGCGGTGCCTCCTCTGTACGTACAGTACCTGTCATGTTCATACAGGTGCCAATGTGTAAAGACATGTTTTGTTTTGTTTTTCCAGCATTTAATAATGGTGTACTCTGCAGTAAATCTTCAGTTGCAAACATCAGTAAATCACTTTGCATGACTCATTTAAATACACTCCTCAGAATTGGCGCTTTGAAATAGGAACTCCCACAAATGCATAAAGTTAGGTCAGGCACAAAATTAGCTTTTCCAGAACTAATTTTGTGCCCTTAAGTAAGTCTTTCAGAGCCAAATGCACATTTGCACTGGCATAAAGTATTATGAAATCTTGCAACTTACATCAATATGTAATGAAATTGGATTTCATTCTATACATCAGTGTATGTAACCAATGACAGCAAGTAATGTGCTCATTAAAATGCATGAACGAAAACCTGCAAATCAAAAGTGTATCCTAAGATGCAGGTTTTGCAATGTTAGTCCATAGTGTATCATGAGAAACTGAGAAACACACTATGAATGCTGTATGGATTTATCCCAGGAAGTAACGTAAAACTTAAACTGTCTCATCCCACTTGACAGACCCTGAAATTTCAATTGGAACCATGTCATGGATTCCAACTGTACAAGATAAATGTGTTCACAGAAGAAATGGGGAAAGTGAACCCTCATAGTACTTCAGATAATAGTCAGCCGCCTCTTCATGAGCCCTGTGTCATGACTGGTTTCTGTAAGAAGAGACAAAAAGATGCAATAATTGGCTGATGCCTTAATAAGTCAGTGTAAACTTTCACAGTATATGTTGATTTGATTAGTAGATATGAAATTACTGACAGAGGCATAAAACGATGAAGCCTGTGAATCAGACAGGAAAAGAAAACAGCAGCTCCATCACATTTTCAAAGAGATTAGAAAAGAAAGTAAACCTTAAATCAACATGTCACCGGATTTGCTCATCTGATGCTCTATTGAGAGTAGCTAATACACGTTAGTTCTGTCAGTCTGTGCTTAGTGATCGCTTTAGTGCATGCAAAACTAGGGATGCACCGATACCACTTCTTCACAGACCGAGTACAAGTACAAGTACTTATGTTTGATTACTTACCGATACCGAGTACTGATATGAGTACTTAGTAATCCCATTACAGTTCTTCGCTACTTTTGAAAATGAGCTTTATTGTCTTTGACATTAGTCTGACTGTAACAAAGTGCTGCTACTGACATTTAATGTGTTGGAATGAGCGTTTCTCAATCAATCCACCAGAGGGTGCTGCTCTTAATTAACCATACTGGGCAAATACCACGAAGAAGAGTAAAGTTTCTTGTTGATACTTGTTGATATTGATGAGGGTAGTCGTCAAAAATATGTCAGTAGTTTTTCACTAACTCACAGTCGCTCTTTGAAAAGATCTGCTACCTCCACAGTTCCCGGTGGTACTGCTTCGTATTCTCTGTCAGGGTACGCATCCACTAGCACCCAGAAAACAGACAGATTTACGAACAGAATGTAGGCAGAGGACGGACAGAATGCTCCATCTGTATCCCTCTGTGTCTTTAACGTAACTTTCAGTCACTGTTACTTTTGTCACCGTCGTTTATTTTGAAAAATCTCCACACTGCTGACATTACTCCTCCGCCACATACCTGCTGCACTGAACTGTGAATGTCACACTACTGTAAAGTGGTATCGGTGTGTTTGTATTGGAGCACTTTTACGAGTACGAGTAGAAGCATATGTGCTCAGTATCGGACTGATACCTGATACTGGTATCGACATCGGTGCATCCCTATGCAAAACAAAAACAAACATTAAAATGAATTAAATGACATTTCAGCAATAGCTCAGTTCTTTAGTAGCAACAACAAACATTGATAAACTCCCAGGAATCATAAGTTTAGGCAACAAAAAGCATAAATAGCAGGTTCATATTGGCACTATGTAATGATTAACACAGCGAGACCTGATTGGAGCCGCAAAAGGCACTGAAGCCCAAAGAATACAAGCAGAGTTCACCTCCACATTCATTTGGATTTTATTATTAAGTTCACTGATATCTGTAAAGGTGCATTATGTAGGATTTAGTGGCATCTGTTGGTGAAGTGGCAGATTGATACCACCTGTTTCCCATCAGGTCTGGGATACTGTAAGAACCAAGGTTATAATCGTTAACAAAAACTAACGAAATGATGAAAACTAGAATTGTAAAAACATTTTTGTTAACTGAAATAACTAGAAATTATAATTAAAAGACAAAAACGATAACTAACTGAAACTGTATTGTGTTTTTACAAAACTAACTAAAGTGTACAAAAATTCTGGATAAAATTCCCTTCGTTTTCGTCTTTGTCAATGTTGGATTGATATAAAATCAATTTATTTCCCTCAAGCAATTTTAGCTGCTGGCACCATATGATATTTAACAGCCCGTCACTTCTTGTCACTTGTCATTTAGTCGACTTCTCGTCCCCACTTTACCTGGAAACATGGAGGCTAATGTTGGGAGAAAGCAGCAGAGTCCTGTCTGGGATTTATTTGAATACGACAGTGAAGAAGATAAAAGATATAAAAAAACTAAAACTAAACTAAAACTTAGCATTTAGAAAATAACAAAAACTAATAAAAACTAGCAAACCTGCTCTAAAAACTAATTAAAACTAACTGAATTAGAGAAAAAAAAAGTCAAAACTAAATAAAACTAAACCATAATGAAAAATCCAAAACTATTATAACCTTGGTAAGAACATGGCCATTTCAGCCCACTGCTGTGACATGTCAGTGTGTCTGCCATATTGGACCAGACTTTAAACACAGAAAGGTAAAAGGCCGCTTTTCTTGATACAAAAGCACCATATCACATATACATTTCACAACAATTTCAATGAGTCCTTGTTTTATATTCAGGTTAGTATCTATTTGGAGTACAAAGGTTGAAGCAAAACCTTTGTCACTCTTTATCATTGAATATAAGAGAAACGTGAGATATTCATGGGCTAATTCTCCTGTCAGGTTCTTGACCAAAGTACTGATGAAGATCTGGGATGAGTTCTAGTTCACCTTCAATGGCAGCTCACTGCTTCTAATGTGCTAATGCTAATGCTAATGCTAGATGCTGTACGTATTAGGATGGGAGAAAGGCAGAGACTGAATTTCCGGGGGTATGGGGGTAATAAAGTGAGTTAACCTTTGACCTTTTAACACAGCTGACACTATGGACAAGGTTAAGATCCTTCTGTAGATGTAAAACACTCATTCTAAAGTTGATAAAAATGAGATTCTTGGGGTGATTTCTTAAATAAAAGTTCAAACAAATGTTTTGCTTACATCATTTTTTACTTTTGATCTGGACAGTTTTGGTTCCACAATTGTGTGTGTGTACTAAAGAACTGATCACACCATACCTATTTACAATAGTTGGTGGCAGTAAAGCAGCTCTGTTCATACCTTAACTCCTTCATGGAACCCCAACTCTATGTGAAGTTATAAGGACAGATATTTTTATTGTTTTTGTCTTTGTTTGCTTTTTTCCCCTTTTACTAAGGTTATACTTACAACAGAAGAAGCAGAAGGCTAACGTGCATGTCATAGACTTAATGAGAAAGAGAACGTCTTGTTGTTTCAGGGTTCATGTGAAACAGTTCAAACATGGCTCAAATGTATTGAACCCCTCAGGATTTTTTTGTTATATTTATGAAACTTTTTTCGCTTTTTTTTCTTACTTCCTTGGACATGTCTTCTCTCTCCATAATTTTGTGTTTCATTTGTTTTTCTTTTCTGTGGTTCTTTTTCTTCTTGTGTTTAATGCTAAATGATAGCCTGCTGTAACCTCATGTCTGAACCATCCAAAAGGTCTTCGTATTGTAAACAAACACAACCCTAACCCTAACCCATGAATCAGTTTGATCCAGGGAAAGGTCACCTCTCTGGTCTGTACAGTTGTCCAGAGGAAGTTTCACACCAGTAATTATGGTGTGTGTCAAAACACTTTTATTTTCAAGCAACTACTGTTCAGAAAATGCAGTTCAGAATGTGATTTTGTATTTCTGTAAAGAGAACCCAATAATTCCAACACAATGCACCTTCAAGTCAGACAATCCCCATTCAAGATGTCCATCATTACACCTTTTCATTTTTTTGTTATATGTGTGTTGTTTGGAGATGTGTTGATTTTATTTTCCCCAAATGGTAGTTGTAAAATGATGGAAGTGAACTCTTGACTACACCCAGCACCATCGGGTGTGGCGTCATACCGCACAGGTAGCCCTTGGCTTGGGCTTGGCCACTGGGTTCCTCTGTGTCAGGGAGCCCCTGTAGAGGGAGTTCCTCACAAACCTGTCCACTTGGCCTGGAAACATACAGCTACATTTTATGTCCATGCTCTGCTGATACCGTCATCTCCAGGTTAATATATGGCTAAAACACACCCTAAAACATGATAGTTTAAACATGACTCAAATGTAACCCTAAACATAACACGGCAGTTGGAGGAGAGGTAAAAGTATTTAAATACCTGCAAGTAAAAGCATATTTGTCACCAGCACAGTACAGAGTTACAAAACACTCCCTCTCTTCACTAAATAGCCCACTGGTCAAGAATCTATGGAAAGGTGCAATACTAAGTAGCCTAATGTAAGATTAAAAATCAGCCTCACAGCATAATTGCCAAAGTCAAACACTATATGGACAAAAGTATTGGAACACGTTGAATTCAGATGTTTCTTTTCTAACAGGGGTCTGGGGTACAAAACAATAATGACAAATGTCATAATATAGTTTTATATTGTGATAATTATCATATTGATTGTTAATATTGATGTTTATATGTCAAATCAACACGAACAGGACATTTTACTGCTGTAGCCATGATGTGTCCCAATATTTTTGTCCATATAGTTTATAAACATCAATATTTCCTTAATGTTTAGTGGGAGATTTTTCTTCCTAAATGAGACGTGAAGAAAGTAGATGGGTAGTTGTGGTAGAAAATTATTATTTACAATCACAGCACAAACATTTTTTAGAAATTTAGAGGTAGACCATTTAAAATCATAATCATGGATAAAAAAAACCAAAAAAACAGAAACAAAATCAATGTTGAGAGAAATGAAGTAAAAACTGACTTTTAGGCATTTTGGGAGCAAAGATTTAACAACAATTTTAACAAAACTAACTAATTTAATGATATTTATCACAATATAAAACTATATTATGATATTTGTCATTATTGTTTATATCCCAGACCCCTGTTAGAAAAGAAAATCTTGAATTCAACATGTCCACATACTTTTGTCCATAGAGTGTATGAGTTAGGCAATTATGCTATGAGGCTAACGAAAGACTATTTAAAGTCCTGATTCAGTTCACTATGCCTGTGGGAATTGTAAGTGTTGAGAAGTCTAGTTTCTGATATCCAGCTGGGAAAATTAAAGCAGCTACACAATAAGATACTGTTCGTGAGATGTGACTCAGCTCCGAAAATGGATCATCATGTTCTCTCATGAGTTTAACAAGGTTAAGATGTTTGAGTCAGTCAGGAGGCCCCTGGGGGTCAAGCAGTGTCAGTTCTTACTTGTGGGAAAATTGTGGGAGAGTCTTCTGGCTTGGATCGGGATCGCAGACTAGAACAAATAAGAAGCAAGTGTGAATGGAGAAGAATGTTTTGGTCATTGAGCAGAAATATTCATCAGAGATAGACCTGTTTAGAAGATGAAAATGATTTTATTGGCTGATTTAGATCTAAGGGGGCAGGGCTATGGAACAAGTCAAGCCATTACATCAGCCTTCACACCTGGTTTGACCCAGTGTATGCTTAGCCTTATATTATGTATAACAGAATCCTAAATATACTTGATAAGAAAGTGTTCGTCTTTACCCTTCTCCTTTTATCCACTGGCATGCCAGCAGCATTCAGCGCAGCAATTCTATCTTCTATGTAAGACACCTTGGGATAAAAAGAAACAGCATTTTGCACAGGATTCTCTACAGACTTTTTTTTTTTTTTTAATAATCTTTGAAAACACACAATTTTTGAAGCTTTTGTTGTGTTTTGTTACATACCTCACTCTCAGTGTTCTGAACATCAGCAGCTGCTTGAGCCACTTTGTCCTCCAGCTCAACAAGTAAAGCTGTTGAGCCTCTGAAGTTCATCTTTGATTCCTCCTCGAGAGGGTGCAACTTCCATTCTGGGCTTTCTGTCACATGGGTTACCTGAGAGAGAACAATTATTATTATTAAGGGAAATTCAGGAAAACTGCTATTTTAATGGTAACTTCAAAGTTAATTTATGTTAAGCTAACCAGATGCTTCATATTTCATGTATATAATCTGCAATTTACCAGATTGGGATCAATAAAGTTTATCTATCTATCTATAGAGTGGTATTGATCTTCTTATCTGATTCTTGGAAATAACGCAAACAAAGCCCAAATGTTAAAGTAATTGGAATTAAAAAATAAAAATAAAAAAATACTTCCTACATATGTGCATTTGGCTCCCTTTTATATTAGCCTCCTGTAATTCATATCTACTATATATAGTTACCAGGAGGAAGCCAGTAACCATATATAGTAGCCAGATATCTATGTTTACATTTTTAAGGCTTGAACCTTGCTAGGACAGTATACATACTGATGGCATTGATTTCCGTCTCTAAGACCCATGGCAATGTTATAAGGCTACAAAGCCACTTCAGATTTTCCTGCCAAAACCTTAACAAAAACATAAAACATGTTATATGTTAAATGTGTCACATGATTAACAAACATCCTGTATTCCAAAATGCATATGTTAAAATATCACCTACAAAGACAAAAACTGTAATATGGCTTTTGATCTTTCCACTGCGCTTGTGTTTATGATTGAGTTAATTTCAAAGTGCTGTTCTGAAGAAGAGTTCTGCCAAATACTAAAGCCCCTTTTAAGTTCATTTTCAGACACAATAAGGATCAAATGATGTTAACTATATTCTGGAAATTAAAAAATGTTAATTTTATACATGTTATCTTAGTCAGAAAACCAGTGAATGTAAATATCAGGAAGTAATTATTAAATCAATCAATCTGTAAATAAACAATAATAAAGCAAAATGCATTTGTTTGTTTTCTAAAACCCACTATTTCATGTACATTTGTGAAAAACACTTTGTTTCTTACATTTTGGCAGGGAAGTACCTCCATATAGGTATAGGTTTTTCATTGTATATACAGATACATCTATCTAGATCAGTGGTTTGAACAAATGCCCCCTTACATCATCATGAGCCTCCTGTACCCCCCCACCTCATCATTACTCTCCTTTTCACACCCTGGGGGGAGGGTGGGTTGGAGGGTGCAGGAGAGATACATTTGCCATTGAGATAACATGCTGGTAGTAGGAAAATGGCAGCACAAGCAGTGCTGGAAACAAAGTTAGTTCTAATATGGATACTTACACATTGTGACAAATAACACTAACGCCCCCCCATTTGTGCCCCTCTCGGATTTCTCTTTTCAAATGCCCCTCAATGTTGTCCCAATGCCCCCTGGGGGCTGTACCACCCCTGCTGAGAAACTCTAATCTAGATCATCTATAGGCATATAATATTGTGCCTAGGGGTTTCACATTTAGATTTATAAAAAAAAAAGTATATTGTACCATATGATGTAAACCCTACAAGAAATCAGAATGAATAGGTATGAAGATTGTAATATTTGTTGTTGATTTCTGGCCATTCACTAATGATGCATACTTTATCCAATCAATTTCCAAGATGGTTGAATTATCAAAACATTGAAATGCAAAATTGCTCTCTCATGTGCACCAAATTACACCGGCTGGATAACAGTGTTGGTCTGAACAGATCTACGTGTTACATTATTTCGGAATTTTCACATCTTTGAACAGAACTCTAACCTTCAGCAAAGTTCATCGATCTTTCACTCATGGTAAGGATTAGGTTTAGGATTTAAGAAGTGGAAAATGCATACATTAGACAGGGAATACTTTACAATTTATGTGTATAACATGTGGCTAAAACTGAATCTGTTAAAATGTGGATGAAATGTAACTTGAAAAATTGGTCGGCAGTGATCTGGTCCATGTTGAGATGTTCTTGAACAACAAGAACTACATATTACATCCTCATTCACAGCTCACCGTGACACTGAAATGGACTGGGTCTGATAAAAAACAAGACCAAAAGCAAGGGAATTCTAGGAGATAAAAGCGTGAAAATAGGTGACCCGTGTCCCCTTTTGCTCTGCTCCAAAACAAGACAGCCAATGACAGACTGACAACCAAAAAAAAAGCATCTGCATTAAAAGTTATGACTTTATCAGGCTATAAATTTCATGTAGCATATGTATTTATCTGCTGTTACCCATCCAATGTGTTCAATTAAAGGCATGGAAATACCAGTGAAAAGATTTCAGGGAACTTAGCAGAGAAGATACGTTTCTATGCAATGTTCTGTTCCAGACAATCTGGGTGAGAGGACTACAAAGGAAAAATAAACGATAAGCTTGAGCGACTTGATTTATGACTACAATATGAGCTTGAACTGGATTCCAGCATGATGGTATAGTGTTTCACTGCCAGATGTAGAGAATGTGCATCATGCCAGATGTGATCCTTCAGTGTGCCATAGCTACTGCCTCTCTACCTTCTGAAAGTTGGTTTGCTGTAGCTGCCTCTCCTCAGGTGTGCAGACCACAGTGCCTGTTTTGGATGTGGGTTTGGTAGGTATTTTGGAGACATGGCTGTCCCCCTGTAGTGGGCTCCTCCATGTCAGAGGGTCTTGGGAGGAGAAAGGCCCGTTGGACTCCTCCTCCTCCTCATCAGAGGTCACACTGTGGTCACTGATGTCGTCCGTCATCTTGTCCAGCTTCTGTCTTAACTGCTGCTCTTCTAGGTCTGCATCTTCCCACTGAGGAGGAGGAGGAGAGGTGCTACTTGGAGAGTGAGTCTAGTTGGACAGCAAGAGCAGAGTGGAGAATGTGTGGTTCAGAAATCATCAGACGCATTTAACATGTACCACTAGAAAAACAGTAAAAGCAGCATGCTCCATTCACTGTTGTGGGTTTCCTCTGGGTATTCCAGTTTCTTCCCACAATCAAAATTAAAACACATCACTTAAAAGAATAATGAAGGATTTGGGATAAATGACTTCGCAGAAATATGCAGAAATATGAAAGAATTTTGTATCATATGATGTGAAAATGCCCATAAATGTAAGCAAAAATGTTAAAAAGCCAATATGTAGCATAGTTCAGAAAGTTGACCTGATTGAGCAAAATTAATGTGATTTTTGGATTCAGCACACCAAAATTATCCTAAATCAGCTCCTAAATCAGCTCAAAAAACTTAAACTTAAACAATAAATTTGTTGTTGACCAGTGTTATTTTCTATGAAGGAGACCATGGAATAATTCGGTCTCCTTATAAGTCTGCAGTACCTGCAGCTACTACTAGTCATGGTTTAGCAATTTAGAAGAATGTCCAGGAAGATGCTGAAATAAGTTGAAAATGGTTAGGACAACCCAGAGTAAACATTAAAATGGATGTGAAAAGGAGGGAAAGTTTGTTGAATTTTGCTGTTTACATTTTCTAACTGGATACTTCAAAATGCACATAAAATATGTTTATAGAAGCATTGTAGCTAATGTAGCTAATCCATGGCTTGACATTGTAGTCAGTGATTATCTGGATTATCTTAAATTGTGATACTGCTGACATCTATTACATCCTGGTTCCAATTAAATCACATTCATTCTGCCATAATAACTTTGATTTAACGGTTTGTTTTCTTTTACCTTTAAAACTGTCAGAGGAGGTTTTGTGTAGTGTTAACCACATAGTCCTTAGTCTGTTAGCATATCTTATCTACCTTAGCTAGCATTAATTCAGTGGGCCTACTGTATTTACTTATACTGTCTAAATTGGTGAGCTAGCCTGCTTGTTCATGCTTTTAGTAATATATGAAGTTGACTTTTCTGGTATTAAACACAACTACATATGCCCTTATATTTAGCAATTATCTTAAAATACTTTCCAACACTATTCACTATTTTGTAGTGTGTGTGTTTTGTTTTGGGCAAATAACTAGTACTGACAGTAGTTTGGTGACTTTCACCCCTCATTGCTCTCCAACGTCACCGTCTTGTCCAAATATGGTCACTTGTTCCTCTAAAAATCCCCTATAGAGGGTATGCATGTGACGTCACCGCTAGCAGAAGTCACCACGGTTACACCCACTGAGTGGCAGAAAGAGGGAGATGAGTAGCAGTGTTGGCTTCAATACTGTCTAAACTTAAGAACAATATTTAACAAAAAATGGGGAAGAGCTGTTGTGCGATTGATTGTATGAACAGGTTTGAAAAGCAGCCGGAGCTATCATTTTACAGACACTGAAAGACAAAGAAAAGAGAAGCAGATGGATCCACAAATCCAGGAAACTAAACCTAGATCTGTGGATCCCGTTTCGTGTCAGGTAACATTAATTTATGCTGTATTTTTGGGTAAAATCATACCTTAAATTACGTATTGTTTTGGCTAACGTTACTTCTTAGTAAAGCTCTTGGTTTCATGATCAGATCTTTCATGCTTTTTGTCTTTATTTTGTGATTATGAACCTTGTGCACGATTAGTAAACTAACTTAAACTGAGGCTAACCTAGTTTTTCAAATACGGGGGAACTGGAGAATAAAGCTACGACAGCATATTAGGGCCACATGAGAAAATAAAAACACTTGTCACTATGAGTATAAAGTCATAAAATATCGATATAAACCTATAATTTTATGATAATAAAGTCGACTACAAAAAGAATCATAATGTTATGAGAATAAAGTCGTAGTTATAAAAAACTCATAATTAAACAAAAATGTCATTTGTTTATGAGATTAAAGTCGTCATATTCTGACAATAAAGCCATAATATTACAAGAGTAATGTCGTGATTTAAAAACAGGTGGGAAGAATATCATAATTTACAAGAATAAAATCATACCCTGCTGGTCCACAGCAGTAGTATCTGTGTTGTATAAAGTACTTGATATTAACTAGACGTAAATCTCCTCAGTACCAGTAGATCATGCATATATTCACTGGGGTCAATACACAGTCTACTGTAAATGCACTTTGGATCAGCTGGTTCTGGGCCCTAGTTTTGGACCCTGGTTGTCAGTAATGATGAAACCATGTATGTTTGTTTCAGGTAAAAATAGTGATGATCCCCTACACCCTGGATGGCAGGATATGTGATTTTTATCCACATGTCAATGTTCGTGGACCACTTGTTCTTTGGTAGCTCGTATGGATCCATGTCCAGTCCAATTGTCCTTAATTTAATTTCATATTTCACATTTTCCCAGTCTCGCTGTGTTTACTGCTATACTCCGTCATGTTGAGCAGGTTGGTTTTTGCCACTCAGTCTGACTTAGAGGGGCGTAGCTCGGGGGGAAGTGACGTGCGTGCATACCCTCTATATGGCCATGGCTAAAATACCAATCTCCTTATACACTGTCCTTCTCATACTGTCCATTATATATGTGACAGGATGAGAAGAACTGAATCCTTTATCCTGCCTTCTGCTATGTTCCAGAATGATAAGCAGGAAATGTCCCACCTTCTACTAAATTCCAGGTTTATAATTCTGATGGACAAACCGTAATCAGTTTGTCAATTTGTGAAACCAAGCAGTTTCTCCTATTACTATTCTGATCAGACAGAAATAACACAGACATATGTTGCATGCAGACTCCTTTGGGAGAACATGTGCCATACACAAATTGACTTAAGCTGTGGTTTGCCACAAAGGAGAAATGAAGCATGAGTCCATCAGATATTTCCCTCATTTAAAGCCCAATAGCCACTAATTACCACACAAGCTTAAAGTACTGTGTTTGTTGACTCTTTACAGATTGTGTGGGTTGGCTTCGTGTAACGATACTGTGTGGATAACGGAGTTCAATGCCTAATTAAAAACAGACACCCATCCCACATTAAAGATCAGTGTTGATGAGAGGAAGATGAATATGAATCATTGTGTGGTCCTCAGAATGTATGAATGATGATCTGCAAATTAAATATATCATTCTGACTATAGGATAGAGCATTTCTTCAACACTGAAATAACCTGACAAACAAATGAATAATGCTACACAATGCCTCTACGTTTATAGAGAGTGAATGATGGCATGTCAGCATCTTTAACATTTAAAGAGGCATTTATCCATTTTTAGTCACTGAGTTCAGCATTGAAACATCATTTATTATCTTCCAAAGGCTTCACTGTCTTCACAAACTAGTCCAGACTTTTGATGTTAATGTTCACAAATCCATAATTCTATCGACAAGTCTTAATCTGTAAAATGTATATTCAGTCCACATTCTAAGTCAGTAATACATTTCATATGCAAGTTTTAGCCTTTCATGTCAGGTTCAGTGTTTCAATAAGGATTCACACATGCTTGTATGAAGTTTATGTTGAACATCAGGTTTTGCTGGGAACTGCTTGGTCATTAATGTTAGCTAACTCCACTTCTAAGCTAATGTCTGTGTCCATCCATGTTGCCTATGTTCATAAAATTACTTCTATGTAATTTATTTTTTCCACAAAAATCTCATCCCCATTCATGAGTTCTTCAGTGACACCCTTGTAAAAATCCACAAGCTAGCATTAGCTAAGAACTGGAGTTAACATCATCAAAAATACAGACTCCAGTGTTTCCCACGCACAGAAGTTATGCAGACTGGTTCACCATAGTCTAATTTGTCCAGCCACAGTTTCAGCAGGACCCGAAAACATTTTAGCAAGTTACTATTAACAGAAATAGCGAAACATTTCATTCTATGATATCAGTGCTGGCATGGAGGCTTGTCTTTAGCCCAACAACAGAAAACAGGTTGCTGTGACAAAATTTGTGTGACAGTTTTGCTACTGTCGTTCAATTGTTCTGACATTCCAATACATGGTTAGATATCTAAGCTGTCTAGTCTTGCATTTCCATCTCCACAAATCATTTACTATTTTTCAGTTAAATTGTAAAAAGTTCTCTGAGCTGTTTGGCTAGTTCTTGGGTGGAGCTGACTACAGGATGCTGCCACAGTGCATTTGCAAAATAGAGTCGAAAAAGAAGTTGTTTTGGTGAGAAAAGTGCACATTAGGAAGCATCCTGTGATATTAAAATAACTCACTCACTACAAAAAACAACACATAACAAGTGGTGCCAGGCACAAAAAACTCCTCCCCTCGCATTGTCATCATGTCTAAGTTTGAAGTAACTTGAAACAAAATAGATTTTTTGTAGATGTGCAATTTCACCCATTATAAGTAAATGAAAAAAAAAAAGATTTAAAAAATTCATAAAAAAATTTCAACTTTCAACTACTTTTCCTAAAATGTAATGAGATCTGTTCTAGGTCACTGACAATCTATAAACCAAATTTGGTAGCTATGAATTCAACCTGTAGTTTTGCTGCTAAAGTGTTAACAAACAAAGAAAGAAACCAAACCAAAAACAATATCCCTTGCCTTCCCTTCGGGGGGCAGGGTAAAAAGACATGCCATTGTCAAATTTTTGATAATGTACTGTAGTTGTAGTAACACACACCAATAGAGGAAGTAGAATAACAATCCTGCCTCAGCGCAATGGAAATATTCACCCTTATTCTAGCAGCATACCTCCAAAAAGTCAGACTAGTTGAACCACAGACTGTATTAAGACATGAAAAGAGCCACTGAGACTTTTGTTTTTGGATGGCTAATATTTAACCCTATAGCCAGCATTAGCTCACTGACATGGTAACAAGAAATGTCATGAAGGAATTCTGTAAGAAATTCGTTTGACAGTCTTATAAAGGTAACTTAACCACAAATACAGTTGAGCTGTTATAAAGCATATTTTACACAGTAAACAGAAGCTCTGAAAGTGCAGCTCAGTTAGTGGATGAGCTGTCATCCACACCTGTCAATCCAAGACATAAAACTCTTATATTTGTGCTAAAATCTTATTAGCAGAGGAATCATTACCTCCGCCAAGGAGGTTATGTTTTTGCCAGGGTTTGTTTGTCTGTTTGTTTGTCTGTCCGTTAGTGTGCAACATAACTCAAAAAGTTATGGACAGATTTTGATGAAATTTTCAGGGTTTGTTGGAAATGGGATAAGGAAGAAATGATTAACTTTTGGGGGTGATCGGGGGTGGGGGGGCCCATGGGGGGGCCCACTGATCAGCCTTGGCGGAGGTCTGCGCTCTCCGAGTGCTTCTAGTTTAAAGTAGGACCACCAGAAAATTTAGAGGGTCGATATATAATAAAGGAGATTAGAATGACTCCAGAAAAACTATATTGGCTTAGAATTTTGATAGACGTTCAGTATAGGTCTACAGAAATCTGGCCTTTTTGGAGTAAGCATCTACAGTACCTGGTTCATACCAAGGTCCTGCACCTTGATCCGAACGTGATCTGAAGTTGAACATCAGGATTTTACAGCGATAGCAAAACCTGACTAAACTTTTAGTGACAGACTCATACACATCACTATAAACTTGCGAGCCTTCCGACGACAGTACTAAAAGCAACCCATGCAATGATGCAATACTCTTTGTAAAATGGTGTATTTCACAGACACCACTACTATAATCCAAACTGTGTTTGGGGTGACACAGAAGTAAGCCAACATACTGGATTATACTTGTTCCCTTCCATGTCCTGAAAGTGGGGAAGTAGCATGGGAGGCTATTAGCGATTTACTTTATTAACTTTTACGTTTGTTGATCCCTCGGCCAAAAACATTAGTCTTAGTTCATACATTTTTGGACAATCTATGCACCAAGACTTTTGCTCTCTCCTTTCCCACAAGCAAAGTCTTCAAGATAATATCTGTTTCACTGTACAGTCCTGAACATGCACTGAGCTGAGAGTTACGCATGAATAATAGATTGAACATAAAACCTGCTCAGTTGTTGAGACTCTTCGCTCCAAGCGATTCAGGAGTGACTCTATGGCTGACACCCGTCTGTTGAGGTCAGTGATCTGTAAAAACAAGAGATGGGCAGAGTCAGGCAGAGAATTAATCAGCAAGTGGTAGCTGACTTAAAGGGGTCATATTTTGCTGAACCCACTTTTATTAGTCTTTGGTTCATTTATTTGTGTATTTGAGCCCTAATAGTTCATAAAGTTTGAATTTGAACCCTCCAGGTGCTGCAAAGCTACCTTTATAGTCCTTTTTGGCAAAAATTGAGTGAATTTCTACAACCCGTTTTAATTCCTTCTTAATTTGTTACGTCTATAACTAGTTAGGTCACGACATTTCCACATATAAGGTCAATTCTTCTGACGAACATTTCTCTGAGTACGACGTGATTGTTTGTCAGGAGCAGCAGTTGCAGTCCATACTGAAAATATTTCCAAACTTTGAGCCGATTACCTAAAATATTCAGTTGTTGGTACAAACACAAGTGGCTGAACAGGACAGAAAGCACAGTCATCAACCTGGAGGGCGTGGGGGTGAAGTGGCTCATGTGCATTTAAAGGGCCAGCGCTCAAAATGACCTTTCTGGTGTCATTACTCAGAAACAGAGTTGAAGATGGACCTGTGGAGTTGAATTAATGAAGGATTCAGACCCAAGTATAGCATTTACAGTTTATGTAGACCACAGGGAAATGTTTGAAAATGCATAATTCCATTTAAAAAAGCAAAATATCACTCCTTTGAAATATGGAACTAAAGTACAGCTATCAAAACTGTATTGTTTATACTTACCTTTATTTAAGGTCCAGACAAGATAAGAATGTCCTTGTGACTTCACAGATACAGTACCTCAGATGACTGTCTGAGAATCTTCCTCCAACTCTTTTATTACATTATGAAACTTGACCCTTGTCTGTTTGTAATTCATTTTAAATATGTAATCCCAAAAAATGTGTACAGTAAAATCAACAGGCACAAGCAGCTCATATGATATTAATTTCCCTTGAAACAAATCAAAAGGCAAAGCGGCACCGACACGTCTTTCACAAACAGATGGCCTTCAATTTATTCCCTAATTAACAACATTCATGCTGCTTTTTCACATGGCTTCATCAGACTGAGCTTTGAAGAAAATAACTTCATCCAAAACACTGATTTCACAATAATTGAGAGGCCTGTCTCCGATGAAACCAAATGTAACAGTAAATTCTGCCTGAAAAAAGAAACATAACCTACCTAAACATACCACTGTAATCTACATAGTCTTAGTCATCCATCCATCCATAATGTAATTCATAATATAACTAGAAGCACTCGGAGAGCGCAGACCTCCGCCAAGGCTGATCAGTGGCCCCCCCCGGGGGCCCCCCCATGCCAAGGAGGTTATGTTTTTGCCAGGGTTTGTTTGTCTGTCTGTTTGTTTGTTTGTCTGTCCGTTAGTGTGCAACATAACTCAAAAAGTTATGGACAGATTTTGATGAAATTTTCTGTTCTGCGCCCCCCCCACCCCCGATCATCACCAAAATTTAATCATTTCTTCCTTATCCCATTTCCAACAAACCCTGAAAATTTCATCAAAATCTGTCCATAACTTTTTGAGTTATGTTGCACACTAACGGACAGACAAACAAACAAACAGACAGACAAACAAACCCTGGCAAAAACATAACCTCCTTGGCGGAGGTAATAAAAGAGTAGGATTTAACCCAGGAAGTCACTCAGACAGTCATGTAAGGTGTCTTTGATAAGTTTCCTGTGCTGTTTTTGTTCTGTTATTAACTCTAAAAAACCTACAATAGGTTATACACATATATAACGAATGGAGTTTGTTGGTGACAGTTTGCTCCTGAGGGGTGAATGAATTCTGGTTCAAAGGTGGGATTGAACTCATAAAACCTTAAAAATTAAGACTATCAAATGAATTAAACAATCAGGTTGTCCTGGGAAGCCTTATGTAGAATATGCTGGGAATTAATGATTTTTCTGAGAGAAATGAGATGTTTTACTTTGTGCACAATGCACAAGACTATTTCTCATGTTAAATATATGTATTAAGTATTAAATACCCTCATAATGTTGAAAATGCGACCTGATTTGCTGCACAATAGTTTTTCTGAATATAAATTGTTTATAGTTGCAAATTGTAAAAGTATAGGCCCTGAAAATAATTCTCAATCAAAATCAAAGTCAATCAAGAGCAAAGGATGGTCTTGTAGATTTGTAGTTTACGGTCATTTATCGGTCAGACTTTAGTAATATTTAAGTCAATACGCGATGATAAATGAATGTAGTAACAGTGGATGACATTTGTGATGATTTTTATGTTGCTTATGTTAAGAAACTGCAGTATTAGTATTAAACTGAATGAATAATACTGCGAAGAACAGTGTATGTGAATAATGCACTTTGTCACTCATTTTAAATCTGATTAAATTCATCTTTAATCAACCCCAACGCCACGACACAAATTCAAACCATCCAATTCTAAAATGTGATCCAGTTTTAAGTTTATGCAGTTAAGGAGTTTTATCTTTTAGAATAGTTGCCTTTTCATCATGGACTGAGCGAAATAACTGAGTGTCTTGCAGTCCCAGTTGAGTTTTATAATGCTACTGAATTTCTGTAAAGACAGTGGCTTTGGTAAGGAGACTCATATGGAGTTGAACAGGACGACTCGGCCAACTCTCCACATGACAGTGAATGAAATGTACCAAGGCTCCAACTAACAGATTTCTGTCACCAGATGTTTCCAGAGGATGGAAATTTTGGCCTCCACACCTCCACTGTCTGCCAAATGGATTCGCAAAGTGTCTGGAGTCAGATATATATCTGATGATATACGGTGGCTCCTATCATTTGGCCATATTACCCCAGCCATTGAACCAAGAAATGTGTTTCAAAGGAGGGTAAATTACTTGATCTTATCTCATATCAAGAGTACCTATATTTTAACTAGTTACCACAAATATTTGAAGTGGTGTCACTAATTTACTTAAATTTGGTAAGCAACAAAGACTGTGTATAAGACGTAGAGGTAGTTACCATTACGTCACTTACTGGTGTTTGAACTGTTGTTTTTAAGCAAGGAATTAGTGTTTTGGGTGAAGCCAGAGGTGACCATATTATACAGACCATAGGGGTGGGGCTGCAGGAGTGGGAGGGATCATGAGAAAGTCAATCAGAATCAGAATAGTTTATTAATCCCAGGGGGAAATTATTGTAAATGAATCAAGTTTTAGTTTTACTCAAGTATATATGACTCATGTGGCTTTAAAAAGTCCAAGTTTGACATGCAAAGATTTTTTTTTTCTTTTTGGCACAGTATAAAAGTCTTAAACAATGTAATTAATGTTAAATACATTAACCATCCAGATTTGGTACAACAGTAAACTTTATTGGGTCATTTGCTGATGTTATTGGTGGAATTTATTAACATAACTACAGTAAAACTGTGGATCAGGAACATGTATTGTATTCTTTGTTTGCTTAATTTTATTTTGTTTCAAATATCAACATTTAAAACCAAAAACAACAAGGAAAAACATTAAAAAAACAAAAAAACAAAAAAAACCTATTTGAAAAAGAGCAGGATGATGTTGAATTTATATACTCCCGCCCCCTATTCAGTAAACAGAACCTCTGAAAGGCTGCCAAACCTGTCACTCAAACCCAGACAGTGGACATCTTGTTAATTCTCGTTAATGGAGTTATAATTTAAAAATGAATAATCAGAATCCTCATTTCAGGGTTCACATATAACAAATGAGACCAGAATAATGGAAAAAAAGACTTCGTATTTAAAGAGAGAACTTCAATGTAAGTCTGAACTGTTTTGAAGCCAATCCCAGTGGCTTTCAGCAGTGTTACACCTACAATGTCATATTTTGTAAACCCACTTTCATTAGTCTTTGGTACGTTTATTTGTGTATTTGGACCCTAATAGTTCATAAAGTTCGAATCTGAACCCTCCAGGTGCGGCAAAGCTATCTTTATATTCATGTTGGCAAAAATTGAGTGAATTTCTACAACCTGTTTTAATTCCTTCTTAATTTGTTACGTCTATAACTAGTTAGGTCACGACATTTGCACATATAAGGTCAAGACGTCTGACGAACATTTCTCTGACTACGCCATAATTGTTTGTCAGCAGCAGCGGTTGTAGTCCATACCGAAAATATGTCCAAACTTTTAGCTGATTACCTAAAATTTTCAGTTGTTGGTCGTATTAATGAACACAAGTGGCTGGACAGGACAGAGAAGCACGGTCAACAGCCTGGAGGGGGTGGAGCATTTGCATTTAAAGGGCCAGTGCTCAAAATGACTTTTCTGGTGTTATTACTCAGAAATAGGGTTAAAAATGGAGTTGTGGAGTTGAATTAATGAAGAATTCAGACCCAAGCAGTGTATTTACAGTTTATGCAGACAACAGGGAAATGTTTTAAATTGAATAATTCTATTTTAAAAAAGGTAAATATCATTCCTTTAACATTCCTCCACACTGGCTTCATTTTAGAGACATGGCCCTGGCCATTTAACAAGCAAGCATATTCATAAAAGTGCACTATGTAACACTGAAACTTTAACATGATGTTTATGTTGGAGTTTTCTGACTCTGTCTCAGCTAACAGAATCTACTACTGCAGCTGGAGAGAAGCAGAAAAGAACAAAACAAGATTTAAGGTCTAAGTATAAGGAATCTGGCAAAAAAAATCCCATCTTGCAACATAGTAACAGTAATCAGTGCACAGGCTGCTATCATGCAGACAATCGAGACAATTTGGGAAGGTTCTCATCTCTTCAAATATATTACAAAATTGGAGATAAAATGTCTCAGAGCCAGTGATAGAGTATTTGGCGCCATATTTAGGCTGATTAGTGACTGTGACAATCATGACGTACGTCTCAAATCATATTTACTGATCAAACCTTAAATTCAGCCTAGAGGCGTTTCATACACTCTGCTTATTAATTTAAGTATTTGGCTTCATTCGTCACATGTCTGGCTGTCTGGAAATCTAATGTACTGTTACTTCAGTTTACACCACTCACTGTCACCAAACATGTGTCCTGTACAGACTGTGTACTTGTTGACTCAACCTAATGTACTGTTCCATAAACAGTCCATGTGTGCACGTCACATGAGCCTCAAGCTAGCTCGTCATTATGAATATTTTCCAGATCTAACCAACAGAAACAACACCCGTATACAGGATATGGCATTTGAGCAACCTTGGATCCAGTTGACATAAATGTCACGGATGTTTTTGATGTCTGACAGGCACATGTCTGGGCTGTATGTTGGTTGTCTCCGTATCCTGTTTGTGTCACTCTTGGCTCACGGCGAGACAAATTTACCATGACATAAGATATCAATAGTGTGAATCAGCACTGGTCTTTTGATATCATGGCGGCCATCTGTCACAAAGCTCCATCATTTCCTTTTTTTCCTTCCATACTTGTTATTTTTAAGAAAGAACATTTGGATTTAGAGAGTTAGAGGTATACTAAAATAATGACACGAAATATATGAAGAGTTGTCTGGATTGACTCAAATGCTTGAGTTGAAACAGAGGACACATGGGGACATTTGTGGACTTTTGATTTCTTGCAGCAGCATCGAAAAAAGTAGATTTCAAGTCATCCAATGTAATGGTAAACAAAATGTGTTTTTTATCTGCTTCCCAGGAACAGAGGAGCAACAGTTGTTGTGATCCTTTGCAGAGACTGGTTTGTATGCACATAAATAGACACTGATGTAATGTGTGTAACCTCCTTCTGATCTAGCAGCTGTCTCCCCACATAACTCAATGTGTCAGCCTGATAAACATGAGCCTGTATATTTGTTGAAGCTGCAGCATGTGCTCCTGGAAAAACCCTGAATATCAATAAGATAAATCAGTTTGTCCTCTTATAGAACTATAGAACCAAACCAAACAATATAATTAATCAAAGATCATATTAATTGGAAGTTTGTGCCAAGACTAACACTACAAGATGATGATTTAACTATGTCTTATCTTAGAGGTGTTGATAATTGGATTCCTTGTCATTGTGCTGTCTTTACTCTAATGATTTTGTTATATAATATAAATAATATTATACTAACTAAATCTAGCCTTTGGTCTATTATAAACAGCTTTACTGCATGAGGATATGATTTCAAAAGCCCAATAATCTCATATATCTTTTTCCACTGTCACTAAAATAATGTTTGATTGTTCTCTTTTATATGCTTTGCTTTTTGTTTCCAAGACTTTTATACTATGCCAGAAAGTTACAAAAAAAAACATCTTTGCATGGCAAACTTGGACTTTTTAAGGCCACATGAGTCTTACATACTTGAGTAAAACTGATTGATGTCAGACAACAAAATATTAACTGATGAAAATATATTTTGTACCAGTTAAACTGTGAAATATTTATTATTTAATGAGAATGTGGTATGTATTAAATGTACAGAATGCTCAATGGATTGACAGTAAAAGATGTATAAGAGACTCCATCAGACTAAATAATATATTTTACAACATAAAAACATCAACAGTGGATTTATTAATGTCATAAAACATTGGCCAAATGGAGTACTTTTTTGAGCATTTCGTAAGACAGTTGAAATAAAATGAACTTCATGATATTAATGACCTGCGGTGGGGGGTTTGTTGAGTTCAGGCTCTCCTGGGAAGTGTGACTGCAAAAGCCCTGATGGGACTGGTAAAGTGGGAAGTCCTCCTCAGAGTCATCGGGGCCTGCCAGATAGCTGCCACTGCCCTGGGGGCCCCCGGCACTGCCACTACCACATGAAGAGTAGCTGAGCCTCGACATGGAGCGAGATGGAAGAGCTCGGCTGTCTGTGTACGCAAAGTCATCTGGAAATAAAAATGAAAGTGAATTAACACAATGAACACTTCTTAAAAAAAATTATTTTAAGGCTAACATGCTTTAACCAGTCCCTCCAGAAAGACGCAATATGCAATCACACAATTCAATGCATTTTTTTCCAAAAAGAGCACATATTCACCACAATAATAGCATATTTCTGCACAGAATACACAAAATATGCAGGGATCCCATGATTTCATAATCCCTGCAGTTTTCCGCTTACAGTTGAAAAAATATTGCACTGTAACTTGACACTGGTAGTGATGAAACATGCAAAGCACAACGTCATCAGCTTGGGTGTCCACAGAATGTAAACTAACCGTGAGCCTCAGAAAAAAATCCTGCAAGATGATGAAAAATGCAGCTCATTTGACAGAGCAAACCAGTACCTGATGTCATACACGAAAGTGGTTCATACTATTTTGCACCCCATACAATTGTATATTGGAACATATAAGAAAATCGATGCTGGAGCCACTTTTCCTGTGTGAAACATTTGAAAATGGTTTCTGCTGCAGCAATAATAATATGAACATAAAGGATGGCCTGTTCTATGTAATTTTTGTGAAGCAGGAAGCAGTTATTTTATTTTTGACACTTGTGACTCAGGAATGCTGAAGCCATGTTTCAGCCATGCTTAGAAAATAAAGAACTAAAACAGAACCATCACTTTCTGTGATGTAGTGTATGCTTATTTCTTGTATGTTTGCTTATCATAGGATGTAATTAGACATTTTTCATTTAGTAGTAGCCTAGTTAGAACAGGGTTTAGGAGAAAAATCATTTTTTTTCATTGAAATGCATATTTTTCCAGTTCCCACATGTTTTCACAACTGCATGAATTTTTTTTTTTTTTTTTTTTTTTTTTTTTACAAATTTCCATAATTTCACTGCATAAAATCACATGAAAACCCCACATATTCCATCGCATAATCAAAGATTTATTTCTGGAGGGACTGTTTAATAGGTAAGAAAAAGCTACCTTGACAATAGGTGTTTCCCAAGTACTGTTTTATTTAAAAGTTCACACAACTCAAGATCACATAGAATACCCAGATGTTGTTCTTGTCTGTTAGGTTAAACCAAAGATGCACTGGTTGGTGACATGTGGACTTAGCTGCGAATATCACCAGATGCATTTTGTGCTATTCTTAAAGGCCACGGTGGCTTCTGGTTGATTGTGGGAATACGTTTGGGAGCCAAAGGTGAAATCTAACAGAGCCAAGGAGGAAAGTTCACAAGCACCAACCGTTCCAATTACAGACAGACTGGTGTGCTTAGGAAGTCCGTTCTCTGGGACCGTTCTTACTCAGACTGTACTCATCGAGTTCACAAGTCTGAACTCAGCGAACTTGATACTGAGCAATAACTATAATTATACTGATTCTACAGTATGCTCGTTAGACATGAAAATAGCGTGTTGACAGATTGATTAGTTTTTAGATTAAAATTTTTAGAATGTTGTGTATTATAGGATGGGTAATGCATTACCTTGTTCTTGAATGATTCCCATGCCCATCCCATGGCTGAAGTCAAGACCAGCGTCTGTACTGAACCCCAGACCTTTGCGTTGCTCCTCAAAAATGTTGTGGAACACAGAGGCCATATCAGCCTCAGCAAGCATCGACTCCCTCTTAGCTACATCTGTGGGCGTGATCTCATTGGGGCTGGGAGCCTGGAAGTGAGGATGTACAAAGGTGAGTGTTGTTGGAGCCACTGGATGGGGACAACCTGATCACATGCTTCAGGATTAGAAACAGTTTCAGGGGAAGAAAGTTACTGAAAGGACTTGAGTTGTTATTCAAGTATGATTAGGTTATAAAATAACAAGAAAAAAAAAACATGCACTAACAATTTTAATGTTATGTTATGTATTTACACAGATTAGTGATATCTCAACTAAAGTAAATACATTAAGGGTCAGTTCTTTTATTATTAATGACAATAATGACACACGCAAGTAAAATCAGCAAATACTATTGTAACTAGATTAAATTAAAAATTAAAAGCATTTTAACTCTGGATGAAATGCTTAAATATGATGAATAAATAAATATATAAAGACAAGGGAAATGATTCCTCTCCTATGTTTCCATGTGTTTAATAGGCTGGGTTACAACAATCAGACTTTTGCATACTAGGCTCTAAATACATTACTCTGGCTCACAACTAAGCGTATCTTTGTTGCATAATTAAATCAACTAAAATTGTTGTTTAGTAAATCCAAATGTCCAAATTTGGATCAGTCTACTTTAGGTTTAACACTTAAGTGAAGAGATATTTTAAAAACACATCATACTCTGATAATAAATCTATCTTGTAAACCAAAATTGAATACAGCTGATTTAAACAGGAGATTCTTGCTCGCTCACACTAAAAATAAGTAAATCTGTAAAAAATAAAGTTGTGTAGTAGTAGTATGTATAAAGAATCAGAGATCCATATTAACTTTCAGCTGTTTTGCATCTTCACACACACCGTTGTTTATGTTGGGCTTTCAGATAATACTGGACGACGCAGATGCACAGGCTTTAGTTTGTCATTAAGCTGTGCAGCAACCAAAAAGAAAAAAAAAACAAAAAACAAACACACAGGTGCTTGTGTCTGTCTCCATATGTGTCAGTGACCTCAGTCTCCTAAAGGTCACACTGACATGTACACCTACGTATAAGACCTATATTTGGTTTTTCAGGCGCATACTCACTGCGTGTGACTCCATCCTTTCCTAATCTCTTCATTTCCCACATGGATACACACAAAGTGGAGTTCTTAAAAATCTTCCCTTTAGGAGATGTTTTTTTTTTCTTCCAAAAAACACACACACATTTTTGCCCCTGAAACAATGGGGCATTGGATTTTGGATTTGTACATCCTGGTTTAGTGGAATGACCTCCTGAGTCAACTAAACAGAATAGAGCTATTGTTAATGTTATCAGTAACACCTGTGGTTCACTCAGATATCTGCTGTAAAAAACTTTCTTTTCACCTCCTTTGAGAAAAATTTTTCGGCTGAATTAATGGAAAATATGGGTGAACAGTCGCCATGTTTGACAGTTGGTCCAGTTAAGCTCTTGGACAGGTTTCTGAACCAGTGTCTTGGCAAAAACTAAACAGCATCTTAAAACTCATCAGAGTTGAGTCTGTCCTTTAGATTTATCTGTCACAATTTCTTAAATTGTTTTGTTCATTAACCTCAACAATGCATACATTTTAAGAATGAAATCTCCTCAAATGTAAGTTTAAGGTTAAATTGGAATTCAAAGATTTAGTGTGACCGAAATAAATGTAAACTCGGTTTACACTTGAAACTATATTTAAGGTTAAAGATAAAGGATCATGTCTTCATTTTAATCCTGCTGTAGGTGAATTAGGAGTCTGTACTTCAAGATCATGTACAAGACTTACGTACTGAACCTTTAAAGTTTGGTACAACCCAGCCACAGAATAATGTTAACACTGTTCCACTACCAATGTGATTCCTAAACTCTAAAGCCCCTGAGACCTACTTTTATACTTCTTGAGGCTCCCTACATATTTATATTTGGCATTAAAAGTTGCCTTGTGTTGGATTCTGTTAATGAGCTGTCAAGATATGTTATTGTTGTGCCACACGACCATAAATATATGAGTATTGTGGCCAAAAGCACTAATATAATATATTCTTGTCAAACCAGACAATGTTTGGCAAAGAACTAAGACCAAAATGAGCTGCAGAAGAAACAAACAGAGAACCTCTTGTATGAAGACATGCAGATGGGTTTAGGTTTTGGTGGTAGTGTGTGTATGTGTGTATTTGTATGTGTGTGTGTGTGTGTGTTGCGTGTTTGGGGGGGGGGGGGGGCGCTCATTCTACCTGATTTGACCGTCCTCCTGATTCAATGAGGTAGTCACCCAGATCACCCAAATCACCCAGATCGAGATCAAAAGGGTCCACAGTTAGCCGCCTTTTGGTCTTTTTCATCTTGGAATTCCAGCAAAAGAGCCCATCACCAACAAAATGACAGAAAAGGAATAAAAAGAACAACGAGACAGGAAAGAAAAGGAGTGAACCCCAAGGTTATCCCATTTGAATGCAATGAGATTATTAAATCTGCAGGATATCACCAAATTACTGTCATTTATATTATGTCTACCATTACAGGCAAATAATTAGGCTGTGAGCCCTGTCTTTATGAGGACATCTGGAATGCTGCTCTATGTGGCTCTCAAACATTTGGACTCTTAAAGCCTTGTGTTGTCACATCATCCATTCTGTTCATATGTACTCCATTAGGACACTGATCAACTGTAAAAACTCAGCAGGAGTGTCAATGTTACTTATTTGTTATGTTAAAAACAAACAAACAAACAAAAAAAACAGAGTTCAAAGATCAGTAAAATGCTCATAATGCAGTGGTGTTTTAGGGACACTAGAGGGCACTCTGTTTAAGTGAAAACCCTCAGAGGAAATGAAGCCCTCTGAGTATATATATTTAAATAAAGTCCATTCATATCAGATAAAAAATAAAACCTAAATGTGTTGTCACACCGGAAGCAAAAATAAAGTGCTCAGAGGCTAAGAAAAGCTCAAAACTGCTGGTAGTAATTTTTTTTTCTTCTCACAGCGGCTGCAGTGATTGAAAATAAACAGAGCTTAGCTTCTACATTACACAGAGACTGTGGTATAAACAATAGTTGTCTAAGCTTTATGATGAATTCCAGTGGACTCTGTACACTTTTTACAATCTCAAGACTTGGACCAGAGGCTCTTTCAACTTTACCCTAGCTCTTTTATGTGTGTGATTATGTATGACAGGCTGGAATTTACCCACAATACACCACGGCCTGCACACGGTTTGACTATGCCTAACCTTAGTCAACCTTAGTCATCACTAGCTGTCAAGGCTTTACCAGTTATTTTCACGAGGACTGGTCTAGATCATGTCGATAACTGTGCAGAAGACACCTCTGCTTTCCAGAGGAGGGACCTGTCAACATGATGAAGTTCAGCGCTGACGGCAGCAGAGCCATATGGCTGCTTCAAAAACATGTGCACACACAAATACCGCATGTCACTTGTTACAGATTGAACTGTCTGTGTTACAAATGGTCTTTGTTTTTCCTTCACTACATCATCTTTTAATTAAGAAACAGGAAATGCGTTAGGTGTGCACAACAAATCATACAGAGCATTGTCTGAGGGGTTTTCTTGTGTTGCGGTGGCAGCATTATTAGTGCAAAACAGCAGAACTGCTACTGCTAATAACGTCAGAGTACAAACTGATATCTGTTTCTTGTGTTATGTACATATCACTAGACTGTGTTCTGCTGGAAACAAACTCGCTAAAATTTTAGGCCTCAGCAAACAGCTGCAAATAAAATAGCCACTTATTTTAATTCTCTCCAGAAGAATTATGCCCTATGAGAGAAAATGAGAGTTGTTTTTCTTACCCCTTTATAGTTTTGTGAATCTGCCGGATCCATACTGTGCTCCCCGTATCCATCTGCTGAGAAAGGAAGCAGACATGTCAGTGTTTACTTCAGCGTTTTTTTTGTTTGTTTTTTTTTTACAATCATTCACAGTGTACAGTTTTTGGAAAGTAGCACCGTGGTAACATCATCCAGGGGATGCATTTGCATTTTGTTATTAAGACAAACATTAAGCAAAGTGGGCTCCATAATTCAGATCTTTCAGACTTTATTAGTCATATCTGTAAATGTAGCTTTATAACAGTAGAGTATGAACAGATGATATCAAAGTCTCTCTAAAAAGCACACACAAACATCTAAATGAAAATAAACACTCATCGGTGTGACAGAAACCTAGTCCAAATACAGTTGTTTTCTGCAGTTTGGACCATTTCTTACACTGTGTATTTGTACTGCTTTAGCTAGCCTCATTAACTATAACATTACAAATGCAAAATTGTTAGCAAAATCCCAAACTTTACTTTGATAACACCGAAGAGTCTATATGGAATATTCGTGTACTTCCATTTGTGCTGTGCTGCTGTTTTGTTTGTGGAGCTGTTCATTTTTGACAATAGCTAACTCCATTTCAAAGCTAATGTTTGTCTTGGTTGCTTACATCCATAATAATTATCACAGCGCACAGATTTTTATGTAAAGATTTCGGGTTACACTTTCCATATAAATCCTTACTCCTGCTTCCTTCCATTTGTTCTTCTGTTTCTCTTCAGCAACAAAGTAAAACACTTAATTAGCAAAATTGTTAGCTAAATTTGCTAACCCCCAAAACTGACAGAATTTCCAGCAAAACACAGATTCTGACAGAAAAAATGTATGAGTGTAAAAGTAAGAGCAAATCTTCCTTACTGAAACTGAAATTCTAATAACATGCATTACATTGTGGCCCTGTAGTCGACATAAATGATAAATGTCTGCTTTTGGGAAACTGGGGTCGTTTGACAAATGGAGAGACATGGGTCAAGCGAGGTAGAGAGTGAGTGGAGAGAGAGAGACAGCAGCATTAGCAAGAACAAAGTAGTTGATAGGAGACATAAAATGTAATTAATTTCATGGTTATTTCACAGCAGTTATGTTCTAAATCTCTATAAATGTGCACGATAGACTGCATATAAGTATTGGTCAAACCCTCTAGGTCACCTGTTTGTGAAGTGCTAATCCAAAGCCTCAGTAAGTGCCTGTGACTTTACTATGCATAGGTTTTTGGCTTTGGTTAATCTAAACAGGTTAATTATTCAAAAAGTCACCCTTTCTGAACTTGTGACAAAGGAGAAATTTGGTTGTAAACATGTTTATTTTTGTTGCCAAGTCCATTTTAACATGGTCTTCTGTGATTCGCTTTTGAATGCAGAGCCCAGTGCAGATTTTGACACCTCTGCAGTGGCTCCACTTTACAGCTGCAGAGTTTGCAGCTTAATGTGCACTGAGGAACAGCAAGGCATGATGGGATAGCTAGACAGATAACTAATAGCTAATTGGATTTTTTTTTTTGTGGTTTTTTTTTAATTGTTTTGCAGAAGTTGTTGCACACCAGATCTTATCTCATAAAGACGCACACATCCACCGGTGACCAAAACCATCAACTGATGTAAAATGTTTAATACCTGTTTATTCACTAATCCTATCAATACATGTAAATAACTGGTGTAAAATACAGTTTGTCATCTTTTCATGGTCATCCGATATGACCCATCTGGACATTCAGAGGCTCCATAGTGAACGTGGAAACACTGTCATCTTCTACAACATTGATTCACCAGTAAAACCAATGGAGTTGGATCAATGACAGCAGATGGAGACACTGGGTTTATGTTCAGTTATTGATATATTTTACTGAAAAAGTCACTTTTTCTTCAGTTTTCTGTGTTTTGAAATAAACACACTCAACTTTACTCTGAGCTTTTATGAACATCTACAAGATTAGCAAATTAAATGTAAAAAAAAAAAAATACCTGACTGAAAAAAAAACACAGAATACAGAAGATAATAATGCAGTAAATGGTGATAAATCACTTAAGGAAAGTTAAATACAGAAAAATTCATTTGGGAACTGACACAAAAGTAACACTGGGTCCTTATGGGTTAAACAGAACAAGGGCCTATTCAAACCCAACAGCAGAAAATATACATTAAATCACAGTATTTCCAGTTTTGGTGAAAAATAATTTCCAATACTTTTACTATTATATCAAGAAAATCCTAAAATCTGTAAATGTTGTGCGTTTTGGGTTTCATGAGCTAAACATTTCTATACAATAAAATATAAATGAATGGCAATGACCACTGTACATCTTGAAGAAATTACATCTTGAATGTGGAATTACAAACATAGCACACGAGCAGGAATGCAGTGTGTGTTCAAATACTCGTAATTAGAGTGTTTATGGGTGACTTGCATTTCTATGTTACAGTTTCCTCTTGAATAGGCAGAAGGAGAGAATCTGAGCACGACGTAAAATGCAGAGCAAACATTACAGGCTTCAGCTTTCCAGATCAAAAGAGTATGTGTAAAGCACATGAACAACAATGCAAAAGTGTTTCTTTAAAAGGCATTTCCAGCATCAGTTAAATGTCAGTCACAGCACCAGTCTGAAGAAAGAATTTGCAGATGTAGACACATTACACTAACAAGTGCTTTACAATGATTCCAATAAAAGTACTTAATGGGACTTTTTAAGCAAGTACTTGTTTTTATTAAAATGTCCCTGGCTGTAATTCTACTGATGGGAGACTGGAAATGAAAAGTCCAGCGGCGAGCGCTGATGGTGCCAGCCTAACCAGAACCTTTTGGTCACTTTCCAAACCACTATAACTACTGCATTAGAAACCCAAGCCTAGAAAGTTTTGATGTATCATTCCGGTGATTTAATGTTCATCAATTACATTATTTAATACCAAAATAAAATATCAAATGATTTGTTCTCAAACTTAGGATGCCGAATATAAGAGGGAAGTATGAGTAAATTAAGCAGTGTGAAAGTCAAAGAGAGTAAGACCACACACATGGCTGGATTAACATACAGGGAGGTCCCAAAGGAAACAATGATTGAAAAATGAGTCATGAGTCCACGGCCGTCCATCCCACAAAGTCAAAATTACTTCTTATACACAGCATAGACTGAGCTGCCACAATATATGTTATGGATGGGTGCAGAAATACTTATGAAATATTTATATTTTTCACATTTTAGTGTGAAAAAAATTATAACTTCAATAAAGGGAAATGTTCATGTGCTCAATGTCCTTTTTTCAGATATGGAGGATGTATTTAGATTGAGGTGTAGTGTGTAAGGTTCAAAAGCATCTAACTGTAGACACTCAGTAGAATATGGGTGCTTCTATGAAACTGGTCCCTAAAAACAGGACATGGGGGCTAAAAATTCAAACCAGATGTAAACGAATGTTATGAAGCAAGTTTGGAAGCACTTTGGGTTTATTTTAAAAATATTTACTGAGATAAAAAAGAAACCATTTTTCAGATAAAACACATTTTTTACTATTATTTTTATACAAATATCTGCGTGTAACACGGAAAAAAGGATGTGCTACTATTTTTTTAAAAAATATCTTTTTATTCCCTCACAGGAGTCTTTTGAGACTCAAACTAATTATGCAAGGTAGAGTGTTTCACAAAAATGGCTGCTGTTGCAAAATCACTCACGATTTATATGCGTTTAACTGGGCAGGTTCTGTATGTAACACAAGTGGACACGATGGGTTACACGCGAAACCTGGAATGAGACTGAGATTCATGAAAAACCTACATGTCTGGATTAGAAAAACAACTAGGATCTTCAAATTTAACTCAGTGTCTTTATTTATAGCACTATATAAGATCATTTACAGCCATGTTTTCCAGATCAAATGCACTGACACCTAGGTAGTTTTTCATGTCCCAATTTTGGTCCTGTTTTTGGCCCCAATATTTCATTAGAAATTCATTAATTTTTGGATGGCTCAGAGCAAGAGTATAATTTTTTTGCATTTATCTGAGGTCATCATTAGGTACATCCTGGGGGGAAATATGTCTACATTCTCTTTTTATCATTGGGTCTAAAAAGCTGGCAAAGTGCCAGGTACCAAAATGTACCCAGTTTCATAGAAGCACCCACACTCTTTATTGTATTTTTATAACTGTGTAATCACCTGGGAGTGAGAATCATTGTATTTGTTACTTTAGAATGAGCTGTTTTTTCTCCTACATTATTTTATAGTTTGAATCTCAAAATTATAAAAAAATTCCTATACAAGATTCCCATAATAGATCACACCATCGTTCAGTTTACCAAAAACAATCAACATTACCATGAGATACATGGTTTTTACTAGACAGGAACAGGATGAAAAACTGTGATCTAATGGAGTAAAAGTTTACAAATGTGATATTGGAGATATTGGTAATATAAAGCAGCATAAAATGAGAATATTCAAGTAAAGTGCAAGTACCACAAATCTGTACAGTACAATATGCTAATCCTTTTTTGATAAAATCTCAATTCTTATCTATTAGTGATATGTGATGTCTGCTGACAGATCGCTTAGATCTAGGTACTTACTTTGGACTTCAGGTATGCTCTGCGTGTCATATTCACTGGGCTCTAGGAAACAGAAGACAGAAAACATGCTTCATGAAGTGGTGTTGAATACATGCAAGAAAAATGCAAAATCAAACCTTTGTCTCTGATTAACTGTAAGGACAGACTGAGCAAAAGGAGAAAGTTCAGGTAAACCAAGGCCATCACAGGAGATCCCTCCCATCCTGTCCATCACCTGTTCGACCTGCTGCCCTTTGGCCAGCATTTTAGGCTAATCAAATCCCACACAACCGGACTTATGAACAGCTTCTTCCCCTGGGGACTGTAAACACACACAATACCTCACTGTAATGTGCAATAACCACTTACAGAATGTGTGCCTCATGTCTGGCACCTGTATGTTTACATTGTTTACCCTGTTACATTTGCACTGTTTATACTGTTTACACTGGTACATGTATGTTTACATTGTTTCTACTGTTGCATTTGCACATTTTATACTACTTTTATATTATTAAAATTTTACCCTTTCATACAGTATATCTCAAATTTACACATATTATGTTTTCACACTATTTTATATTGTATATGTTTTTTTAAATATATGTCTGAATGTTTTGTGCTGTTACTTAGATGTAATTGCACTGTTGCTGGCAGAGAACACCTCCAATTTCGTTGCACAACTGGTGTAATAACAATAAAGCCTATTCTATTCTATTCTATTCTATTCTATTCTATTCTATTCTATTCTATTCTATTCTATTCTATTCTATTCTAATGTTTCGCAAGAAATGCTGTTTAGAAAGAGCAGCAGCAGAAGCAGCACAAATCTACGGGGTGAGAGTCAGGATTAGCTGTTAATTGCTTTAAACTGTTTTGTACTTGCTTTACGTGCACAGTGACCCTGTTGGAAGCTCCAGTCTTAGATCTCATGCTGTGCACAAAGATACTGTACAAACAGGATGACACCCTGTGAGCTTTGGGGGCCCGGCGGACCACAGTACACTACATACACTAAAAAGACAGTTTAAGAGTGTGCGCATGCAGTCATGCATGTTGAATTTAATCCAGGTGGTCACATGCATGTGTACATGACTGCTGATTTCTAACCCAATGCATCTGTTTACATGCATATTTATGACTGCATTTTGTGAGGACACAGTTTGTCTGCGTGCACTCTGTGAGTTAGATTCCACATACATGACATGACAAACAAACGTTTTGTTCTCCTTCCCTCTTTCTGGCTCTTTCTCTCTGCTCTGTCTGCCTCTGGTCTGTGGAGTCCTGCAGCATTGGATCGTACAATTCCAGGCACAGAATGGGAGACATGTGACTGGATGATCACACGGCCCCCTGGGCTAAGCCAGCCAACTCACTCTGTATCCCATCCCAGAATCCTCAAGGGTGACTCAGCGTAAACAGCACCAGGAGTCTTGAATGTCTCGTCATAATTCATTGATCTCCTGTTGTTATGAGCTTATTTGTCAACCTCGAGGTGAACTGATAGGCAAGATATGCTACAGGAACACATGTGATATGGACGTGCAGAACTTCAAATAGTGGAAACAGCAGAAGACAGGTTTCCATTAAGTCTCATAATGTCATTGCATCAGACTTTAAACATTAGCAGCACACATAAACATGTCTTTTCATCACATCAGTATTTCTGGTAATAATAAAGTACTACAGGCTGTCTGTTTGCACGAGACATCTACACAGAGTGACCTCTGGAAATCTGTAATAATTTCAGCAGGGGTTTTATCTGTGACTGTGATTCAAATCTATCATATTTTTAATTGTCAAGGTAAAAATTCAACAACAAATTCCCTTCCATAGTTTCACCTTCCTGAACACCTTAACTGTTTGGTTCAGACTCATAAACTTTTCCATCCAGACCAAGGTGGACCAAACAGTCCAACCAAAAAAGGGGTTCTCAGCATGCTGAACTGGTAAACTGTACAAACTACAAAGTTTTTTTAGAAACATACAGATTTTTCTTTTTAATGCTGCAGAAACAAAATGGTAGCAGACTGACAGATGAAGAGATGGATGGACATGCTTATTGTTATGTTCTGCTGTACAGTATTATATTCCAGAAAATAAGTCCTGCCCTAAGTCCTGTGAGAACAAGGCTTACGCTGTCGGGGGTTGACAGCAAGGGTGTATCCCCGAAATCCCCCAAATCCTCTGCTCCCCCAACCATTTGGAAAAAACACACCACCTGGAGTCAAAATATGACATCATGTAAACTCAAGGTAGTGGCATGAAGAAAGAGAATTGTTAGAACTCAGTTTGAGCTACATCAACCTGATAGTGGTAGAATAATGGTCAGAGAACCAATTTTTCCCACAAAGCCCCACCTAGTGAATGAAAATGACACCATATGAACTCTGGATGGTAGGCAGAAAAAAACAATTGTAAGACGATCAATATGAACCAAATTTTATCTCAATCGGCCTATTACTGCTTGATTTATGTCCAAAAAAACTGATTTTCAACTAAGCGCCCCTATTTGGATGACTTATAATACTGATAGAGAAGCTGAAATCAATAGGGTTCTTCCACTAGGAGTCCCCTATGTGGGACATCAAGGGAGAAGAAATCCAACCAAATCTGTCCTAGTTATTGTATTCACATGACAGATATCCAGTGGCGGTGTTCGGGGTAAAACTATTATATCCTCGAAACTCCATCTCAACTTTGACCTTTCATGTCACAACTTTATTCTGCCTCCTTCTCATTCTTATAGAGGCTGTACTAATAATAATCTAATAATTCAGAACTGTCAGTACACAGCATGGGATCCATTCACAAAAAGGAAGCTAAAATCCACCAGAAGAGCAAAATCTCCAAAGATAATGAGAACAATGATATGTATGGCTGCGTAATAAAGGTTTTTCTTTCAACAAGCTCAGAAATTACTGTGTGGAAGCTTATTAATCAGGAGCTTTAACATCTTATATGTGGAGGAATATCATTCATTTAAAATAAAACACAGACTTTGCTTATCTACTCTCTGAATCAAATGAGATCCACTTGTAATAGAACCATGCAAATTGGTTTAGCAATCCCACAAGGCTGTGTCTTCTAAAAGTGCATTTATTAGGACAAAAACTGATTTTGGAAGACATGGACCATGTAGATCCAGGCCTGAGACACACTGGGCCGTGACTGCACAGCTGTCAGGAGTTGGATCTGAAAAACACAGGCGACGGAAAAGATTAGATCTTTCTGACGGATTTGGCAGGTGACGTCTTAGTTTCTGAAAAAGAGAAAGGAATCTATTCTTGTGACTCTGAGTCATAAGAATGAAGCGTCTCATCGACAGATGGGTGACAAATTGAACCCAAACCCTAGTATACACGGTGTTACTGAGGTGTTAGACCACCACAGTCTTCCAGAGCAGAATCAGTTTAATGCAGAAGGTCCAGGTTTGTACAACACTTCTGGAGAAACCATTCTTCTAAAAAAAAAACTGTATTCTCTTATTTGAATTCTAGTCAGTGCTGTGGAACATCCCACTCTAAAATCTCTTCTTGAAACTTTATATAAAGATACTGTACATATATTCATTATTAAGTAGATGTTTATTTGCATTCATGTGCATTTTCTGTATTCATGTCAATATAAAGCTATTATTAAGTACAGTGTATATAATTTAGGAGGATGTATTTGAATAAATGGAATGTAATATTCATAATGATGTTTTCATTTGTGTACACTTGTGACAAAAAAAAAAAAGAAAGAAAAAAGTGTTTTTGTTACCTTTATACAGTATCTACAAAGGGAGTGGGTTTACATTCACCACCAGGTTTCTACAGTGACCTCTTCCTGTTCTACTTTATAGTAGGAGGCACCTAGCATTAAGGTGCATTAACTGAGTGTGGATTGGATTTACTGTCCACCTAACAAAAAAGCCCAGAATGGATGTAAGAAATGGAGACTGACAAGGTTCATTTGTATTTTTGTGTGGCTGTGGGTGATGTTACCCATTAATGCCTTATTCCTTGTTTTATGTTACTACTACTAGGCAGTAACAGCCCCCACCCCAACACATTTTTTTTTTTTTTTTAAGATTTGACATATTAAAAAAGTTTTTATGCTAGGTAGAGGTGTAAAGTACGGTGTATCAATAAATGGTGAATGTGAATAAGCATAATAGAAAAGGATCTGGCAAATACAGTGATCAGCTGTGTCCACAGGTGAAGCCCAACAATGACTATAGACCACTAACACCTATGTTAACCCTCAAAGACCTAAATAGCTGCTGGTGAATAAAAGCATCTACAAAAAATATTTACAATCTTCCAAATCACTAATCTGCTCAATAAATGTAAATAATTCAGGTAAAATGCTGTTTCAGCTTTTCAGCTGAATCAAATGTGTTCTTTTTTTGGACACATTTAGTGGCTCTGTAGTGAACGTGGAATCACCGTCATCTTCAGCAACATCGATTGACCAGTAAAACCCATGGAGTTCAACAAATGGCAGTGCTTGTAGATGCTTGTTTTATGTTCAGTTAGTCAAAAAGCCACTTTGTCTTCAGTTTTTCCTGTTTTGATGCAACAGCCTTTGAATTAATTCTGGGATTTTATGACAATCCCCATAATTAGTAAAAGAAATATAGAAAATTATCAGATTTTTTTACTGAAAAATGCAAAATACAGAAGATAATATTATAATATATTGTGATAAATCACTTGAAAGGGTAAAAGTTCAGAAATATTCATTTAGAGGTGGCAACAAAAATAGTCCCAGGTCTTTGAGGGTTAGTAAGGTGCTTGAATATGGTGCATATGCATACCTGTGTTCTGGTGGTAAAGATAATCACTCCTTGAGTAAACTGGAACATTCTCAATTTTGATGTTTCATCAGAATAATATGGGGAGTGTGTTGTGTATTTACGATTGAGTGTTAAAATACGTTTGTTAAAACATTACATGTACAATTTGAGCTTCACAAATTACACATAATGACCTTGTTGTGGTGACATTTAACCCACTTTAGGATGTTAAACTCTGATTCAAAGGCTGATGCATACTTTCCATGCTAGCACAGTATGCTATGCAGCTGTTGAATCTTGCTCAAGCCTTTCATTTATTAAGGATTTTTCATGGTAAGCTCAAGCTGACTTCCAGCAATGCTCAGAGACTCTGACAATCTAACGTCCTGACCTGCAGCACCTCCCAGGGGCTTGTAAAAGAAAAAAAAAAGCAGTGGAACAGATGGAAATTTGTAAAGGTTGCCTTCTGCAACGAAACCTTGACCTACAGACCTAGCATGTTTGTAACCTTAAATGTGAACTGTTCACATTCATACAGACATTCCTCTTTGGAATAACTACTGCCGTCAACACTCTACTTTGTCCAACTATGGGTTTAACCTCTGAAAGGGCCATCAGTATTTAAGTTAAGGTTTATTTTGTTTTCACATCCACTAAACCCTTTAAAAACCTTTATTAGCCCTGCAGTTCCTGTTTCTGCATTAAATTTTGAACCATTTGAAGTTATCAAATCCAAAAACAAATTGGTTCAAAAGCCAGAAAATGAGTTCTCAGCTGGAACCAAATGTTAACTGTGACAAGATCAGTGAGCATGTCATATTCTATGAGGATGCAGAAGGCAGTCTGAGAAACTAACAGAATAAAGTGCCAGTGAAACCAATAAATGTACATGGAGGTTATTTGGTTATCCACTGAGTTTCAAGTAAGAAAAAACAGGAAAAGAGTAAGTTGCATGCCAAACTAAAAAGCCAAAATTCTAGCTAAGGCTGGTTTTACTTGAATGCAAGACCAAATCATAAACTAAAGTGGAGCTGGACGGGGTAATGTGTTACCAGACATTATCTGCTGTGCAATTCCCTCCAGTGATGACACAGCCTTGATTATAATGATTTGTCTCAAAACTAGCTGAGACACTGGCTGGTTCTCACCAGAAACGTTCCATGAGTCCTAAATTAATTAATAAAACTTTTCCACTGCCGGGATCAGATTGACTTGGCTCAGCTTGACTGCATTTCTACTGCAGGTTCACTCCTGATGAAGATTTTAAGACCAGTTGAAAAATTGCATGAATGTACATTTTGCACTGTCGGATCTTAAGAAGGTTCTAAGTAGAGTTTCAAAATGCAAAAAGAAAAAATCGGAGTCAGACAAAAAAAAAAAAAAAAAAAAAAACTTTGAGTAAGCAATTTATTAAAAACAACAATTCAACTGAAATAGGCTGTTTATCAGCTGATCAAAAGTTTAAGACTGCAGCCTTTAAAAGCCAAAATCTGTGCAAAAATATGGATTCAATGTCATTTTCTGTCAGGTATTCACACTGTCATGATCTCCCGATGGTAAAGGTAAAAAAGCTTTCTCTCTTTAAACGTGGTCGGATTGTTGAGCTGCAAAAGCAAGGCCTCTGGCAACGTGCCATTGCTGCTGAGGTTGGACGCAGTAAGACAGTCATTTTGAATTTCTTAAAAGATCCTGAGGATTACAGAGGATGTGAAGATTTTGGCTTTTAAAAGCACTGGTCTTAACCTTTTGATCAGGTGATGAACAGCCGATTTCAGTTGAATGTTGTTTTCAATAAATTGCTTACTTTATTTTATGCTTTTTTTATTTTTTGTGTCACTCCCATTTCTTCTTGTTGCATTTTGAAACTCTACTTAGAAGCTTCAGTGCAAAATGTGAATTCTTGCAATTTGTAACTGGTCTTAAGATTTTGATCAGGTGTGTATAGTATTCCACACATGGAAACTATTATGATGTCATGTATAGGGCAACTGTAGCTATGAATTGCATGGGAATCGATGAGGATAACTCTGACAACAGTAATACTTTCCAAAATGCAATGTTGTATTAATAGTTTTCAGATGAGAGTATAATTGTTTACAAATCAAATCTATGATTGAGTCATCAAAATAGAATAAAAAATTTGCTCCAAATTTTTGCAGACTTAGTGCTAGCTTAGCTCAGTGTTCAGCGTCACACCATGACTCCAAATATGTACTGGTGTAACGACAATTCTGGACCTATCCAGTCATCCAAGTATAGCTTTGGCCTGCTTAGAACTGTGGAAAAAGTGAGAAAACAAACAATAGATGCCTTTCCACCATGGGAACTTCAGAGTACAAGTGTGGGGGGGCAGAATCTCCACAGCAGAATCAGACCCACCACTGATGTAATTAATTGCGATCATTGAGAGATTGATTTAAGCTCCGCCCAAGAGTTTTCATGGATGTTTCGAGTACCTATCCCGAAGCAGGGGCTTAGTTAGACCCTGTAAAGGTTCCTGTATTTCAGTGGTTCTCAATCTTTTTCTGTGGGGCCCCCCTTTGGAGAACGAAAAATCACCAGGCACCCCTCAACCCCAACAACATTATAACAGCGGTGAAGTTGTAACATTTATTGAAAGAAACATCAGTATCATAACAATACTTTTAGCTTTTCCTTGAATAAGTTTTTGTTCAAATTAAAAATAACTTAGATTTTTGCTTGAATAATACAAATAAACTCAACAAGACTGCTCCCTGAGACAATATTCTTCCAAATAAAAATAGGAAATGTGCAGTTATTTTACAGTTAAAACAATACAGTTACTTTATTTAGAACAACAAACAAATTTTGGTTACAAAGATGAACATTTTAACAATATCAGTGGCTGTAATGAGCCTGTTTCCATTCCATAATCTCAGAACATTAAAGTGCAAATTGTACAAACTGTGCAAAAACAGAAACATTGCACATTTTTCTTTTCCAGTCCAATTCTTGTCCATTCTCCAACCCTTAACTCTTTGTCTAGTCTTGTGACAGATCACCTTGGCAGAAGATTTGTTTGTTGTACGTCCCTAAAATTAGTCCAGGGTGCTCCAACGCCAAAACATTAGTTCCACCTGCTACATGTTCTAACCTGAAGAAAAAAAAACACCGAGGGGTGATCCCATGTCCCCCTTGGCAAGCCTTTGTGCCTCCCCTAGGGTACCTGCCCCACAGTTTGAGAAACACTGCTGTCACGGTGGTGGTTCCTGCAGCAGAAACACACACCGACGGCCTCACCCCCATAAAACTACCCAGAGGTTCCTGTGTTGGAAACTCGCCTAATATCTGACAGTCCCCAGTGGTCCCTGCTCTCACACAGTGGAAATACCAAATGTGCTGTGTCAAGGAGAGTCAAGCTGATGCCAGCTGAGGAGAAGGGGGATTAGTGGGTACCGCCCCCCCCCCCCCCCCCCCCCCCACACACACACACACACACAAAAGCAGACAACTCATCAGTAAAAACTGGTTCCTCACCTCCAAGCTCATTCTGAGAGGAAGTGTCTTCTCCACTCAGCCTCTTGAAGAGTGATCTCATAACCTTGGCACTGCCGAAACGCTTGAAGCGGGCACGTACGTTTTCATGGTACCATTCCAAAGTTCCAATCTTGAGGACTCTATTAGAAGACATTAGGATGTCATCAAGTACTGTTCTTCAACAATTCAAACATGAACCAGTTACCAATAATTACTGAAAGTATCTTTTAAAGACAACGATCAAATAGAGTCAAATGCCACCCTAACAAGAACAAAAACCACATGAACTACAATAATTAACACAAAACTGTGTATAATAAAGTAAATGTGAAACGTTTGTAAGCATTAGAAGCATAGCATGATATTTTCCAGATGCTGGCTAAGGTCAATGAAAGGCCTTTTCAGTGCTCTGCCTTATCTGAGCAAACAAAAGTATAATGGGGCCAGGACAAGCTGTGCACTGTATTAGATTTGACTTCTCCAACTAGCAGAGCTTGAACGAAACAGTTGATCGGAGCTGTATCTACGATGATGTTAAAGTGTTACTTGCATGTACAGTAAATGTCCATGAAATGCTATCGCTATCAGAATGTACTTGGGCAAGACACTGAACTGTTAACTGCTCCAGTCATCATCTAAATGGATGAAAGGCAAACATATTTATGTGCACTGGCATCTGGAATGTACTTAGTCAAGGCTTGAATTCTTTACTTTCCATACCTATTTTTCTCCAGACTGAGCATGATGAGACTGTTTCAAACAAATAACTAACATACAGTGCCATAAGGCTACTAATTTCCTATTAGTTGTAAAAGGTGTATGGCAGCTGGAACTGGTACAGATAATGTGTAGATCATTTACTTTCTTCACTGAAACCTTCCATGAAAAAAACAACAGCACCTGAGCATCAAATAATGATTCACTGTAAAGTTATTGGAAATTACTGGAACTGTAACTTACATTTATATATGACCATCACAGTTTTCTCATGCCATTAAAAACTATAACAGAGTTATAAAACCCATCAAAGAATATGCAGGTCCACATCAGGATGTCATTATGAAATGCATAATAAGCAAAAGAACTTGGAGCACAATGACCCAAGAGATTACAGCTAAGCTGTACACTATGTAGTCTGACTAACTATTGAGCTCTCCAGTAAGTTGTTGGAATTGGTTTTGGTTTGTAAAGTATCATTTCAAAGCCTTGACTTTGCATTTTGACTATAACTATCTTGGCTTTTCAGAATGTTGTCATGTCGGCTTCTGGACTTTGTCTGTCTTTTCTGTTTTGTTTGTCATTTCCTGTTTTATTTTGTTAAGTTTCCCTCATGTGTCTTGTCTGTTGTCTTTACTTCCTTTTGTGTTCACCTTTCACCTGATTACCTTGCTCCTCCCTGATTATCTCCACCTGTGTCTCATTGTCTTCCCGCCCTCTTGTGTATTTAAACCCTGTGTCTTCCCCTGTTCCTTTGCCAGTTTGTGCTCTGCAACTCGTTGTATTCACTTACCAGCGTTTCTTGGATCCTGTTTGTTCGTCTGCCGTGTTTGACCTGTTTTCGTCCCTCGACCTTCGATTCAGCCTGACCTCTTCCTGCCTGCCTGTTCCCGACCTGGTTCGTACCCGACTTCGTCTCTGCCTGCTCCCTTTATTACCTCAGCCTCCAACGTTAACCTGTGCTTCGACCTCCGCCTGGATTACTACCGTGAGTTTGCTCGTCCCCTATGTACCGTTGCTCGATTGATTGTTTTCCCGTGTATGACCTGGCTTGTCTATTGACCACCCTCTGTCTGTCCCTAGTGGGGATTCCGTGGGGGTTTTCCCGACTCGGCCGAGTCGGCCGTCTGTCTATCCCACCCGCAGCCCAGACGTTTACCCCCGGAACCGGAGGCCTCTCAGAAGACAAATATTCTCTGTGTAGAGTTTTTTTCTTCTGTAAAAGTGTTTAATAAAAACACTAAATCTTATTCGGTATTTGTGGTCTTGCTTTTGGGTTCTGCCTCTGTACTCAGTCTATTACAAATGTGACCGTATCTGGCTGTTATGCAAATGTGAAATGCATAAGAATACATTTGATGGTCCTGTTAGTGTAAATTCTTAACCCTAACTACTGTTGAGCTGTCTGTCTGCAAAAACAAACCAAAAACCAAAAACCTATGCAATATGCAGATGCTCCAACAGTCCATCTCAGAAACTGAGTTGCTATCAGTCATATCTCTTAGCCCTAATTTTTTTTTTAACAGAGCGATAACTTAGGATTTCCAGTGCATTTATTAAACGAGACCAGAATGAGTCCTACAGAAAAATTTATCAATTAGTATTTTTACAGAGAAGTTGCCATTTTTTAAGAGGAAGTCAGTGGGAGCCAGGATCTTCTGTCAGTGGTTTTACACCTTATGATACTTCTGCACTGGTTTCAAGTTGTAGCCCTGGTTGTTGGCTTTTGGTCCAAACTGATTACAGAAAAAAAAACCAAATAAAACACCAGTACAAGAACAGCATAATAAAAAGTACAACAGCACAAGTTCAAATGTGAATGTATGCATATGTTTGCTGAGACAGCAAACATAACATTAAGCATGACATGAATATGATTCTAGAATAATCTAGTATATATAATTTGAGTATAATTGAGAAGAATAGTGGTCACACTGAAAGGATTTACATGTTCAGGCCACCACTAGTTACCTCCACATTGGCAAAGCAACCAATTCAGACAGTGGAAGTTGCAAATGCCTGATGGCCGGTGCTGTTACCCACTGAAACAATGACTGAATGTGTTTCAAGACTGAGGTTGTTAATGGTACTTTTTTCTACCTGGCCATGCGACAGGGGTCACACACCCAGCCGTGCTCCTTCTTATTGTAGCGACTGCAGGACTTGCAGATGTACAGATTGCAGTCCAGACATTGACGCCTGTTGTTGACCAGGAACTTGAAGGGCTGAAGACATCGGATACAATAGGTCTCAGTCAGGCTGGTCTGGTTGCCCAGCAACTCTCGCTTTGTGTCTTCCTTCTCAATCTTGGTCTTTAGGTCCCTAAAAAAGACATGGAACATGGAAGAGTAAAGCCAGGTTAAACAAGTGTTTTCTTTGTAGTGATTGCTTGAATCATGGTCTTGATTTCAATTCTGATCACATCAAAAACAAAACTAAATTTCTAATTTATTACTCAGTTTCTGTTTTTACAGCTAAAAAAACAAACCGTAACCTTCTGCATTATACACAGATTTTATGAGTCAAAATGCTGGCTTACAAGTATGAGTGAAGAGATGGTTGTCAGCACACACACAGCAGCACATGGTTGCATTTTGGCAAAGCAGTGTAAATATTATGTCAGCCGTGTTACATGGAAAATCTGTAAAGGCAGAAAATGGTGCTATGCTTCTCCAGGAAACATATAATGGCAACGTAGAAGCCAACTACTCACTTGGCATTGTGACTTGTTGGTATCATTTACTATATTTGTCATTCCATTGCTGTAGACTGAAAATTAACAAATTCAGCGACTGCCCATTTTGGGGTCCTCTTTTCTTTTACCCTCTGAAAATATCAATTTCATGCTTATTTTGGTTGTGATGACAAGCTAAAAAGTATGTAATCAGTGTTTTTTGACAAGTAAACTGATGTTAAGGTTTTCTACTACATTTTATATTGCACACATTTTGCATTACACTTTACATTTGTCTTTTTGGAATCAATAAGGATGTTCCCCATATCAGAAGGGAGTGAGTAATGTCCATTTAAAGAAGAGGATATTTCAATGTTATTATTTCAAAAGAAATGAGCTGCACATGTTTCTCATTTCTCTAAAAAAAAATATGACATGGAACCAATTTTTTCACTGAAATAAATTCAGCAGCAGCTTCTCTCATTTACAGAGAGACTGTCAACTGTTCAAACCACAGACTGTGTATAATCAGTGAGCAGAGGAATGTATTGGTGTCTGATCTGGTGTTTTGAAGGCAGTATTTAGTGCTTTGGCAATTGCCGTGTTTGATTTTTAGAGCCATAAGTGACCATATTTGGATGAAAGGGATGGAGTTGTAGGCGTGGTGGTGGTTGGAAAATTATAAAAAACAAAAACAAAGAAACAAAACAAAACAAAAAAACCTTGTGTAACAAAGTAATTTTACTGCCCTGTTAGTGAAACCTGTGAAACATATTATTACGTCTTCAAGTTACACAGTACTGACTTCATTTTGGATCTGATATCCTTGCCCCTTGGTCCAAACCACTGTCACCATGAATACCTTGTAAGTCAGTGACCTTAAGTGAATGGAAGTAAGTGAACAACATGTTTTGCTACAGCTGTCACCAGCACAAGAGAAGGTAACCTGTGCAACTAAGGCAGGGGTGTCAAACTCATGTTAGCTCAGGGGCCGCATTCAGCCTAATATGATGTAAAGTGGGCCGGACCATTAAAATAATATAAATAATAGGATAACAACTTATGAATAATGTCAACTCCAAAGTTTGCTCTATGTTTTTGAGTGAAAAAAAGTCAAATTCTGTAATGAAAATGTTTACAGCTATGAACAGTACTTGAACATAACATGAACAAATATGAACCTGAAAATTCTTTTTAAAAAATAAGCGCAATTTTATCAATATTTCGCCTTAGTTTATAATTTGTACATGTGCATTATAACTTACAGATCACAATGGATCTACAAATACACAAAACATTTAATGACATGCAGAATATTAGTAACATTTGAGTACTGTTAAGACATTTCAGGTTATTCACATTTTTTGTAAAAGGCTAGTCTGTAAATGTAAACATTTTTGTGCAATTTGAACTTTTTGAAAACTGAAACAAAGAGAAAAATTTGCAGTTTTCATTATTTATAGGTTATTATGATAGTAGTTTACTGGTTCTGACCCACTTTAGATTGAATTGACCTAAAATTATTTTAATATCCTTGATTTTTAATATCTTCAGTGTAATTTCAGTGTAACTTTTGCATTTCACAAATTCATCCCAAGGGCTGGATTGGACCCTTTGGCAGGCCAGACAGATTTGGACCCCGGGCTGCATGTTTGACACCTGTGAACTAAGGTATTTCAGTGTCATGCCATGGATCTCCAACCTGATTAGTGGGTTAAATACACTGCCTGGCCAAAGAAAAAGTCACACATGCAATATCTGACTGCACCACCTTTGGTTTTGATTACAGGAGACATTCACTATGACATATTTTTTTCTTCCACATAATGCTTATTTAGTGTCACAATAAGGTTCATAATATTTTTTCCATTGTTTCCATAGTTGCATTAATTTTTGATTAGTGATGATGGAGAATTGGACTGCTGCATCATCTTAATCACATCCCAAATTAGAGTCTGGACTTTAAAGTGACTAATCCATGTGTGAAAGTAGACACTTGTACAAAGAGATCCCAGATTTGCCACCACTGACTGATTTCCACAGCCAAGCCAAAGGAGTAACAGGTGAGACAGGCTGGACTTTTACACAGCGGACCTGCAGACTGGAATCAAAGGGGTGGTGACGCAGCACAGTGTATATTGTGATGTATAACTTGCGCTTCAGAAATACCCCGAGCATAGAGGTCTTAGCTAACCATTCCACAAATGTTAGCATGGATAGAACCCTTGGCCTAAAGTGACAACAGCTCACAGATCTCGGTGTCTCCTCAGTTTGACATCTTTCTGGTCGCGTTGATATGTTTGTTTACTGTACACGGTCCACCCTCATTTTTAACCCCCCCCGCGCAGGGGTCCCATATGCAATATGTCATCAAAACGTCACACCTTGGTTGCAGAACAAGAGGTGTTCCTTTTATATAGCGTTCTGGAATCATGAGTCCACCTTTATCACGGCTCTGTTACTACCTCCAGAGGCGTTACAGAGCTGTGACAGAGGTGGAACCAAATGATCCACCATTTTGTTTACAGAGACGTTGTTCTGGAATAAAGGTGAAATATTCCTGCAACAGAAGTGCTGTGTAAAAGGGACTAATGATGTCTTATTCTCCCTGAACCATTCTGTCACATGCCTGATGATCTTGATTAATTCTGGCATTGTCCAATCTTTTTGACGTTTAAGAAATGAGAGGCTACTTACAGCATCAGTTAGAGTTAAATAAACAGCCTGGACAAAAAAAAACTAACTGCCTGGATTTAACTAAACAAATAGTTCAGATCCTTCCATGGGTAAGTACTGCAGTGATGAATAATGTTTCAGCTGTAATAAGTTATTTAACTCTAACTGATGTAGTAAGTGTCCTCTCATGTCTTTCATGTCATCAAGATTGGACAATGCCAGGACTGATCAGGATCATCAGGCTTGTGACAGAATGGTTCAGGGAGAATAAGACATCATTTTCACACATGGATTAGCCTCCATAAAGTCCAGACTCTAATTTGGGATGTGATGAAGACTTAATGCAGAAGTCTGATTCTCCATCATCAATAATCAAAAATTAATGCAACTATGGATGGAAAAAATATTTTTAACCTTATTGTGACACTAAGTAAGCATAATGTGGCAAATAAGATGTCACAGTGAATGTCTCCTGTAATCAAAACCAAAGGTGGTGCAGTCAAATGTTGCATGTGTGACTTTTTTTTTTGGCCAGGCAGAGTATGCAATATTTGCTTGTTGTAATTTGTGTAGGGGTCTGAGTTCGAAACTGATCATTGGTTGACGTTTATGAACCTAATTTGTAGCGTGTACACTGTTGTACACTGTTGCTACTGTAGCTGAACAGGGAGATATCATGGATGTAGGCAACTGAGCCAGCTGTTAGTCTAGAAATGTGTTAGCTAATGTCAACAAACTACACCTCCAGCACAATATGTCATGTAAGCAGACAAGCATGTGCATATTTTAAATTGTAATCATACCGAACTAATTGAATTTTTGTGAAAAATGTTTATGCGCTCCTCTGCCCTAAACCTACTTTGTGACACTTTTAATGAAATACTTGCATTAGAATAAGTTTATATTTTTGGTATCTTTACAGTATATATTAATCTTGTGGGTTTCTATGCACCATCTCCTTTCTAAAGCATTGTCATGATGCTGTACATCTAAAACAAGTGAATGGTGTTTGTTTGTTTGTTTGTTTGTTTCACAGGGATAAATGGCAGTTAAATGGATACTGGTTTTGCTAAACCCTTGTATTATATATGAAAAACAGACCATCACATTTCTGTTAAAGGCAGGAAAACTTTGGTCAGTTGGTGGCTGACAAGTTTCTCCTCGAGTGCTCATAATGATGGGTTGCAATGAGTGACACAGCTCACTTTTTCTTTAAAGAAATAGGCACATGTTGAGCAGTTGACTAAAAACCTTTGATTATACAAATGAAGATGGTTCACGTGAGAAAACTCTAAGGAGAAATGTTAGAAAAACTACTTTCTCAATAAAGATTTTTTCCTATTTTTGGAACAAGAACTCTCTTCTAGAAATCACAGTTTGAATTCTCTGTCACCATTGAATAATTATACTTGTACGATCCAAAAAATGCAGCAATTACCTCAATAAAATACTGAAGCAAAGCTCAAAAACACAAACTATTATTTTTTCTTCTTTCTGTGCGACTTGGCCGCTCACATATGCACAGTAAATGACTTCTTTTCATTGTGTCAGACTGTTTTCATAACTCCTGCAGATTGTTGGAAAAGCAATGGTCTCAATCAGCTCTGTGGGATGCTGACAGTAGTGAATAGGAAAAATTCAGATAACTAGTCCCAAATGTCACACAATGTGGGTGGAGTCTGGCAAAACACCCACTAAGGATAAGGAGATGCTTATTGTTTATTAAAGCTTTTTTAGGCCATGCTTTTTAAATTATACACAGATTTTTAGGATAAATGGGGTACTTTGTCAGTATCCCATAACCTTTCGAGATACAGCTGCTGGCCATTAGCGGAGCGATTTAAAAGTAATATCTGTTAAATCTGCCCTCCTCTGAAACATCAAATCCCACAGATCTGGTATACAAGATGCCTCTTCAAATAAGATGCATGCTGTAGGCGACTTCCAACCCTTCTATACACCGACACACAGTTGGCAAGGTTAAATATCAAAGGCAAGTGCATTGGCTTACACAGAGTGGACTTTTAGTAATGGCTGGGACTGCATGGACTGTAAATGTGCTCACATAAAGAGGCTGGCAGCAGGTAATGATTAATGTTAAGCCATGACTGCAGTGTCTTCTTTGTAGATTGTTCTGTACTTGAGATCGGCACTAGCACTGCAATAACAACAGCTAATGTAAGAGTGATGTATACCTCTTTAATTCTTCCATACCAAGTGCTGTATGTATCTGTAAATTAATTATTTCAGGCAAAATGAAATTGTTTTGATTTTGTAAATTGCCACATTTAGTGATTCACATGATTCCAATTCAGAAGTGAGCATAAATGACTAATAGAAAAACAATAATTAATGGATGTGAATGAGCACCCAAACGTTACATGTCTGCTTGTGTAGTTACTACATGAAACTTCTTTTCAGTGGGATTGAACAGATTGCATCCTTAAATGAAAGAGTGCTATCCAAACTTTCCTACCCAGTTAAAGCTTCAGTTGTTATTGCTCAATGAGCTGTTAGCATTAATGTAGGTTAAGGCGGTGTTTATCAACCTTGGGGTCAGGACCCCACATGGGGTTGCCTGGAATTCAAATGGGGTCACCTGAAATTTCTAGAAATTGGTAAAAATAAAAAAAACAAACCTTACGAATAAAAACTATATGGTGAGTTGACAGAGACAAGCACAATACATAAAAGACATGACAAACTGTGAAGCTGAAACTGAAGCACTGTGGTTCTGTTTATCTGTCAAATGTTCATTGTTGTCAGTTTCAGATGCTGCAGCTTTTTCATAATTCATAGTTTGAGTTATTGTCTTTTCAGTATTAATTGTCAGCCTTGTAAATCCAAGCTAGACTGACTGTACATATTCTGACCAAGAAAAATAAAATTCTCATGTTGTGCAATTATCTCAACCTGGCTTTTCTGCCTCCATCCATAATAATATACATTATATAGACTAAATGTCATCTAAAATTAATGTTTATTTGCAACATACTATAGCAAACTATTACATGATCAAAAACAAATTAATACTGCAAAAAAAAAAAAGTCTCCGTTTTGAATGTCTGGAGTCGCCAGAAATTTGTGATATTAAAATGGGGGCAGGAGCCAAAAAAGGTTGGGAACCACTGAGTTAAGGTACTAATTTAGGTCTGTACATTGTGATTCATTGTGATTTGCATGAGTATTTTTTTTTCCACTTTAAAGAATTTGGTTTGGTCTGCATTAAGTTGCAGTAAATTTGTGCAACTTGTTGCTTCACTGCTGTAGATAAAATAATTCATTCATTCATTTCCATAACCACTTAATCCTGAAGAGGGCTGTGGGGGTGCTGGAGCCCATCCTGGCAACCAGAGAGCGAAAGTGGGGTACACCCTGGACAGCTACCAATTAACCTAGTTTTTTAAGGTGCATGTATTAGGAAGAAGGAGGAGGCTCAAGGACCCAGAGAGAACCCATGCACACACATGAAGAACGTACAAACTCCACACAAATAATGACTGACCAAATGAGTAAGCCATATAGTGGGCTCAGGAGGTAGAGTGGGTCATCCAATAACTGTAGGGTTGGTGGTTCAAATCCAGCTCTGTCCTAGTCATGTGCTGTTGTGTCCTTGGGCAAGACACTTCACCATCCTTGCCTCCAGTGCTGCTACTCACACTGGTGTATGAATGCGTATGAATGTTCGGTGGTGGTGGTGGGAGGGCCCGTAGGCGTGACTTGGCAGCCACGCTTCTGTCAGTCTGCCCAAGGGCAGCTGTGGATACATATGTAGTTTACCACCACCAGAGGGAGAATGTGTGAATGAATGAATATTGGATCCACTGTACGCCCTTTGAGTATGCGTTCATTGAAAAGCGCTATATAAATTTAATCCACTATTATTATTTTAAAACTTGTTTGTATGTTGCTGCTCTTATCTTATCTTATCTTATCTTATCTTATCTTATCTTATCTTATCTTATCTTATCTTATCTTATCTTATCTTAATGTCTGTGTGTGTCTGGTGATGATGTGTACATAAGCTTTTCTTGCTTTCGGTGTGTAAAAACCTTTTTTGATTCATAAATATCTGCCTGGACAATGGAGCGACATCAGAAATTATCAAAATATTGCAATGATATGGTTAAAAGTGATGCAAAAATGCAGAGTTTCAGACAACTCAAACAACAGAAAGCCACCACCAAACACAGCCTGAGCCTCCAGAAACCAGAACAAAGAAAACTTGTTAGGGTTTAGTACACTAACTATTTTAAATAAAAGATGAGTAAATTGTGATTTGGATGTACTTTGATGTGCTTTGATTCTACCTTGTAAGATCCTCATATGATCATTTATCCAACTTGTTCAGCCCAAGGTGATGTTGTATTGGGAGCATGGTATTAATAGATTCCAGACTCCAAAATGGAGCTTGTAGATTTGTAAAGAAATCTGCTCATTGGTGCCAAAGCTAAAAAAAAAAGTTTTTTGTCCTCAATTCACAACAAGTTGTGCAGCCCATTACTCAAGCAGACTTGGGCTGCTCAGACTGTACAGATTTTAATATCTAATCTGATTATTTTGAACATATTAAACCTCCATGTTAAAATCTTTGGAATTGGGCTGCCAGGGATTTTTTTTGCAGTACTGTGGGTGGCCACTAGTGGAAATGGCATGAGGTCTGAGTGACAGTCCCCCACCGATACATCTATAGCTGGGAGGTTGTCATGTAGCATTGGTGCTGTCATTAATGTTATATTTCTGTTGCACTAAGTGAACTTGTGAAATACAGTAAGCCTTTTCTTTTTCACTATTTTTAATCCAACAGAAGGTGGAAAATGTCTCTGATGAATTGCAAACATCAAACAAATGTGGTACAAGTAGTGAATATAGATAATGTCATTCTGTACATTTCTCTACATGTTCTAGACCAGGGGTGTCAAACTCATTTTATCTACCCAGTATGATCTGAAATGGGCCGGACCAGTAAAAATATAACATATTAATATAAAAATAATGTCAATTATGAAATCTTTTATTAGTTTTAATGTGAAAAAAGTTTAATTACATGATGAAAATGTTTACATCTACACCTAATCCTTTAAAAAGTTGTGAATAACGTACAAAAACTGAAATTTATTAAGAAAAATAAGTGCAATTTTAACAATATTCTGCCTCAGATTATCATTTACACCTATGCATTACAATGTACACATCACAGTGGATCTACAAATACACATTAAAATTACACTCACACTCTCTTAATACATTTAAGGTTAGTTGTATTTTTTGTGAACAGGTAGTTTGTAAATGTAAACATTTTCATGTAATTTAGCTTTTTTTTTTTTTTTTTTTTTACACTAAAACAAACAGAAGAATTTGGAGTTGTGAATATTTATACTTATTATGATATAATCTTACTGTTCTGACCCACTTGAAATAGATTTGGGCTGAATGTGGAACCTGAACTAAAATGATTGTTAACATCTTCAGTGTAACTTTAGCATTTCACAAATGCATCCCATGGGCCGCAGTGGACCCTTTGGCAGGCCGGTTATGACCCATGGACCGTATGTTTGACACCCGTGTTCTAGACAATTCAACCAACCATCATATTTTGCCACCCTATGTTCTTAAAATCCTCATTTTTGTACATTATTAGGCCCGAGCCAAGTAAAGCCGGCGCAGGGCCTATTGAGTCTGCAGTGGGCGCATGGGGACAAAATCGCCAGTGACGCGGTCGCCTTTCGCCACTGTCGCCACTCTCACACATTTTCACATTCACGGCACTGAGACCTTTCCGACGATGTATATGACATGTGCACAAATCGCATATTTACACCTGCTCAGAATGAATGGGAGTCAATGGAACACGCACACTCGGGGTTAGTCACGTGGGTGTAAGTGCACGACACGTGACATCTGACCCCACACACATGTGGGGGACCTCGAGAACTTTCAAAAAAGGGCAAATACGTGGTTGCCATAGAAACGGCTATATTGTTCTTGCTCAGATTATTATTATTTTTATTTATTTATTTATTTTTTTCTTTCTCCTGCGCTTTGAGCTCAATTTTGACCCCCTGAACATTTATGAAAACTCACCAAATTTTGCACAAAATTCAGAAATGTGCAAAATTGAATTTACATATAGGTTTCGGAGATGTCGGTAAAGAAATGTTGCTGCAGTGCCCCCTTGAAAAGTGGAAATGCATTACGTCAATGGGAGCATGTCCAACATAAAGTTTGTCGTAGAACCACGAAAATCGGTACACAGATTCATCATGAGGAGACAAACAAAAAATATTATTGTGGCCACGCCCCTAAACCCACCCTTAGTCGGCCATATTGGATTGAAATTTCCAAAATGCTGAGTCAGCGTTTTCGCTGACGTCGTGTTTTAACTATCTCCTACTAAGCTGTTTGGCCAAATGAGCTCAAAATCGGTGTATAGTATCTAGAGAAGTGGGGCATCAAAAGTTAGCCGAATTTTTTGAATCGGCATCACCGTTTTTGTGCGACGAGGTTGAAAACATTGCGAAGTGTTTTCGGGAATTTACCATCACAAAAATTGCTTCAGCTCAGACATACAAACACTGATTTGGCTCAAATTTGACTCAGACGTCTATCTCCCAGGCCTACACCCATTTATTAAAGGAAATTGAAATTTCGCACTATAGCGCCCCTTACAAATGTACATTTACAAAAATGGCATCAGTTCGGACATACGAACACCGATTTGGCTCAAATTTAACTCAGACATCTGTCTCCCAGGCCTACACCTATTTGTCAAAAGAAACTGAAATTTTGCACTACAGCGCCCCCTACAAAAATTTTTAATATTTTTTTATTAAAATTGCTTCAGTTCGGACATACGAACACCGATTTGGCTCAAATTTGACTCAGACATCTATCTCCCAGGCCTACACCCATTTATATGAAAAATTTGAAATTCGGTGCCATAGCGCCCCCTACAATTTTACCTTTACGAAAATTACTTCACGTTAGACATACAAACACCAATTTGGCTTAAATTTGAATCAGTTGTCAATCTCCCAGGCCTACACCCATTTATCAAAAGAAATTGCCACTTCGCTCAGGAGCGCCGCCTACAAATTTACCTTCACGAAAATTGCATTAATTCAGACATACAAACACCGATTTGGCTCAAATTTGACTCAGTGGTACATCTCGCAGGCCTACACCCATTCAAAGGAAGAAATTTAATTTCAGCTGCATAGCGCCCCCTACAGATTTACTTATACAAAAATTCCTTTAGTTCGGACATAAAAACAAAGATCTGTCTCAAATTTGAATCAGTTGTCAATCTCCCAGGCCTACACCCATTCATCAGAAGACATTGAAATTTGGTGCTAGAGCGCCACCTGCTGAACGACGGACATACTTCTACTGGACGTGCCCGTGGCGAGGGCCTTTAGATGCCGCTTGCGGCTTTAATTTGGTTTGACATTTTAAACCAGCTATGGTGCAGCTTTTTGCAAACCTTGCAAAGTTCAGGAATCCATGTCTGGCAGGCAGGTCTTTGCTTATACAGAGACAGCTCTGAGGAGCAGTAGTAGTGTGTTCCCATACATGGTGATGTCCCGTCAGTGTCCATTCACACAAACCAAACCCTCCCTGTTTGAATTAGTGCATTTAGTTAGTGTGCTCAACTCTAATATAATTGATGGTTACATAAATAGAGAGATTTGTAGGTGTATATTGTAGGTATAGTATGACAGATTGGCATTTTACTAATAAAAACAACCTGACTAGATTATTTCTCTTATTTTGTGGGCCTTGTGAAGCAAAACAACTTTTTTGCCAAGAAAAATAATTTTATTTTTTTTGGTTCCATCATATGTGGTTTCATGAGATCTTGGCGTGACACTTTTATATGTAAACCACATGATGATCTGCACCTATTTATATACTGCAGAAGCCTTGGATGAGAACAGGAGTGGCCTGAGCAGCAAACAACTGCTCATTTAAATGGAAAACAAATAGTTGAAGAAGAGCCTTGACACGGACTGTAATGTAAGCGGCCAAAATTGAAGAACACTATCCTCTTATTGTGAAGGAATCTCAGAAAGACTATCTGAAACCAGCTGCGTGGGCAGACAGGGAGATAAACTACTTGGGATTACATCAAATGAATGCCAAACACAAAAATTTTTGTTATGTAGGAATCTGTCTGCTTTTATCTTGATCTTAAGATACTTACAAGTAATAACAAGATCACAGTTTGGTAATGTCAGTGTAATAATACAGGTGTAGTAAAATCTCAAACAGCTTTTATAGAAAAAAGTCTTGACATATGTCTTTAGAGTTGGCGCACATACAGCAAGCTCTTTTTAGTTCTATAATTGTGTGCATATGGGGGCAAATTAGAGAAAGACATAATCAGTGTAAGTCTGTTAATTTTAAAGACACTACTGCTCTGTTATCCTCAGCCAAACACATGGGGAAATCCCTTCTAAGACTCCTCCTCCCATGGTTTGGCATTCATCAGTTGGACATCAGTTAGTTTTTGCCAACAGGAAGACATGTGAGCAGTAGCTTGGGAATCATTTGTTAGTGATGAATAGGCAAACAAAGTTAGGTCTGATCACTTTAATGTAATATGTTGTACTTCAAATAAATTGGATGATCATGTATCATTTTATTAAAAAAAGAGAAAATGAGAAATGATGTAGCTCCATAAGCTTCAGAGACTGAACATGCATTACTGGTTATTGAAATGTCGTAATCCGTAAAATTTACAGTGGACTGACATAAGCTGACCATCAGAGTATGGTATATTATGATGGCATACAGTCCACTAAACCACCACTTTTCCCATACTGAAGGGACCTTTATACTACTGTGCCATATAGTTTTCAATGTATTAAGAAAACAAGAGAGAAAAACATGTAAAACTCTTAATTATAAAGTAAAACCATGATGTGAAGCAGTGCTTAGTGGTTAGTGTAAATGAGTAATGGTGAGAACCCTTTCAAAGTGTGGAACAAATGTAACCCTCGGCCAAGATGTTGCTGTATTTATGTGGAAAAAGCAAAAGCTCTAAAATCTTGACTGTCTTGAAAAGTCAAAGGATCAACACAACAAGGGTGTGTTAACCTGGAACCAAGGTTAGCGTCAGAGTTTTTTGCTCTCTTTATAAAATTGACCAAATCCCTGAGCTTTTCCAAGGAATGGACCAAATCTGTTTATGGTTTAAGTGTTGGCAGACAAAATCTCAAGCAAGTTTGCCAAAATATGTCATATGTATTAATATACTGTATACTGATGTTTTGCAACAGAAAAAAACAGGCCAAAATTTGTCCACTGACAATCAACAGTAAATTATTCTGACTTTTAACTGTCCTGAAACCTCTTACTGAGGTGTTTATGAGGGAGCTCAGCCACTTCCCCCATGGATAATTGTTCCTGCACATTTAAATTCCGTGGCTTTTGAGCATGGACCTTGTTCTTGAATTCCTGCCAAAGATTCTCAATGGGATTAAGATTTGGGATTTGAGAGAGCCACTCATTGGGTGAGGGAATAAAAGAGTACAAATGGGTATGTTTGCATTGACGGTCTTGTATATTTCCATCTCTACACAGAAAATATAACATATACAGTATGTACAAATAATAATAACAGATGCTGGGCCCGGTTTGGGGTGGGGGGGCGTACATTGAAAGTGAAACTGAAGACACTTTACTAATTCCTCTTTTGACGCATTTCTACTACATGGAACCAGTTCGACTTACTGCCGGTGCATGTTGGACTCCGGCAGGGCTGCCCTTTGTCACCGGTTCTGTTCATAATTTTTATGGACAGAATTTCTAGGCGCAGCCAAGGGCCGGAGGGGGTCCGGTTTGGGGACCACAGGATTTCATCTCTGCTTTTTGCGGATGATATTGTCCTGTTGGCCTCATCGAACCTGGACCTTCAGCGTGCACTGGGGTGGTTTGCAGCCGAGTGTGAAGCGAGCGGGATGAGGATCAGCACCTCCAAATCCGAGGCCATGGTTCTCGACCGGAAAAAGGTGGTTTGCCCTCTCCGGGTCGGTGGGGAGTCTTTGCCCCAAGTGGAGGAGTTTAAGTATCTCGGGGTCTTGTTCACGAGTGAGGGAAGGATGGAGCGTGAGATTGACAGACGGATCGGTGCAGCGTCTGCAGTGATGCGGTCGCTGTACCGGTCGGTTGTGGTAAAGAAGGAGCTGAGCCGAGAGGCGAAGCTCTCGATTTACCGGTCAATCTACGTTCCTACCCTCACCTATGGTCATGAGCTTTGGGTCATGACCGAAAGGACAAGATCCCGGATACAAGCGGTCGAAATGAGTTTCCTCCGTCGGGTGGCTGGGCGCACCCTTAGGGATAGGGTGAGGAGCTCAGTCACCAGGGAGGAGCTCAGAGTAGAGCCGCTGCTCCTCCGCGTCGAGAGGGGCCAGCTGAGGTGGCTCGGGCATCTGTTTCGGATGCCTCCTGGACGCCTCCCTGGGGAGATGTTCCGGGCATGTCCCACCGGGAGGAGACCTCGGGGAAGACCCAGGACACGTTGGAGAGACTATGTCTCTCGGCTGGCCTGGGAACGCCTCGGGATCCCCCCGGAAGAGCTGGAGGAGGAGTCTGAGGAGAGGGAAGTCTGGGCATCCCTGCTTAGACTGTTACCCCCGCGACCCGGCCCCGGATAAGCGGAAGAGAATGGATGGATGGATGGATGGAACCAGTTCGACTCGGCCCGTCTCCCATTGTTGTGCACCTCATTTCTTTTCGCCTACCTTCGGAAACTTGTATTTTAGGGGATATGACATTTGTTGCCCACACCGGAACTGGAACTGGGCCCGGATGACGTCCTGGTATTCACATTGCCGCTAGATTCACAAGCTAAGTAGCGTATCAAATTAACATGCTGTGTGGACAAATGTTTGACCATATTAGAGGGATTCCACCCTTTTGAAGAAATGGAAGCTTCGCAAGTGTTACAAGTGGACCTGGCGTCATCTTTTGAGACCGTTTCTGCCTCAACACCATGTTGGCTACATTCTGACCAAAACAATGCAGTGTTCGTGTGACGTCATCGGCATGCACAACCAAGGCGGAATCAATAAGCAGAATTGTTAAGCAGGCAGGAAAACGATTCCAAAGAATTGAGCTACTGGGATCCGGTTCTCAAAAAGAACCGGTTCTCGATTCCCATTCCTAACGAAACATCACTCGTGGTAAATAAATTCTTTGGGAGCTCACAGGTTGTGTGGACCTTATTTCATTTTTTCATTGAATTTTTTGGGATCCTGCACATCTTTCATCTTCTGGATGTGTGTGTCGATTACCTCTCTCAATGTAAGTGAAACCATATCAGATGTAGTTGTTGTCATACCTGAGTTTCTCCATGATTTGAATTGAAACTTTTGGGTCGTCTTTTATGCTGTGAAATGTCTGGTGTTAATAATCATTACAGTGCATTACTGCCACCTACTGTTGGGGAGTATGAATGGGCAGCGCTCAGCTCCATAAAAAATATAGCACAGGACTGGTTTCTCAAAATTATTTTTTGCCCAGACAAAGGCCTGCGACCCATTGAAAATGGGTTTGTGACCCACTTTTGGGTCGCGACCCACTAGTTGAGAATCACTGGTTTAGATGATATTACTACGACTAACAGACCAGCCCAGCTTATGTTATATGTAACCCTTATGTTGTGATACAGACTATGACTTTTACATGGTGTAACATCTTTATGTTTCATTTGTCAGCCCTTTATCTGTGCAGTGCAGTGCAGAAGTACTTTATGTCTACATACAGCTAAGTATGAGCTGAAGTGATGCACTGTTGGACCAGGAGCTGAAACAGGATTTAAGACACTTAAAATTGCCATCTACTCCAGGTAAAAAAACGACTGTGGAAAATGACACTAATCACTGTATTTGATTTAAGTAAATGAATTTAGCCCCTTCTGATCCTTAACTGGTGCCACAAAGACAGAAGTTACAGTAAACAGCAAACAGACTCCACTGCTTTAGTCTGTTTGGACCTGGAAATGACTTTTATTCACTGTGACGTCAGGATTAACAACCGGATATTTTTTATTTGGCAATCGTGAAGACTGTTAGAATCCAAAATGGACCAAGCAGAAGCCTTCACACTGAGGCCCAATCCCATTTCCCCTCTTGGCCCTCCCCCTTACCCCTACCCCGCCATTTTGTGTGTTCATGTGAAAGGGTAGGGGTGCCCCGATTCTCGATGAGTTGGAGGGGAAGGGCTGGGGGGTGGGGGGGTGGGGGGGTGGTGCTGTACAGCCCTCGAAATGGAAATTTTTCAGGATCACACTACATATGGAGGGGTTTGAGAAATTTCCCATAATTCTGTTCAAATCATCAGCAAGGTGGAGGTAAACACAGTAAAAAATAAACGTGCAGCAGTGTGATGAAAGAAACACACAAATGTATGTATTTTCTTCATAAACAACATAATTTATTGATCGTCCATTTAATGCTGTTTCAATGTATTATAGACCACATTTCTGTGGTTTGTGGTTGATAGCCGCAAAAAAGATGTCCAAAGCCCATGGAACAGAGACAGTTACAGCTGCTGACGGCATGGTGAATTCTTTCACAAATTTGTTGCATCTGTTTATAGCGGCATTGATGATTGCTGATGATGTAACAGGTCTCGAAAGGTTCATAGGGGAATGTTTCAACCCTACCCCTTCCAACTCTGTTTCAAGGGGTCATGCCAAGTGCAAGGGTCAAGGGGGAGGGGTAAGGGGGAGGGCCAAAGGGTGAATTGGGATTGGGCCTGAGTCTGGTCAGAATTGTAGGAAACCAGCTGTATGACTATAAATTGCAGGGAGGTGCAGTTTATATCCATTTGTATTCAGTTAATTTCCTGTTTGGGTTCATATACTGAGTCTGATAAAACACAAAGTTGTAGCCAAGACAGTAGACAAAGATACAAACATGAACGTTGCTACACAGAGATTTTGGCAAATCTGCCTGAAGAACTGTAAAATCCCAACTCTTTAAAGTTCAGGCAACCAAGGCTAGTGTTGCCTGTCAAATCAGATATGACATATGGTCACAATCTGCCCTTCTTTTGGTGTTGCATAAATGTCCATGTAAGTGCAATGAAGTTGACCTGTGAACTTTTATGGTACAAAATGCCATCCGTTCATCATTTTCTCATATTATATCTTTATGTGGAATTGTGACATAATTAACAGAATTCACCTCCGAATTCAAGTGCATGTTTTTATCAGATATAATTTAATTTTATCTAAAAATAAAACACCTAAGTGGCCGTAAGAAGTCTCTCTGCGTCTCATGCAAGAAGAAAAACTGAATTGAGCTAATGTGTTTTATAGTGAGCTTTAAATCTACTAATTACCAGTCAAAACTTTGGACATGCCCTCTCATTTAAATGACATGAGATGGACCACAGATGGCCAACAAGTGCTCAACATCACTGGGAACTCCTTTAAGACTTTTGGAAAACATTTTAGATGACTACCTGATGAAGCTCATCAAGAGAATACTAAGAATGTGCAAAGCAGTAGTAAATGCAAAATGTGGCTATTCTGAAGAATCTAAAATATAAAACATGCTTTGAGTTACGTCACACTTTTTTTTTAAACTTCAAAATTCCATATGTGTTCATTCATAGTTTTGATGCCTTCAGTGAGGATCTACAATATAAATAGTCATGAAAATAAAGAAAAACCAGGTGAGTCCAAACTTTTGACTGGTAGTGTACTTGCTGCAGAATGAACTTTTGCCATGAAGGGAAATAAGCTCAGAAATTTTTGTTTTTAATGAATGGGATAAACAACTGCAACAGAACTGGTGACCAATGAAAGCAGAATATATGATTAATGGAGCGAACTAACCTCCGGAATAACAACATAAGATCCAAAGTTTCAACCGTACTATAGTAAAACTTATCTGGAATATGACAGAAGTCCCTACAAATGTGGTATGGAGTCCAGTTTTGGTTTAAATTTTGATTTAAAAGCAGCGGGTGTTTTATACTGTGATATACTTAGATGGTATATCCACAAAACAACAGAAATGTCTAACAGGAGTGCCTACATAACCTACCCAAGTCTGTCCTCCTCTTTCTTCCTCAGGTCAAAATCCCGCTGGATGACGCCCCATACATGCTTGGCCTCCTCATCTGTGAGCTTTGAGAGATCGAGCTTCTTGCCTGTGGTGGTGCCAGGCATTGTGATTTTGTTGCCTGAATGCCGGGCAGGCTGCCTGGGCTTGGGCTGCAGTGGGGTAAAAAAAAAAAAGGTTATTAGCAAATGAGGCAAAGTCCACTTAATAGTCACAATAAATAGTGTAAATACCTGGAAAAGGCAAAAATGGGTCATTTAGAATGAGGTCACATTCATTTTTACTCTTAATCATCCATCTGTATTGCCTGCCACTCATTTCATGGAGCCATGAGCAGCTTCTCATTGCATGACATCAGTGTTAATTGGTTTTTCAAGGACGGTCATGGCATCAGAAATGTTTTAACACAGATTTTCTGCTTGGAGTTTGCATATGAATGTTTCCAGTCTCTTTGAAGTAACACTATTTAGGCCACCAGGGCAGTTAAAAGTTTACATGAACACCTCAGTGATTTACTACTTCTATACTTCATTTTGGTATAAGAAATTGTACACGAAAAAGACGCACTCAAAACTAATCTTGGTTGCTAAAGTGTAATTATAGATCAAACTGACTTACTTATGGACTTGTTATAGACTGATTTATGGACTAATGCTGCCTTCACATACTGTGGGAATTATGGTAAATACTAGTTACGAACTCAAAAATTGCACATGAACGTCATCACATAATATTTTCCACTGGAAAACTAGGAAAAAATTTTGATATACGAGCTGCTGAGATGAAAATAACCTTTGACCTTTTCAATATGACTGTGAGCAACAAGGAATTCATCACGATAAACAGTACTTTTCTTAATGTTCTGCTGGTGTTAGCTACTGATTTTGCACATTTACACAATTTGCATAAAACAATAAAAGCAGAATTAACATGTCCAAAACCCAAGTAGCAGGTCACAATAAATTGTGTGTCAGCCATTTTTCAACAAACGCACTTGAACACAACACATTGGTAATTTCAAATTCACAAGTAGAAAGGAGCACTACTTACTGACTTTATGATGCAGATTACCACTGATGAAAAAAGATGTGGAAAAAAGCTTTGGTTTTCACTAATTAATGACAAAAACATATCTGTTTTTTTAGCATCTAAACCAGAGGTGGGCAGTCCTGGTCCTCAAGGGCCAGTATCCTGCATGTTTTAGATGTTTCCCTCTTCCAGCACAACTGACGGTCATTATCAGGGTTCTGCAGAGCTTGATGATAGGCTTATCATGTGAAGCAGGGGTGTTGGAAGAGGGAAACATCTAAAACATGCAGGATACCGGCCCTGGAGGACCAGGATTGCGCATCCCTGATCAAAACTCTCCACTTGGTTTGTAAATTAGAGAACTTTTTTGCTTTAGGTAGCTGACAGTGAGTTGGTTAGAATTCGTGCTAAGAACCACAGTGAAACAAAAAAGTACAGCTGCGTTTGTAAAACAAAAACATCAAGCTGAAATACGCTAAAATGATTCTGGCTGCATTGGTTTATCATGAGAGACAACCCCTATTACATTAAACAGTTTAAAGTCAAACAATGTAGAATTATTACTGATATCAGAATTGTGGCTTTATCAGTATTTATGGGTTTTAAGTGGAACAACTTGTTCTATTTTACTGTTTATCTTTTTATTTAATCTGCAGCCATGGGGAGAGCTAAAGTTAGATGCTAAAATAGGCAGAGTTGGCAAAGACAAATTCTGTGGTTAAAGAATCCAACTCTGGGATATGGACAGTCCATCTTCTCTTCTTTAGACGGAATATCATAACAAACTGTAATTTTGCTACTGAGAAGTGATAGGATAAAACATACTCAATTCAGAGAAGCAATTGAGTAAAAGCCAGTGCAGTCCATTTTTGGTAAAGCCAGTGCCTTGTCTTATCATCGCAGCATCTCCTACTGTAAATCCTACCTCTGAGACAGGTCTAAAGCTCACAATTTCTGTCTTGAAACTCCGGCTGTTTTCTTCAGACAAAACAGACTAGAGTAGTATCGATCAAGGGTCAGTGATTTTACGCATGAGTTTAAATTATTTACTTCAAACCTCGCTGTGTCTCCCCTCCACTCTAGAGTGTTATCTACACACACCTACATGTGCATGCAACCATTTAAGTACATATAAACACAGTCAACAAGAGTCTCAGAGAGGAGCAAAGGAATGCTCAGGAACATCACATAATTATCTTGTTTTTCACAGGCCACGTCAAAACCCCAAATAATTCAGTATCCTAATCTAATTTCTTTTTCTGCAAGCCGGCAGGAACGTTAAAAACAAATGGTGAGGTTTGTTGGAGAAACAGCACAAAACACAGTCACACTTAGAATCGGTTCTAATCGGAGAAGAACAGTGTTCATCCATTAAAAAGGATTTCAGACAACTTACATTTGAAACAGCTGAGCACTACTGTACATAAACTCTATACATATTTACTTAGTGGGTGTGAGCACATTGGTATCTGACTGCACAAAGAAACACGAAGAAAACAAACATTGTTAAAGTCCATTATGATATTCCTTACAGTGTATATTACCTGGTTAATGAAATCTAAATTGTGTAGCATGTGGTCAATTAAGTATTTTCTGAGTTAAATTTGTATTAGTGTACAGGATACAACAGGTGAAAAAGCAAAGTACTCCTGGTATTTGCAGAAGGAACATTTGGTTTTAAAGCATGAGGAGGGCTATGCAATTTTTAAATAGTTTCATCAGCAAAGAGAAATACAAATGCCTGCTGTACAATCTTATTCGGCTAAAAATTACTGTACACAGTTATATGAGACACACATGAAAGAGGTAACCTAACCCACAGGTCAGCAGTGCAATGACAGATCTGAATGGCATTTGCTCAATAGTTGATATATACATCAAATTTGTCAATGAATTCAAGGTAAAAACAACAACAAAAAACCTTTCAGAGACCAGATTTGTCCAGTAAAATTAGCCAAATAGCTGTTGGTTAAAGGGTTTCAATGTTAACACAGATATAAAAACATAAAAACAAAATAACCTTAACTCATAAGGGATACAAACATGTAAGAACATCTATATTTATTTTCTTAACTGAGTAGATTGATAGGGTATTACTGTCATATGTAACTCACCTTCGGTTGTTGACTGAGCAGCCTGAGGGCAGTCTTTCCTCTGGAAGCAGACCAGGCTGACTGCAGGGCAAACTAAGTATCAGACAGCAATGCTAATCACATGTCTAGTTAACCAGGAGGAAGAAAAGCACGGAGACAAACCTCCCCTCCGCCTTTCTTGACTTTACTTCAAAGGGTCAGGCAATGTTCTTTGCCGCCTCTGTGCCACTTTGCATTTACATACATACTGCTGTGTGGAAATGTTGGACTGATGATACATCAATCAGCTGAGAAGCATCAACTTTGTCATTTGGACAGCATCCAAGTGTGAAACAATCATGAGGTTATGTAGAGGCCAGTCGGCTTAAGTCCACAGTCACATGTTAGGAATCTTATACTGTAGGAAAATGAGGAGATGCATGACTGACCGCAGATTAAAACTGGACAGACACTATGATGTCACCCATTGGTTTCTGGATTAATGATTTAATACTTCATATTTGGCATTTTGGAGATCTTGTTTTTTATGAGGCAGAAGTGCCCATATTTGGACAAGTCTATGGAGTTGGGGAAGTGTGTATGTGTAAGCTAAGGTAAGCTAATGCTAGCTAATATAACCTAATGCCAGACAACTTTACAACTTTACTTTTAGTTAGCTTTACTTAAAGGAGTGATATTTGCTTTTTTTTTTTTTAAATGGAATTATGCATTTTAAAACATTTCGCTGTGATCTACATGAACTGTAAATGTTATACTTGGGTCTGAATTTTTCATTAATTCAACTCCACAGGTCCATCTTCAACCGTATTTCTAAGTAATGACTCCAGAAAGGTCATTTTGAGCGCTGGCCCTTTAAATGCACATGAGCCACTTCAGGCCCCACCCCCTCCAGGTTGTTGGCTGTACTGCTCTGTCCCATTCAACCAACAACTGAACATTTTTGGTAATCGGGTCTAAATTTGGACATATTTTCAGTATGGACAAAAAAAACGCTGTTGCTGATAATCAATTGTGTTGTACTCTGAGAAATGTTGGTCGGAAGTCTTGACCTAATCTGACATATGTGACGTAAGTAGTTGTAGACATAACAAATTAAGGAGGAATTAAAACGGGTTGTAGAAATCCACTCATTTTTTGCCAAAATGAATATAAATATAGCTTTGCAGCATGTGGAGGGTTCAAATTCAAACTTTTTGAACTATTAGGGTCCAAATACACAAATAAATGAACCTAAGACTAATAAAAGTGAGTTTAGCAAAATATGACCCCTTTAAAACAACGACACTGACCAACATTGCCATGTAACACACCACCAAATCATTTCACCTTAATAAAATACATCTTAATAAATTTTAACATATCCAGTTGTGTTTTTCTAACAATGTCAACTTCAACACTGTATACTAGACCAATTACCATTAGCTTATTCCCATGTTATTCTCCACATAGCCTACACAATATATCTGCACTAACATGCAACACACTTCTGTGTAAATACCCAGTAGAATCCCAGCCTCATTGTCAGGTGGTAAAATGTAACCTTGGTAACCACCAGTCCATCGTCCAGCATCTGTGTAATATGGACTGTACTGGCATGTGTGTAATATTACAGACTTTTCTGGCATCTAAAATACTACTTTCTCAACTGGCAGCTTTGTAACAATACAAACTGTACCAACAACTGTGTGATGATACAAACTATCAGATACTGGACTCTGTTCATCTTCTGTCATTGTCTGTTGTTGCCACGATAGCATTGGTGGTCCAGAGCTTGCATATTGTAATACGTACCGGACAGTAGCATGCAATTAATGCTGGTTTCATGCTGCACTGTCAGTCATACTGTTTTAGCCTACTAATTATCAAGTCAGAATGGAATTTCAGCCACTGCCCGATTAATGCAGCACTAAATTAATGCTAACTCTTCCTCATGTAGCCAAGTTATATTAACAAGTGAGGTATAGGTTGACATTTTGGCCTTTGCCACTGTGATATTTTTGGAAAGGGTAGTCACTATATATGCATAAGATTTACTGAAATTACTGACCACACTGGCATGTTAAATGCCAACAAATATTTCAATTATTTGATAAATTTTAAACCCTACATTTGCCACCCATTAGTCCTGGCTGGCCTAAACAACAGGCTAGCTAACAGATATAAATAAATGTTAACATTAGGTAGTGTATTCATGATGGAACCATTTTTGACCATACATACAGTAAAGCTGACTGACAGGACAAAATAAAAACACATTAATCACTAAATGGAAGCTCAGAAAGTCGTCACATTTAAGTAACTTTGTAACAACAGATTACATTTCATTTATCTGATATCGTCACCACTCACATCTTTCAAGTGAAAACTAAAAGTTTATTGTCAGGCCAATAGCAAATGAATGCAAAATATTTTATCCCAGTCAATAATTGACTCAGTGTTGGTTTAAGACTACTGGGTGGCAGAATGTACTTGTAAGACCGGTATTTGCACAGGGTGGGTCGGCTTTAGTTCAGTGTAGTCAGGTACCACAAATGAAGCCAAACATTTAGCACTTGAAATTACAGCACAGAAGACACATTTCCATGTGATTATGGCAGTCTTTCAAATAAGATCTGAAAGTATTGCTGGACTGAGATAGTCATCACAAAGGAAACTCTGCATAGACTATGACAGAAGTGTACACTTACACACTGATATAAAATTAAATGAGTGTAATTGAATGTGAAAATGAAAACAGATGAACAGAGAAGATATTTCTGCTCTTATTTATCTCAATTCGACTCATAAACAAAAGGATTTGCTCCCATTTCCTCTCTTGGTGGTTTATGTTTTTCAAGAGGTTGATTTGAGCCATGTGACCTATCCAGCAATTTTCTTGTTTGCTCAACCACCACACTCTGTCATCTTCATGTAGATAAAATAAACATGACTATAATCTGTGGAAGGGTTTAGTCATGGAGTTTTTTTCCCCCTCATACAATTTACATTTATTACATTTAGGTGGAAAATACAGAATATGCAGTAGTGTTTTGTTTGCTTTATTAAGCCTGAGCTTAGAGGAACATATAGATCTGTCTGGTGATTCTTGTGTCTTGGTGGGCTTTTCACCGTAAATCCTGTGAAATCATAGACTGTAGGCAAGAAGAGAGGAGCCAAAGTAACATCTCCAATTCATCCTGAAGTCAGGAGTTTGTAATTTGGCTGACCCCTCAGTGGTAAAGGCAGCTGTTTGGACATTTGGATGAGAGGGTGAAGCTCAGGGGGTGCAAGGGGTGAGGTAATGCTAAACACTAACTTAATGAAAGGGTAAACCACTTATCATACTCACAAAAATCAGTGGATGATTTTATTCATTTATAACAACTACAGTGGTGCTGTTTGTCCTAAAAGATTTGATTGTTTGAACAGAGGCTTTGAAAATCAGATTAAGCAGGTTAATAAACTGTCAATCGATACCTAACATGGGATCAAAGCCTTGAATTAGCCCTTTGGTTTTATTAGTGGAGGAACAGTTTACCAATGGGCCTCCAGAGGACTTATTAGAGCGTCCAAATAGAATAGATGAGACTAAAATTACTCCTGGAGAAAAAAGGAAATAACAAAGTACTGATTTAGTATTTTTCAGTAAGGTTCAATGTCATTCAATGCAAGTGAAGCCTTTTATATTCAGCACCTAGTGGCCATCGATGGTATTACAGTAATATTGGCTTCTTTTCAGGCCCAGATTCTTGCCCCTTAGAGGTAATGTGATAATGGAACATGAACCTCTGTAAATATAAATGTCTCATTCTAAGGTAAGGGAAATGTTGGACTGATGATACATCAATCAGCTGAGAAGCATCAATTTTGTCATTTGGACAGCATCCAAGTGAGAAACAGCCATGAGGTTTTGTAGAGGCCAGGTGGCTTAAGTCAGGAATCCTGTTTTGTGGGAAGAGGAGGGGATGCATGACCGACTGCTGATAAAAACCGGACAGACACTCTATGATGTCATCTGTTGGCTTGTGTGATTTGAAACTTCATATTTGGCATTTAGGACATCTTGTTCATCTGGAGACAAGTGAAGCCTTTTAGATTCAGCACCTAGTGGCCATCGATGGCATTACACTGTAACATTGGCTTCTTTTCAAGCCCAGATTCTTGCCCCTTAGAGTGAAGACACACCAACCCGACTGCTGATCGTCACCAGAAAAGGTAGCCCGACTGATGAGTTGACTCCCATCTCTCTGACACAGTCAAAAAAAAAAAATGAAGGACACACCAAATCAACTACCAACTTGAGCGTACGTTCTGCACTTGGCGAGACGTAAGACCGGAAAAGGACAGGACATCTCTCTAGACCAAAACACAGAGGTCACTGTTGTCAGTTATTGTTGTCAGTAGAGGGTGTTAAGTAGTCAATAAGAGTTGAAGTTGTTGTACTTGTTGAATGGATGGCTAGTAATGAGAAGATACTGGCGTTGTCAGCTCTTGGGCTTCTCCTCGTGGAGGAAGAAAGATGTCACAGGGGAAAACTAAGGAGAAATCGCACTATACTAACAACGCTAACAGTGTTCACTTCATGGAATGAATGAAGTCCACTGGCAATACTGACTGACACTCATTCAGATACGATATGAGCAGTGAATGGCCTATTACAGAAGACAATAATAGTGTGAAGTACCTTGACATAGCTGTATTCACATATAAACTTCTCATTCACTGATTCACTAGTCAAGGGCTATCCCTCCACGAATCAGATTGGTCCGACTGAACGACGGGTAGTACATGTTGAATCGGCTGAAAAGACTGGTGACAGCATTAACGATGGCCAGTCGCTCAGAACACACCGAGCAGACTCATGTCACCAACCTCGCCCGATTGCCCGATGACATCTGACCGCCAAAAATCGGGTTGGTGTGTCTTCGCATTTAGAGGTCACGTGATAATGCAACATGACCCTCTGTCGATATTAATGTGTCATTCTAAGTAGGGATGCACTGATACCACTTTTTTCCAGACCGAGTACGAGTACTTACATTTGAGTACTTAATACTTAATAATCTCATTCCAGTTCTTCGTTCCTTTTGTAAATGTGCTTTATTGTCGTTGTCATTAGTCTGACTGGAAAAAAAAGTGTTGCTACTGACATTTAATGTGTTGGAATGAGCGTTTCTCAATTAATCCACCAGGGGGCGCCGCTCTTAATCAACCATACTGGACAAATACCACGAAGAAGAGTAAAGTTTTTTGAGAAGAAGAACAAGAACAAGAGAGTCAGTAATAACAAACATGGAGACAACAGAGGTAACACTAATGTGATACTAATATTGCAGCGTTTTCACTGGTAAGGTTTAACAGCTTAGCTTCCGCAGGTAGAGAAAAGAGAAATGAGTGATAAGTTTCATTTTCACTTCTGTTGGCGGCGGTCTGCACCGCTCCGTACACCCGCTGGTATTCTCATTCTGTTTACACATCCGCGAGCACCTGGTAAACAGATGGAATGTACGCAGAGGGCGGACAGAACGCTGCGTCTGTATCTGTCTGTGTCTTTAACGTTACTTGCAGTCAGCATTACTTTTATCACCGTCATTTATTTGGTTAAATCTCCACACTCTTCACACTCCCCACACATTATTCCTCCTCCTCATACCTGCTGCACTGAACTGTGAATGTCACGCAGCCGTAAGTGATATCAGTACATTTGTATCGGATATCTTTTATGAGTACGAGTACACATGCTGAGTGTCGGAGCCGATGCTGATACTCTTATCGGTATCGGTGCATCCCTAATTCTAAGGCAACAAAAACACAACAGTTGTCATTGTTGTGGGAATCTACACTAATGAAAAACATAATTATATAGAGGTATTCTATACTACTTCTGGTTAGATCATTGTAAATCTCCCAAAATCTTTCACAAAGTATCAGGAACTGTTCACAGCATCAACACTGTTTCTTTAATCCACTTCTTTTGCTTTCTCTTTACACTGCCCAGCCAAAAAAGTCATGCACATTATTTTGTTGAACCGCCTTTAGCTTTTATTGTGGAATGCATTCACTTTGACATTGTTTATGCCATGCAGTGCTTATTAAATGACACAGTAAACAACACTTATTTCCATCCATAGTTGCATGTATTTTTTGCCAAGATCTTGTATCGATGTTGGGAGAGTCTGACCACTGCATAAAATGTTCCCCAGCTCATCCAAAAGATTATCAATGCGACCCAGCAACTTCAGATCATATAACCCTGCTCCACAGGTTTGTACTGTGGGCACAAGGCATGATGGGTAATCACTTCATCCAACTCTCTCCTCAGCCTGATGTGTTCATCACTCTGGAGCAGGGCCAGTTTGGACTCATCAGACCACATGACGTTCTTCCATTGAAACACAGTCCAGTCTTTATGTTCACTACAAACTGATGGTTGTTGAAGAAACGAGAAGGTAACAGTTAATAAATTACTGCTGCCGAAACATATTAATCCCTGCAGTAATAATCCAATGGAATTTGCTTTGTTTAACGCAGGTGTAGATCCGGGGAGTGTATTGTACTAATGCCCAAAGATAACTCATGAGTAAATCATACATAATTTTTCATAAATCAACATTAGTTCAACATTTTTTAAAACAAGGCTGATCAGCAGCATTGCCCTCTATGGCCACAAATGATTACTGCAGTGGTAAGAGGAGCACAAAACCAAGGAAAAAACATTTCTTTAGGTGAGGTAATTCAACAGTTGGCTGGTGGGATTATTAAAGAAAACATCTGAGCTCACAGCAGGTGTGTGCTAAAATATAACTGCTTACAGCTACCATTTCTGACCCAAAACAAAATAACTCACTGAGTTACAGCAGGAAAGCATCTTAATACTAGGAAACTGACAGCTCAAGGCATGGTAAAAGGTTTTTATTCTGTCATCAGGTTGTATTACTCCATCATTTTTTGTCACTGTCTCTGAATGATGAGCACAGGATTGACTGCTATTTTAAAGATATTTATAAGACCGCAGCATTTCCAGATCAGTGAAAAACAGCCTAAAAACAACAGGAAGCTTCAACAGTGTCTTTGAGTTTGATAAGAAGAAGAAAAATGCACATCAAAGGTTTGGCTGCAGTGCAGTCAGATCCTGCAGCTATCTCACCATGCACGTTAGCATTAAATTCCTTCCATTTTATCTTGGCTTACACCCAGTTCAAACACACTAGTGTGTATAAAAGCCCTGAGCAGCACATGATCACCCGGTTCGCTTGTTTGATTGTGACTCTTTGTCCGGGCCAGTCTTGTCTGTGTCCTGAATCTGCTTCAATGCAAGATGAAGCACCCAAGGACAGTGGGAACTTCACAAAAACATATATGGCACTTAACTGAATTGAACTGAATATACTTTATTGATCTTTTAAGGGGGAAATTCAAGTGTGTACAGCAGTGCAAGACAGTATGCGTCAATACAATAGAAAAATGAAGAGATAAAAATATAAACAATATAAAAAAGTTTGTTAAAGTGGCTAAAGTGACAAGAAGTAGCAATAATAGTAATGATAAAGTGTGTTAACTGTGAATGTTGAAGTACCTGATATTTATCATTCACTTTTGTCACTTGTTCTATAGATAATCACATGTCAAAGTAATATTCTGGTTAATAGTCAAAATATGATAAACATGTTTTATGTTGTTCACTATTAAAATCATCCATATAATCCAGTTTCAAATATTAAGAAATATACCCCTTTATTCTCTGAATCACTTGTCCCTATAAGGAAAATTCAGAGTAGATCATTAAGTAGTGAACAAGAAGAAATAAATTACAAATTCATTGTCAAGTGAGATTTCAGGCCTGTGTATATGTAGGTGGCTGATCTGGGAACTCGCAGCTGTAGCCCCGTAGGACGTCTGTTACTATGTAACTGAAAAACAATGTGCTATTAGTTTGTATTGTTAGTGTAGGAAGTGTTGTATTTTATCACTGAATGACGGTAAGACCAACTACAAAGGCTCCAAAATTAAACCAACATGCAAGTTCCTTCGAGTTTAATATGGCCGATGGCCACTAGATAATGGCTCCTTCAAGGCCTGGCTCCCATAGACTTAAGATGACCTTACCTGGAAAAATACTGAGGTCAACATTCTGTCTGAGTCATTCTGGCCACATTTGTTTTATTTGGACCTTGTAATAAGTGATCTAGTCTTTAATTCACTTAACCGGATGATAAGACATTACCTTTGTGTTTTCACAGATGTAATCTATTGTTATTAGAATTGTATTGTTACCCCTCGGCCAACTTTAGGCCAAAGGGGTATTGTAATTGTTTTGTCGTCTGTCTGTCTGTCTGTCCGTCTGTCTGTCCATTCAATAACGTGATCCCATTATCTAAAGAATACATTGTGATATCTGCACCAAATTTATACTGTGGATGCATCTTGGCATGGAGCGGAAGCCTATTGAAGATAGGTGACCTTGACCTATTTTTTCAAGGTCAGATGGCCTTGTACAGTTATAATATCTGAGTACTTTCAAATATGTATGTATGATTTACACAAAGACAACCTAATCTAAATTATGGGGCAGTAACTTTCAACTTACAACATTTTAAACAAACAAAAGCTCATAAATGATGTCCAGCACATGCACTTTACTATGCTGCACATTTTAGTTTTACTTGAACTCTGTATAAATTATTTATGTCTCAGTATTCTTTTATCTCACTTGGTTTTTAGGAATTGTGTTTTTCTGTGTTGGGTTGTTTGTTGTATGAACTACATCTAAGATGCTTTTCTGTCATGACAGATAATAAAGCTTTTCTGATTAGACTATATTTGGCTGAGGGGTATTAAAAGTGCACAGCACATTTATTACCTGCACTGCTGAGTTTGGAATTTGGGTTCATAACATGTAGATCCACCAGTGATGATATGAACCACTTTAAGTTTACTCAGTCACTTTGAGTTGTCAGTGATTTTCACTTGTTTTCATAGTGTTTTGGTCTTTGTGGGTTTTCCATCCTGTATCATTCCAGATAGAGCAGGTATGTGACATGAACTCACTCTGGATTGAGAGAATCCAATGGCTGGAGTATTCATTTGCAGAGCTAATCCAAACACTTCCTTCCTTCTGCAACTTTAACATTTTTAAGCAATGTGGGACCCTCACATGCAAAAAAAAAACCCCAAAACAAAACATGGAAACTGTCAGAGGAAGTACATTTTTGAAAGGTTTAAAGATTCCTAAAGGAGAATAATCTGGAGTGAGTGCCTTATGGTTCACAGCTCAGCCAACACCCTTGTACATATGTGTCAACAGATGTACATATGTATCAACTCTCTGTTGTGTTTTCAGCAATTTCTTCCAATAGATCATCCAAGATAACCCATAGCATAGTAACAGCACATGAGTATCAATCAAACTTAGACACGGCAAACATCAAAGTCTTCTATTGGCCCAAAAATCCAAATAATAATTTAAAGATGCACCAGCAAAACACACTAGAATTTCCAAATAATGGGGATGAGACCAGAATAACTCCTTGACAAAAAAAAGGACTTCATTCAGCGAGAAGTTCCACATAATCCTATGGAAGCTAGGGCTTTTTGGAACCAGCACCTAGTGGCCATCACTAGTATTACACATTAAGATACTTCCACATTGGTTTCACTTTGAGCTGTGACCATCGCCCCAGGATATAGCATCGTCATTAAATCATGTGGCCACTACAATGGTAAATTCACCTCTGGAACAAAAATCCTTTTTCTCATAGAACACAAATTAACCAACATGGACATGATGCTGACTCTCCGTTGGCTCTTTTTGTTAGCCTTCTAAGAGCCAGTGGTTGACAGAAACATGCTAGCATTCAAAACAATGGCTACTTGTAATTTTCTAATTTTCTAGAAGATGTTTTAAAATCAGGCAATTATGAAGTTGTTTGACTTTAATCTTGTGGATAATTTGTGAAGTTCCAATATGTGTTGTCCTGAATGTTGCTTTTATTAGTAGCTAGCTAGGTGTTGGGAGTGCTTTCAACACACAAGACCAGGAACTCAGTGCTGAAGACCACTAACAACTTGACACTGAAAATAAATAAGTGTAACCTGATTTTGACATTGATGTGAATTTTTTGTACATAAATATTTGCACATTTGCTCATAAAAACACAGAATTAAACATAAAGGATTAAATCAATAAATACCCTGTGATAAACAAAGTGATAATTTGTCAACAAACTTAATTTGAAAATAGTTGGGATACTTTGTAAAATGTGAATAAGGATTATTTGCAAACCTCATAAACCCATATGCTTAAACTGAGAAAATATACCATTTTAAGGAAGAAAAAAAATGCAATATTGAATTCTATAGCAGTAACATATCTCAAAAAGGTTGGGACAGGGCAACAAATGGCTGGGAAAGTAAGTGTAACTTAAAAGAAAAAACCAGAGGAATATTTTTCAACTAATTAGATTAATAAGATACATGACTGGGTACAAAAAGAACATCTTAGACTACATTGAGACAGCAGCTCTTGATGCACAATTCACATTTTTTTGTGTGCTTGTTCATATTACATATTAAATGAGACCTCTATCAGTTTTGAGTATGAACTGAATGCGACCCTGAAGTGACCCGCATGCGCAAAAGTGGTCCTGACATAATACGTGAAAACGCAAGCACGCACTGTGATTACGGAAGTAACACTCCTGGGATGCAGAATTGTGACGTTTGTTACATTTCAGTGAACTAAAGATTGGATAAATGCGACCTGGCCATTCAGACTGAAGTTGCATTCCAAAATATCGGATACGTATTGGATTTAGGACCACATATGAAAGTGGCCTGGGTCGGATTTGAAAAAATCAGATTTGTGCTGTTCAAACTGTCTTTAACAGATGGGATACAGGTCACATATGGGCAAAAAAATCGGATTTGGGCCACATTTGCCTGCAGTCTGAATGTAGCCTTAGAGAAGAACAGTCTCTCAGAAGTACAGATGGGCATAGGTTCACCATTCTCAACATAAAAGTGTCCAACAGTTGATTTTTAACTTAGCTCCGTTAGCCTGCTCTCATCTTCTTTCAATATATGGCACAGTGTATCTTGAACACATCTAAGGGTAAACTGTAAATATAACACACTATGTGCTAAATATGGAGTGATATTGAACACTTAAATCTTTTTTGGCTCATATATGTTTCTGAGCATTTCATGTTTCTTATCTTGGAAGTGAATTTGATCAATGGATATTTTCAGAGGATTAAAACCACAATAATCACTCACCTGTATCCTGTTTGCTTAGTTAAATGTGTGACCTTCAACTGTAACGTCTGGTGTTCTCAAACACTGTTGACATTGTTGGAAGCGAAGATTAGATCGCAATAACAGTGGATTTATATGGAGGCACACACACACTGGTGTTTTGGTTATGGCTTGGCCTCATTATATTTCCTGTTTTTCCTTCCTAATGTGAGATTATGGTCTTTTAAGAATGATATAGACTTGCTGATTGGCTCTTCCTGGTTTATCACTAGAGTTTGGCTCTCTGCTCAAGCAGTCATTTGGAAGCAGGAAGTGGGCCTGTTTTCAGTCCTGTGCTGTGATGAAGTCATGGTCATATTCCCTTGGACTCCAACTTAAAGTACCGAGCACGCATTCCAAACGATTCTGCATGCTAGATATGAAGTGTGCCTGTAAAAGTTTTCTTTTCCCTCCACACTCTATAGAGGTGGAGTCTGTTTTTGTCATTAATTGGCGATCATGTTGTAGTCAAGGACTCTACTTCTTGCATCATATTTATCCTTTAAATATAAGTGACAAAGCATAAGCCTGAGCACTGGAAAAGAGATATTCACTTGATTCAAAGGTTCTTTGTGTGTTTTCTAAGAGGAATTACTGAGGCAACAGCTTTATGGGAATCCCCTGTTTTAAACCTCCAAGATTTTATCCTGGAAACAATTTTTTTCACACATCCAGCTGGGCACTGCTGGCTGTCAGTGTAGTTTTTTGTCTTGGACCAAGTGACAAAGACCTATTATGGACACAGCTTTGGTGGTGCAGCACATACAGAGTCTTTCACTGTCACATGTTCCATTCAGCTGAAGAACTTTATTGTGTGAAAACATCTAGTTGTTAGAAATCAAGACTTGGAAAAGAACCTTACCCACACTGGTCTTCCGGACATTTTTTTGTATTCCATTCAAAGAGGATGGATCTGACTTGGAAAGGATGAAACCTAATCATAAGACTTAATGAAGTAACCCTTTAATTTTACTGACAAACCAGTCAGACCTGAAACTCACTGAGATGTGAGTTTTTCCCACCAGATGTCAGACCAATAAAAGCTGAGTGTAATGAGGGCAACGGCAGCTGATGACTCAGATACTAGGGAGGAGAGGAGGAAAAACGAACCCACAGCATCATTTTATTTTACACTAAAATTGTATTTTGAAAGAATAAGAAAGAAACAATGGTTTAATAATAATAATAATGGATTAGATTTCTGTAGCGCTTTTCAAGGCGCCCAAAGCACTTTACATTATTGATCCATTATTCATTGGCTCTCACCTTCTCCCTTTGGTGGTGGTAAACTACATTTGGAGTGACAGCTGCCTTGGGGCAGGCTGACGGAAGCGTGGCTGCCAATTTGCACCCAACGGCCCCTCCGACCACCACCAAACATTTATACGCGTTCATACACCAGTGTGAGTGACACTGGAGCCAAGGTGGGTGAAGTGTCTTGCCCAAGGACCCAACGGACTGAGCTGTTAATCTCTTGGTGAAACTTCCCAACCCTTCTGTTGTTACCCCATGGGACTTCATTATGTATTAAAATAACAATAATAATAATAATAATAATAATAATAATAATAATAATGAATTTTATTTGTAATGCACTTTACATTTTTATCTAAAAATCTCAAAGTGCTATAGGCAGGGTACAATAAATACGATTAAAAGGGAAGTCAGAGAATAAAAATAGGTCTTCAGATCGTTTTTAAACGTGTCCTCAGTCTGTGGGGCCCGGAGGTGGTCAGGCAGGGCGTTCCACAGACAGGGAGCAGCAAAAGCCCTTCACCCATGGGTTTGAGCTTTGTCCTAGGGGGGCACAGACGGTGTTATTGGCCTGACCTTAATAATAATAATAATAATAATAATAATAATAATAAATAAACAAATAAAAAATAATTAGAGTCACTGGTGAGAAACAAGCTTTTTTCTTTTCCGTTTTAATGATGCCATCATTTACACATACAATATTTAGTAGTTTAAAAATAAATTTTACAAGTCAAGGAAGTTGCAGTTTGTTGTGAAACTGTAAAACTACCAGACTGTGGAAAATATGTAAATAGGAAGACTACACACCTGAGCTATGTTTCTCCATAATTTGTTAGTCACTAATGTTCTTGCTGCATCAACATGAACAAGCTGGTGTGTGTGTGTGTGTGTGTGTGAGTGTGTGTGTGTGTGTGTGAGTGTGTGTGTGTGTGTGTTTTGTCAATTTCAAAACTTTTCTATTCATTCTTGAGGTGGGGTACATTGTGGTGATGATCCTTATGGTGTTGTTGACATGTATCACATACAGTCCAGGCAGACAGTCCACTGAGCTGTTTTACATTAAACTAAATGCTAGTTTGCTATCTTTGCCAAACAGTGCAACTTTATACAGGAGTCTTAAAAAGTCTTTGCATTTAATACCTTTAAAAGGTATTAAATTTGATATGTTAGGTCTTAAGTTATGTTGCCATAAAATTGTATTGTGTTTAAATGTGTCTGGAAAATGTCCAGGCTGCAAAGAAAGTAAAGTGAGTCTATTCAGCTCCACCAGTTCCAAACTGAAAATTTATTTTGAAATTTGGAACACATTATCCCTAACTTTGTAGCCCTCGGAGAGAGACTATGTGACTTGGAATGGTGGGAATCAAGACATTGGAGTAAATAAATAAATGTTTCTAAATTCTAGGAGTCACAATTTTTTGCCAGTATGTTTTAAAATGGACATGAAATGGGCATTAAATTCTGTTTTAATAGTCTTGAAAAGGTCTTAAAAACTTTAATTTAATTCGTAGAAACCTGTAGGAACCCTGTTTATAGATTTTTAACATTATGTTTTGATTGAACTATGAGCGTGAATGTTTGCTTCTGACAAACCGTCCACTCATGTTATTTTACTTAGCTTTCTCAGCAGTTTGTCTTAAGTTATGTAATATGCAAAATTTCAAGTAATCTGAAAATAATCCAAGACAAATCCTCTACACGCTCTGGTAAAAGTAATCCCATACAGATATTTGCATCAGACTAGTGTGCTATAGATGATCATTAAGCAAGCTTTGGTATTAAAAAAAGATAGGCCTTATAATAGAGTGAAACTTTGTATGGTTTTGAGAAAACTAAATGTTTACTGTCTCTGTGACTAAACTTCTTGTTGTGGCCTCTTTCCTCCAATACCCAGTTGGAAAACATCAGTTTATTAGAGACAACAGCTGTGTTCATCATCACATTCTTTCCTATTTGTGCAGCATGAAGGCTCAGCCAGAAGAAGTCGAACAGCGATCAGGCTGTATGTTTTGTTAAACAAAACTCCAACATAAGCAGGCTATCAATGAAGGGCAGTGAGTAGGAATGTGATGTCATTGTTGAGAGTGTGAACAGGCTGTCAGCACCGTTGTGTACTAGCCCAAATTTATCCTGCTCAGCCATGAATAAAGAGCTCCCACTAGGTTTTATTTCCAAAGACAGTAGTTTAAATAACGTGACTCAGCTGTTCCTACCTATTTTTACTATGTCAGTGGTTGCTTTTCTTATCCTGTCATGGGACGAAATGTTTGCAATTACTCTAAGAACAACTTTCAGGGCATTCAGACTCAGTCTGTACTGAACTGTAAAGGCTAGAGAATTAGCACATAACCAATTACTCAGACATCCAGCAGACACAGAGATAAATGAACACTTGTTTTGTGTCTTTTGGAAACTGTCTTGTTCTTCACATGTGGCAAAATGGCAATTTAAATATGAGTAATCAATGTAGTTGAAAAGTGGATAAAACAGAAATTTATTTGTGAGTATTGAATGAATATACCTCAAACTGGGTCTTGGTACATCTATGTGGCTTTTTTTCAGCTTCTCTCTACAAAATCTGTGCAGTTTTTATCTTGTTATTGGCTACACTCTGTAAAATTTGCAGATTTCTTTTAGGTTGTTTTTGCTTTTAGACTATGTAGACTATTTTTTCCATATAATTACCTCCACTTAGGAGGTTATGTTTTTGTCGGCATTGGTTTGCCAGTCTGTCTGTCTGTCCATGTGCAAGATAACTCAAAAAGTTATGGACAGATTTGGATGAAAATTTCAGGAAATGTTGATACTGGCACAGGGAACAAATGATTACATTTTGGTGGTGATCGGGGGGGCACTGATCTGCCTTGGCGGAGGTCTGCGCTCTCTGAGTGCTTTACTAGTTATACTATGTAATTTTGCTGTAAAAGCTTGATAATTAGCTTATATTCTTCATTATCGCTAGCAGCATTATGTGTTACTTAACATAAAGAAAGCTACATGAGCTGAACTAGTATTGCTGAAGTATATAGTAATGCATGTGCAGTCATCCTGAACAGTGAACTGCATTTTAAATTCAAAGCAAAAAACACAATTTAATGATTACTTATTATATACACTAGTTCGTTGACCTGTGGGGATCCACAGGTTCTAGATGTGGTAGTTTTTATGCTCTGTATTCATGCATACTGTACCACATTTGTCCATCAGTCACCGCCAAAGTGTTCTGGGTATAGCAACGTGACTGTAAGGCTATTGTATTCCAAAATTACTAATATCTCCCAAAATATTGGTCCTGTCAACTTGCTGTTTTTGCTAGTCTGTTCCTTGACCAAAAATGCAGAAGTATGCTAAACTGCAGCAGTCAGCTGTTTCCAGATTTTGTATGAATCCCAAGACACACACACACACACACCCACACACCTACACACACACAAACACAGAGGCCACTTGGTGTTTATAATATAGATTACTGTGCAAAAGTCCTGCACCAGTATTAGGTTTGCTGGTTTAGTAAATCTTTGACCACACATGTATTTCCTAGTCTCTATAGTAAGATCAAATCTAGATATATGGGAAGTATATACAACAGTAAAAACAAAACTTTCTGGAAAAAAGTACTTAGAGTAACCTCCCTTTGCATACATTAATTTATTATCTGAGCCCGCTTTATCCTCAGGATTGCGGGGGTCGCTGGTGTCTATCCCAACTACTTATGGGTGAAGGCGGGGTACACACTGGACATGTTGCCAGTTCATCGCAGGGCTGACACAGAGACAAACATGCGCTCACATTCACACCTATGGCCAATTTAGATTAACTGATTAACCTATCAGTGCATGTCTTTGATGGTGGGAGGAGCCAGAGTACCTGGAGAAAACCTACGCAGACACGGGGAGAACATGCAAACTCCACACAGAAAGGTCCCGCCACCATCGACTGGTATTGGAATTGAATCCAGGACCTTCTTGCTGTGAGGCGTGAGTGCGATCCACTGCACCACCGTGCATGCAACATGCCTTTAACCCTTAATATGAGATTTAATGGCTTAATTTTCTGATGTTTTATACCAGGTTTCATTTGACACGTCAGATGTTTCTAATTGTTTGTGCCGTTTGTTGTCATGGGGACAGGGGTCACACTAAATAGTGACTCTAACCTTTACAACTCATTTAGTTCAGTTTTATTATGGGTCTTTTAAGGCTGTGCACATATTTCCTTTATTTTCTTCTTGCATGTGAAGAAAGTATTTAAGAAATTATTACATTGGCGTAGTAAATGGATCATTGGAAGCTTGAAAAACAGGCTTCTGTTTTCCACAGCGACATGAAACAACTCCAGGTTCATCTATTTTGAGTCTTTTGACTTGGTAGGAGCTGCAGAAAGAAGTGTGTATTGTCAAATTCTGGTGTTTTCATGCCTGATCTCATCTTCTGCAGCTTGTGTTACCATATTTTCACATTTATATACATCACTGAGAAATAATGGAAATGTGTGTGAAAACAAATTGCTTAGTTGCTTGGGTGGATGGTGGGGAGATGATCCATGCAGGTGGCGTCTTATCCCAGTTTTCTGGCTGCTGCTGACCTGTGCAGATGCATCTTCAACCAACTGAAGTACTATAACCAGTTTTTATGTCTCACTTGAAGGCTAAGTTTTTCCTGATTTGTGATGAAATATTATATACTTGGCAGTTTAGATGGGAAAATCCCCGATCGCTGGGCAAACAGCATGAAGAAATCAGTACCCATGATGGTAATAACTCTCATGTATACAGGGATTTAACCCTCAAAAACCTGATCTGCCATGGGCAACAAGTGTTAAACAACATTTGAACCAGTATTTCAGGTGAGATTCTCAGTGGCATCAGCTGTGTCTTCTTTGGATGATCAGAGGCTTCACAGTCAATGTGGAAACATCGTCGTTTCTGATTCCCCATTAAATCCTATCTAGTTTGACAAATGACAGTGGTTGTGGATGCTTATTTTTATGTTTAGTTAATGGTATTTGTGCTGAAAAAGTCAGCATTTCTTCAGTTTTCTCTGTTCTGATATAGCCTTTGAATATGTCAGCCTACATGATGAGTGAGATAAATATAGGAAAATACTTCATTTTCACTGAAAAATGCAAAATGCAGAGCATAATATTAGAATAAATGGAGGTAAATAACTTAGCAAAGGTTAAAGTAGTCAGTAGACAAATCAAATCACCCCAAAAATGGTTCTAGGTCTTTAAGGCTTAAATCACCAGATGTCTGTGTTTCATGTAAACAGTATAACCGTATAGAAAATACAATCAAAAACAGGGTTGGCCTCATACCTGGGGTTCTGGTTTCCATGTAAACACAATCAGTGAGATGGACAGCTTTGGAAGAGGTCATTGTTTTACTGTTGGAGAATTTTGCTGCTTTAATGAGAGTTTCATGTAGGGGTGGGTGTTAATAACTCAGACAGAAGAAATGACTAATTTCCTGAAAAATCCACTTAGCTTATTTCCTCTTGAGGCACCTGGAAATATGAGAGCACTTAAAGCACTGGAAGGATAAAGAGAAGAAATACAGTATTTTCAGATTAAAGGAACATGCAGTAGAGGACGACCACAAGAGTCATTTCCTAATGGATTTGTTTTGACACACTTAAGAACCATTATTAGAAAATATAATTTCTGATGACACAGAGTGAAGCAAGGTTCAATTACTGGCCTACTCTGGTTATCCACCTTTTAACCACAACATCAGACATCTGGTAGTCGCTGAACTTTGTTAAACGCAGCACGTTCTGTCAAGGCAGACGCAGCCTGGAAGTAGAGCAATCCATCCATGGTGTTTGTTTTACTCCCACGTTGAAGCATTTGTCGTGCCTCTGCTATTACGTAACTGCTCCCCCAAGTGAACCTGTAAAAAAAAAAAAAAAAAAAAAAAACACCCCCCCAAAAAAACATTAAAACTCTTAAACATTGTTCCACTGTGTCAGACACTTGGCTACATCTCCTCTACCACACTATACACTCTGCTACAGTTATGGGTTTTCATGATTACATGGTACGCATGGGGAGATACCTTGTGTTTCATGACAGTCGGTTGGATGTTCTTTGAAAATGAGTCATGTTTGGCTGCAACATTTGTTCGGTTGTAAACAGCTGGGCCATTATACAAGTTGCTTGAAGAGATTCTGTGATTTACAAGGGCTGGAAACTCATGGCATATTTAGCACATTAACAGAGTCATATGGAGCTTTAAAGTGTGTGAATCTGACAATTTGCATCACAGTAAATTTTGAACATGTAAGCACCCATGTCCTGTTAGGTTACCCCCCTCCTTATCTGTGCACAGATTTTGTTAAACAGTGTTAGCGCTGACATTGAGAGAGATGGCAGAACACAACTATAAGCCTGATGAGCAAAAATTATTCCCAGATGTCAAGAAAGCTAACTCATTTATCCAAATCATGGAAATTATAACCTCTCAAGGTAAATACCACTCATGGACCAGGGGCGGAAAAGGCGACAGCAAAGTGAGTCAGCTTTGAAACATCTGCAACTCTAAAGGCCTTTTCAGGACAGTTTATCCCGTTCTGAACCCAGAGACAAACCATGTTTCCATTGTGAATCCTGCAGAAAATGCATTTTCATTCATGAATATTTACATTTGTAATTTATTGTGGAGTAGCCATGGCTACTGGCTAAAGCATTAATAGATTCCAGCTGTCAATTAAAGACACCCATTGAGTCTTCAATGGTGGGCATTGTTCAGGCGGATTGGTGAGTCAGAGGAGGATCTGAGGCGGGGGACTATGTGGCTGCACTTGGCAGAGCGAGAGGGAGATGTGATACACAAGAAGTAAGTTACAGCAACATTTAAGTGTTGGAAAGACATTCAGTCCCTGCCTCTTTTGTGGGGACGAGTGGAAGCCAAAGAAACTGCAGCTACTTTTTTGCAGAACAGTCATTTGCAGAAAACCAGTAATAAAAAACTAAGCATGTCCTTGAATGATCACAACCATTACTCATTTCCCAATGGAAAACTTAGAGCAGTGAAATTGAGTAACAGAAGTAATCTGCAAGATAACTTAGTTGGATTTTGTACTAGAATGATGATAACTGAGTGTACCTCCCAGTGAGACTCAGTGGGCAGTGTGGGAGGAAGGTGTGGTCAGGGACTCCACCGTTGTCATGTAAGAGGAGGTGCAACAGGGGCCTGAGGTTGGCCCTGGGAAAACGAACAGAGAGGAATATTCCAGAACAGCCCTCCAAACCCCAAATGGGTATGGAAATATGTGTGCATCATGTGACTACCCATGTTCAGGAAGCAAACTGTAGGTGGTTTGTACCAAAAGAAAGGAACCAGTGAACTTGTTTCAAAAAGAAATAATTCAGTAATGACAGTCGGAAAGAAGGTTTGTTCCTTTACATTTAGAGTTCTGCATTCTGGTATGAGGAAGGAAGAAAATATATATATATATATATATATATATATATATATATATATATATAAAATGCATTTCTAGACAGTATCAAAAGTTAGATGCCACAACAGTGTTTCCTCCTTCCGTGTTGTATTCAAACCAAGTTTTCATGGAGATTGGAGCTGGCATTTGGCTTCTGTGACATATTTTGCTGCCAGAGTGTGCAGTAAAGGCAGAATGATTTGTTTCCTCCTGCATGTCCGATGGACTTCTGTAATGTTCAGACATTACAACTAGGGTGACCAGGTGCTTACGAGCCACATGTGGGACAAGGAGTGTGCTTGTGTGGGACAGGGATCCGCAACCCTGGTCCTAGGGAGGATACTGGTGACATGTTGATGGAATCCTGACCCCACATGCATGTTGGTTGATTGACAGCAGACACAGCCAATGGTGATAGTGGTGTCTCCGCTATAAAATGAAAGTCATGTTTGGATAAAGGCGACTTCCCTGCACTTTGGAGAGCTGGAGCCAATTAAATGTGGGACATCATCTGAATTTGACGTGGAAAAATGGTCATAATGCTGTGCAGTCCTGCACAAGCGGGACAACTGGTCACCCTAATTACAGCTATCAATCAATTTTTTGCGAATTCTTCAATAGAATAAATCTTCAATTGAGAAGTAATCAACCTGATGAAATCTAGCTAAAAAGACAAAAAACACCTTTGAGAAGTGTATTGGACATGTGCTTTTGAAGTTTTACTTCAGCCCAAGACCCACATGGAGGGGGTAATGGTTTATGGCCAGTACTACAGTCAGCCACTGGGGCAAATTGTTTTGTCTTTGTTTTTGGGAGTTGTCTCTAGGTCCATCTTTTTTATACATTTACAGACAAAACTTAATGGAACATGGCTGTATCTAGTTTGGGACACTACAAAACCCCACACAAAACAAATAATTATGTGCTTAACCTCCTAAGACCCAGCTATGGGTTTTTTGTCTACATTTGTGGACAGGAGTTTCACAACTTTATACAAAAAAAAAAGAAAAAAAAAAAAAAAGAAAAGAAAACTGTCCACCACAAAGGACATCCCATAAAAATTTTAAAAACTGCATCTGAAAAAACTGTTGCATCATGATGTTTCCAATATAGGCACTTAGTTAATAAAAAAAACAAAAAAAAAGCTTGTACTTTGCTGACATTTCCTGGGTCTCGGAAGCTTAATATGGACATTGTACATATTTAACCCAGTTAATATTAGTATAATACTGATGGTTCCACCGTATCTGTATTATCTTTGCTTTCTGTCCTCTTCCAAACTGGAAGTTTCAGTGTTTGTTGCTTTTAATTCAGATGAGCTGCTGCCCACACCTGTGTCCTGTTGGTACTACTGATACCATCATGTGGCCAGACCATTTTAGAACGGCAATAGAAATGACAACTTATTGTCCCCTTTATATTACAACAATATCAGTGTATGACTGACACCAGCTGATCTCCAGCCCACATCAGCTCATTGACCTCTGCATAGCCTATTGGTTAGTCTCACCATATTTAAACTCAGTGGTTAACGTTCCTGCCATTGCTACTCTTCTTCATTCCATCTTCATCCCAACTTCACTTTTTCATGTGCATCTGACTTAAGCATTGCCATTTTGTTGTCATGTAGATCTGTTCTGTTCTGTTCTCCAAAGGGGTCTTGTTGCTACTCTCCCTACCCCAGACTTTCACATATGCTCATGGAAGATTAGGAAGGTGTTCACTTCCTGTTTAGGCTTTCTGCATCAGCATATGTAAAGGCAGGGGGCTCCTAGAACAGAGACATAATGTAAACATAGCTTATGCAGATGAAATACTTTGGTTAATTTGCTTAAATTTTAACAATGGGTGTCCTAGCTAAAATTAAATTTTATTACCTTCACAGGTGATGCAATTGATTTGACTCTAGGGTTGTATTTTTGTTCAACACTAAGCAAATGTAGAGACACATTACCTACAAAAGTACACTTTGTTCTTATTTTAAATCTTAACCATCAATAGAAACTGGTAACTGTTGGTGCTAAGTAGCAACGCAAATAAATACTAATGGGATCAGACTGTAGATAAAACCAGTGTTATTCATGTGTTTAAATAAATACATCGTCAGCTACATGATCGACCAAAGTGACAATGGTGCTGAGTTAACTGTTGCAGCTTCTGAGTCTCTGTGTAGACATTTGGCAGCTAGGCATTAGTTTACTGACAGTCTATTTAGTCCCAGCTGCATGTCAAACAAGCATGGTTCCTATTTTAGATAGTTTTTGCATTTTGGTGGCTTCATCTGTTGTGACATCACATGGTCCTTCATCATGGACCACTGTGGAAATAGTGCAGCCATATGTGGTCCAGACAGCCATGCGGTCTGAGCAGTCAGATCTCATTGTGTTCTAGATATAAGCTGTCCACTTGTGACCGGATCACCCACGGTGGGTGTTATTCAGACACAGTGTGACTGACACATTCCTCAGCAATTCAGATATTTTTTTGACCCTCAGTTGGCCTGAATTTGGTCACTCTTGCCAAAGTGCAAGATGAGCGGACAGTCAGTCAGGAGTCATGCTGTGACACTAAATCTGTGCTTTATGCTTCTTTAAAGCAAGAGCTACAAACCTTTGACATGCGTTGTTGTTGTGTTGCATTCAGGAGCATGTAGGTGAATCTGAGTATGGTGATTGGGGCTGTTTTCTGTACCCCAAATCTGAAAGAACTATGTAACTTCAAGCTAAACCCCAAATCCCCGTGATCATATCTGAGTTTAGGTTGGTGACATAACACTGTTTGGATTGGCCCTCACTCAGCCGGAGGCAGAAGGGACAGCTTTAAGTCTGAGCTTTTTTCATTTGAAAGCTGAACCTAGTACTTTTGGGTTTAATATTTGAGCTCTTTTTCCCTTTCCACTACTTGAATATAATCAGTGAAACTTTTGAACTGCATCCCAACAAAAGAAAAATGTCAAGCAGGACATTGACGCTCTAAGCTAAACCATACCTTTGCTGTGCTCATCAGTTCACCTTTTAAAATATGTGGGGTTTGACAGTGTCTGAACCCATCTGTCAGGACAGATGAAAATCCAGGTATGCAGCTTAAAGGTTGTGTCAGTGTGACGTTTTCTGCAGTGGAACATGCAGACTGCTTAACGTCATTCAAGAATATCAGTGTTTAATCCCAGTAAGAGAGAGGGAAATCAAAGGAATTGGGACCACTGAAAGATGGTATGCAGCTGCACTCCTCATGTGTGCAACACATTTCCATTTTATAACTCCACATGGACCTAAAACATTTTTTTTCTTTAGCTTTTTTTTCCCTTCTTGGCCAGCTGTTGGTCTTCTCTGCTTCCTATTTAGTTTTTGAAAATTCCTCCATTTCTCAGTGACCCCAAAGAGTGTCAATGATAAGATAGAGAAAAAAGTAGTAATTAGAAACACATAGGATATGTTCAAATGCACAGTGTGCTTTTGTTTTACTAGATACACAGTATTGTGAATTTGAAAGATTTTAACAACATTCCACTTTACACAATGGAAACATTTGTTTCTGATATATTCATTCATTCATTTATTCACTCATTTTCTAAACCCACTTTATCCTCACTAGGGTCATGGGGGTCACTGGAGCCTATCCCAGGTACTTATAGGCGAAGGCAGGGTACACCATGTACGAGTCGCCAGTTCATCGCAGGGCTGACATATACAGAAAAAACAATCAAACTCACACCAATGGGCAATTTAGATTAACTGATTAAACTATCAGTGCGTGTCTTTGGATGGTGAGAGGAAGCCGGAGTACCTGGACAGAACCCATGCAGACATGGGGAGATCATGTAAAATCCACACAGAAAGGTCTCACCCCCATCCACCGGTATTGGAATCAAACCCAGGACCTCCTTGCTGTGAGGCATGAGTGCTATCCACTGCACCACCGTGTCACCCCTGACATATATATATATTTTATTTATAACAGAAACTGACCCAATCATACATTTAAAGCTGTAAGGATTCTTCCTGTTTCAGCAAACTTACATTATTTAGCAGCTAACTGTAAGGCAAGGCAAGGCAAGTTTATTTGTATAGCACATTTCAGCAACAAGGCAATTCAAGGTGCTTCACACAGGATATTGAAATAAAAGAAACAAAAAGAAACACATTTAGAACATTATAAAAGAAACATGTAAAAGGTGATTAAAAACAGCAAATAAGAAAACAACACATAAAAAAAAACAAAAAACTAAAATAAAATAAAATAAAAATAAAAACACACACATATTAAAGTAAGAGTTGCAGTGCAGAGTTTCAAAGAAAATATAAAATTTCAAAAGTCAAAGGCCTTTTAGTCAAAGGCAGCAGTGAACAGGTGAGTCTTTAACCTTGACTTAAAAGAACTCAGACTCTCAGCAGACCTGATATTTTCCAGTAGTTTGTTCCAGATATATGGAGCATAGAAACTGAACGCTACATCAAAACATTGTACAAGTTGCAAAAAATGATGATATTTTATGGGTCTTTGGGCCTATAGGTCACACCCCCAGTGTGTAAAGGCCTTTAAACTGAACAATTTCCACTTTTTCAGTTTCATTCAACAACCGTGGAAAAAGACATTTGATGTTTTGCCTAAAATTGCTCATTTAACCCATAAAGACCCAAACATCCACCAGCAAACAAAATCATTTATTGATTTAAAATATTTAATACTTGTTCATCCACTAATCCTATCAATACATGTAAATAATTGGTGTAAAAAAGCAGCTTGTCATCTTTTCATGGTCATCAGCTATAACCCATTTGGACGTTCAGAGGCTAGTGAATGTGGAAACACTGTCATCTTCTACAACATTGATTCACCAGTAAAACTCATGGAGTCGGATCAATGACAGTGAATGGAGACACTGGATTTATGTTCAGTTAATGAGATATTTTACTGAAAAAGTCATTTTTTTCTTCAGTTTCTGTTTTTGATATAATAACTTTGATCTGAACTTTTATGTACATCTACATGATCAGTACTTTAAATATAGGAAACTACCTGATTTTCACTTAAAAATGCAAAATACATGGGATAATACAAAAATAAAAGGTGGTAAAGGTTAAAAATAGAGAAAAAATCCTATGGGAACTGCCACAAAAGTAACACAGGGTCTTTATGAGTTATATGTAAGTTAAGCCTCTTGGACCTGTACCCTAAACCCAACAGTAACAGTAAATATTGAAATCCTTTGTACCATATTCCAAAGGAGGTGAGGCCTTCAGACGTTTACATGTTTCCAATAAAACCCCCTGACTGTGGTCCTTACTGATGTGTTTGGAGGTGCCTGATCATTGCTCCTTACAGCATTAATAATGTCACTTTCTTTTCAGTAATGCTTTTCATAATTGTGCCATGAAAAATCTATTTACCCGGAATAAGCACATGCTTCTACAATTATGTAGTCATTGGTTATTCCATAAACAAAAACATGTCTAAATAAAAGATGTTAAGGCCCCAGAACACAGCGGCCTCCCACTGTGCAGAAATAGCTAAATAAAAGACTGGTTTTATGCCTTCACCTACATTGGTAATGGTTACATATGTCAGTGTTGGTGTGTCATTTCCGCTGATGTGAAAATGCTGAGCTTTGAAGCCTGTGATGACGAAGCAGAGGAAACAAAACAGCAGCTACTGCTGCGCAGCCTCTCCCTGATCATCCCTGCTGATCTGAACTAATGCAAATAATACTGATAAACTCCTGCTTTTAGAGGATAGGAGGTTAAACAAGTGTGCAATGTGATGATTAAAGCTTTTGGCAGATTTAAGAGGCGGGTTCATCCCTGCAGAGGAAATGGCCTGTATAAATAGTTTTTGGCCTTGTTTCGGAGTTTGTCCCTAAGCAACGACCTGACATGCACACACTGACAAAAACACACTTAGACAGTAAGTGAATAAGCAGCAATACAGACAATTCCACACACAGAGATAAGCATTCTTCTGTACCAGCACAATACTGGGAATATTCAATCATTTGATTCTTATGAACGCTTTACAGTTCACTCGTTAAAATACTCTGAAAGTCATAATTTCAACCTTAGTGTGCTGTTGCAGGACATAACAAGACTTTATTACTTTTGTGAAATTTTCATTTTTTTATTGTCATGTAGAGAATCAAGATCATTGAAACTACCCTCTTTGGTTCCTTGCCCGTTAGTGGCAAATTAAAAAAAATTCCAAGAAGTATAAAAGAAAATACAAGAAAAACACATGTAATGTGAAAGGAACATGCATTTTAGAACACTAGAACATCACTTTTAGAACATTACAACAACATACGCACTGATCCAGACCCCTGTCCACATCCACATGATCCCTTTGAACATCATTCCTTACATTAGTACCATTACTTCATCGGTACCTAGCGAAGCAGGTCCACTCACTGTTCATGCAGATGTGGACCTTACAGACCCTGCCGAGATAGCAAAATCATTATGGCTTAAATCTGGCCCAAAACTGGCATGCCATTTGGCAAAGTTCTGGCGGATGTATGGGCCCTAAATGGTCCAAAATAGGCAAGCCAAAATCAAACCAGAAGGAAACCAAAATTCACCCAAAACTAATTGCGGATTTCCAAAATATAGCCATAATTGTCCCACAAAAGCCCCAAATCCCCATAATCCAGCCAAAAAGTAGCCAAAACATGCCATTCCATCCCTATACTTGATCCCGCTCTTTGCCCAGTCTTTTGGTTATGCCATATATTGTTGGTGCCTCCATATCTATTATGGATAACCTTAATCATACCACAGTTAAGCCTAAAGGTTTTCATAATGCCAAAAGAAAGCCAAAAATGCCAAATGTAGGCCATAATACTGTCAAAATATTTGCTATCTGGGTGCAGACCACATTGGACCTGAGATTGTTGACTCACTGTCCTCACTGGAACTGTTACCATCACTGTCTTGTAATATATGTGAAAAAGACCAAAAATAGTCACTTGCCTGATAAAGGGTTAAGGACATCTCAGATTTTTCTTCTTAAATTGTAGATTTCAGTTAACATATTAAAATGTCTTATTTAGTCTGATCATCAGTCAGTTTTCAATATGAAACTGTGTAACTATTATACAGATGGAAAAGTGTTACAAAATTCATGTGTGTAAGGGATGTAATAAGACATGTGATGAAAACTGTATGTAAATATGTAAAAATAGAACTGAAACAGGGACACATCACGAAATATGAGTATTTCATAAGATGTTGAAATATTACATATTCAGTGAATCAATCAAGTAATAAAATGAAAAAAAAAGCAATGAAGAAAGAAAAAAGAGTCATATAAGTGACATAAGTAACAAAAGACCAGTAGAACTGCAAATTGGTCTGAAGCTGACCTGAAGAATATTGATGTGAGTTAGTTAATAAATTGCCACCTACCATGTCCATAGAGGACACAGTCACAGGTACAACTGTATGGTACTTTGTGTCCGAGATCCCCATCCCATATACTGTATTTTAAATCAAAATATGTCTCTTTCAACTTACTAGACACTGGATGACTACCAAAGAGAACATCTAAGCTAAATCAATAAATACCGAGAAGAATGAAGGTGTCACTGAATATGAAACTCAAATGAACTCAATAAATCTGGAACAGAACATCAGACTAAACAAAAAAGGTGGGAGTGATTTAGATCTGTTATTTTCTCTGTTTCTTGGTTTTCAAAGCCATTTCAGAATACTGCCAATGTGACTAGTCTGTCTGTATTTCATATTTTGTGATTTCAGAGAAATGGAATCTATATTAATATGAAGTATGAGTCTGAATATTATGTTGTGACAATAGTGCTACTGTTGGTCTGTCAATGCCGGGTCAACAGCCAGAGCCCATATCTGTTCAAAACGACCTCACTCAACTAAAATAATATATAATATCTGTCCAAAACTAAAACACAATACTGTCAAGAACACTCAAGTACAACCATCATTGTATACTGTATGTAAATGGAATAGAATAGAATTAGAATAGAAAAAGACAGAATAGAATAGAATAGAACTTGCCATTGCAACATATACAATTAAAAGTGCCATCCAGTTTGTACATCAAATGTAAAACATACCATAAAAATACAAAATAAAGGAAGCTATATAAAAAGTTTGGGTAAAATAAATAGATAAAAAAAAACACAACCAGAAACCCATCACTCACATACATTCAAACATTCTGTTATCGCACTGACTCCTTAAAGGACTGCACATCATTTGTGTTTTTCTGTATTGACTGTGGTGATTGTGTATTCCATTCCGGCAGAGACTGGAGAGAGCTATTTCTCATGAAGCGTATGTGGCAGGACAGATATGTTTCTGTTTCTTCACTCAGGAAGAGCAGTCTGTTCCTCCTCTGCTGCTGTCGGCCCTCAACCTCCCCCACGCTCCCCCTTCCACTGTCATCTGCAAACAATTTAACACCTGAGCAGACACACACACTAACACACACCTGGTTCATCTGCCATGTAAGTTATGACGTAGGTTCATTTTTGTCTGTGCTGCCTAATGGAGATAACAGCCCCAAGTAACAGCATTAGGGTAAAGCCAGGAAAAGGCCAACGTGATTAGTGTGGACAATGGAACCGGGTTATATTCTGTTACACTTCCACAGAGTTTTTTGTTGTTGTTGTTGTTGTTGTTGTTTTTCTTTTATATGAGTGTTATTGTTATGCAATGGACAGAGTTTACTTTTTATTTTATTTTATTTTTTTATATGGGTATTAGTGTTATGAATTGGACAGAGTTTATTTTTGATAAGTATATTACTGCTAAGAAGTGGACAGTTTATTTTTTTGCATTATTGTTATGGAACAGATAGTTTACTTTTGTTTTTAATATATATATATATTATTGTTATGAAATGGACAGAGTTTTTTTTTTTTTTTTCTAATATGTCTATCATTGTTACGAAATGGACAGAGTTTATTTTTGTTTTTTAATAAGTGTGTTATTGTTATGAAATGGACAGTTTATTTTTGTTTTTTAATAAGTGTGTTATTGTTATAAAATGGACAGAGTTTATTTTTGTTTTTTAATATTTACATTATTGTTATGAAATGGACAGAGCTTATTTTTGCTTTTAATAAGTGTGTTATTGTTATGAAATGGACAGAGTTTATTTTTGTTTTTAGTGTATCATTGTTATGAAATGGACAGTTTATTTTTGTTTTTGATATGTGTCTTATTGTTATGAAATGGACAAAGTTTATTTTTGTTTTGTAATATTTGTATTATTGTTATGAAATGGACAGAGTTTATTTTTCTTTTTTGATAACTGGGTTATTGTTATGAAAAAGACAGAGTTTATTTTTATTTTTTTATATGTGTATTTTTGTTATTAAATGGACAGAGTTTATTTTTGTTTTTTTGACAGGGGTGTTATTGTTATGAAAAGGACTAAGTTTATTTTTGTTTTTTAATATGTATATTATTGTTATGAAATGGACAGTTTATTTTTGTTTTTGATATGTATGTTATTGTTATGAAATGGACAGAGTTTATTTTTGTTTTTAATGTGTGTACTATTGCTATGAAATGGACAGAGTTTATTTTTGTTTTTTTAATATGTGTGTTATTGTTTGAAATGGACAGAGTTAATTTATTTTTTAATATGTTTATTATTGTTGTGACATGGACAGAGTTTATTTTTGTTTTTGATATGTGCACTATTACTGCTACGAAAAGGACAGAGTGTACTTTAATATGAAATGTTGCTGCAAAACGGACAGTCTATCCTTGATATGTATAGCAATTTTGTGTTTTGTGCATAGTCAGAATTTAGTCTGATATGTGCAGGATTTTTAACTTATGGGATCTGACAGGAATTTAGAGTGGGTAGAAGGATGGGTTAAGGGGGTGGGAGATTATAAATACAACTTCATCCTGCACCTTTTTGAATGTTAGACTTTCTTTTATTCAATCCTTTTGTTGTTTGGTTTTAATGCTAATTCCAAATAAATAAATAAACAAACAAATAAACAGTACAAGTGTGAAAGAGGACACTATTGTAACCACCGCTCACCAAAGACACCTAAACTACAAACACATTTTCTGTTTTGCTCTTTGTTTGCTGTTCTGCAATAAACTTCTTACACAACACAACACATTGTTTCTGACATCTGACACTTTAAAAATTAAATTTCTTGCAGTCACGGAGCAAACACATCTACTCCAGATAGAAAACACACCTAAAATTGGAAACACAAACACACTGGAAAGCAGTTACAGACTATTCGAACACCAGTCAGCTCTACTATTAGACCTAAAGGCTCCTCAGATTGTGTGTTTTCAGAAGTCTTATGTATTTATTCATTTAGAACAGCCATCTGTGATATATAGATGTAATAAACAGATGACATATGTACACAGACAGTGCAGTGATAATAACACCCACTGAAGTATACAAATTAAACATCATCATGTATATAACCAGTGCTGCTATAGTTGTAAGTGTTGAAGCTAAGCTAATGATCACGCACTAGCACACGTGGTATTTATATGTATGGGAATAATGCAAGGAGGGGTGGGAGGAGTAAATGAGCATTTAGCTGGGATTCAGGAAAACAGGCCACACTGGGGTGTCATTTTTTAACAAAAGCTTGAGGTTAGCATTTTTAATGTAAAAAGTACTTTTATTATCCAAGAGAAATTCAACCTCTATCCTTGTACATAAACAAGGAGCAGTCGGCAGCCACTGAAAGCACCAAAACTCCACCCCTAGCAGACTGATCTCATGAAATTCCATCGTATGTGACACCAGTTTATTGCATTTGGCGTGCTATACATACGCATTTTCATCCTTTCACGTATTATTTAACGCCATTTGATGGCATGTCAGTGCGCTAGCCGCTAACCCTAACCGCTATTTGCGCTAGCCGCTAATCGCTAACTGTGCTAATCACTAACCCTAAACCTAACCCTAACCGCTAATCGCTAACCCTAATCCTAATCATAAACCTAACCCTAACCGCTAATTGCGCAAGCTGTGAATGCCGTGCTGTTTTATGCAGTACAAATATACATGCTGAAAGCTTAAAATTGGTACAGATAACATGCCAATTAAAAGTGGCGTGTTATATGTGCGCAATTCATGATATTACGCTGAAAACTTATAATGCGTACAGATAACACGCCAATTAAAAGTGACATGTTACCTGTATGCAATTCATGATATCACATTGACCCTAGATCTATGCCAGTACCCTGGTCAACGGCCCTGATTGGAGAATTAACCTAGCATACATGTTAATAATAGCATGTAAAACTGAAGAAGCACCATGTCACTGCGCCTCCAATAACCATACAGTCTCATTTTGCATTGATTGTTATCATTGATGTTTATTTGCTGTTGTTGTCACCAAGGTTTTAACTGTTAACGAAAACGAATGAAATGACGAAAACTTAAATTGAAAAAACATTGTCGTTAACTTTTAAAAACTCTGTTTGAAAGAAAAAATGATAACTAACTGAAACTGTATTGTGTGCTTACAAAACTAACTAAAACATATAAAAATTATGTATAAAATTCCCTTAGTTTTCGTCTTTGTCAATGTCGGATTGATATCAAATGGATTTATTTTGCTCAGCAATTTTAGCTGGTGGCACCATACGGCACTTCACAGTTCGTCATGTCTGGTCACTTTTGGTTTAGTTGTCTTCTGGTCCCCACTCTAACTGGAACATGCAGACTAAAGCTGGGACAAAGCAGCAGAGTCCTGTATGGGATTTACTTTAGTGATGCATGGGTCGTGTTTTTTTTTTTTTTTTTTTCCATCCCAGGTGGCGCACTTTTTTTTTTTTGTCATCTCTCAGTGTGCGGTGTTGGACCATGTTTTCTTTAAACAACTACCAAAGATACCATTCCAATACCTCATCTTTGGTCTGGGACAGAACAAAATCACACAACATTTACCTGAGGGCAGTAAGAGGAAGAGGAATAGGAACAGGACGAGGACAGGGGATAAAGACAAAGAATAGGCAAGGCAGATTTATTTATATAACACAATTCATACACAGGGAAATTCACAGTCCTTTACAAAAATCGAAAAGAGACGAGTTTAAAACACACAATTACCATTTAAACAATCAGTAAAACATAAATAATAATCCATTAAAATAAAGTAAAACAGAAGAGTGCAGATAGGAATCTTTCAGTTGTTCTATGCACAGTTGAACAGAACCGTTTCCAACCTGGACTTAAACATTGTCACAGTAGAGGCCTGTCTCACATCATCAGGAAGACTGTTCCAGAGTTTAGCTGCATGGAACTGAAACACAGCTTCACTGTGTTTAGTCCTGACTCTGGGCACCAGCAAAAGACCAGTCCCTGAGGTTCTCAGGGTCCGAGATGGTTCATATGGGACCAACATGTGAGAGATGTATACCTGGAATAGACACATTTGTGACATCAGGCTGATGTTTTGGCTGTTGTCTATCTAGGAATGACATCACCTATGATCTAATGCTGTGTATGAGGTGATGTGTTCAGACCCCATCAGTGCATAAACCTTCACCTCATCCCTTACAATCCATTCAAATCACATACTTTGATTACAATTCCATTGCAGGCTGACTGTTAATTATTTAATTTCCATGTTTTTTTTTGTTATTTATTGGACTGAGTATAGTAATCCTAGTTTTATTTGTGTTTTGCTGGTGTTGTAAACCCTGCAATGCCACAGTTTTGCTGATTGCTTACACACCAAAAGCAAATATTTGGTCAAGAGCATCAAAACCTCAACTATTGTAGCGATGCCTTAAACAGAAGCACTTTGTGCCTGGACATTTTCTGCTTTGCACTATATTTGTGATTCCGCAAAACAACCTGTTGACAAAGTAGTGAAGACAGCAGTGAGTAAAAGAGTAGAGAAATGTTATTTTGATGATGGATTGTTTGGTTACTTTTGTTGTGATGTGGTGCTATATAAATAAAAATTGATTGATTGATTGATTGATTGATTTGGTCTTTCGGAGTCTGATTTCTCCATGGAAGTGAGATGTTAATCGTTCAGTGTTGTGTATTATTTGTCTTGTGTATAGATATTTGACACAATGGGACAAATCCTGCACAGTATTTAAGCAATCATAAAAACAGCAATAACTTGTTTATTAAATATACGTTTGCAAAATTTTTTTCAGATTTACACGACAAAGGAAGAGATGTATTTTATTACATAGATGAATTTACATTCATAGTTTTGTTTCAGAGTCAGGAGGTGGGCAGCATGCTCAGTGGTCTAGATTTTATGGTATTTGGGTGTCAGGATGTTATTGTTGTTGCTACTAATCAGATGATAACAGCGTAGCAGTATTTGGATGTTTTATTCTTCATTATACTTCAGGGGGTTTTCATTCATATGTTTCCTTTAAAGATCAACACTGTTCAACTGCTTGATAAGAAAAACTCATTTCCAGGCCCTGGAGGTGTTCTTCCTTTTTGTTTTATGCACAGAAATTAGAGCTGAATTGTGGAAGTTGTCATTTTTGTGCCAGTGGACTCCATATAACTAAGGTAAAACTATACACATGCTCTTTAATCCAGTAAAAGTACAGATGCTTTGTGGAAAAAGAATGGAGTTAATGCTGAAATACTGCAGTGAAAATGAAAAAAGTACTGTCTGGTGCTGAAATGTTGTCAAAGAAAATAAATTGAAGGCCTTTGAAAGACATTTCTATCCTATTCTAACTGAACCTTATGTCATGGTTATATAATGAGAAGACCGATCAAATTTCACATAGAAAAAAAAAAACAAAAACAGTTTAGTGAAAATAATTAACTCTAACCCTAACCAGAGAAGTTTTCAGTGTCGCAAACACAAATTAAGTGATTCCACCACTTTTTTGTGCAGTCCTGTCTTTTCTGCACATAATTGTAAAAATAAAGTGTATAAAAAACTGACAATAATGACTAATTTGCCTCATATTCTACAGTAAGGAACTTGTTTTTGGAAATGTAACGATTTACGTTAAAACTAACCGTAAATAATATGAAAAGAGAGTAATAGATACTTGAAAACTCTTTATAAGTAAATGTATTTGGTTATCTTCCACCACTGTATAAAACTGTCAGTGAAGACTATTATTACTATGTCTAATTATGTTGCTTTACAACTAGATGCCGTAAACAGTAGTCGCTTTCCCATTGACCCTCAAACTGCATGAATATAACTTGTGCATAAAAATTTGCCTACTGGAAAATCGGCAATTTTGCCTAAACTCTCGTTTTTTGATTAGAAGTTTTTGCACTGGCAAGAGGTGGTTTTTTGGCATAGCACAACTGGTATATCATGTAAAACTGCAATGGAAAGACCTTTTTCCATAACTAGAGTCGGATGTTGATGGACATTACAACAAGTGAAGAAGAAGAGTTTTAAAAGAAACATGGCGTGGTATGTTTGTACACACCAGGAAACCGAATCCTTTTTTTTTAATTTAGTAAGGGATAGAGGGGTAATATATAATAATAATAAAAATTTATCCATACAATAACACGATATATATGTTTGTTGTCATGTTTTATGGAATGAGTTCTCGTGTCATCTCGCAATAATAAATAAACAAATCATCGCATTTGTGATTTAATGGGAAAACCGACATTCCGCGCTTCTGTTTTTTCAACATTTAGTAAATATCTGTAAAGTTTTGTGCATATGTCCAATGGAAAAGTGACTGATGACAGTAGCAGCACTTATTTAGCAGCATTTTTATTAGACAGAAATTTTAATAACTTAATGAAAGATGAAAGATACTTCAAACCTACACACCTACACAGATAACATTCCATATTGTGTAACTACAGGTGATCCAGGCTCTTACACACCTTCCAAAATTTAGAATGCAGCATGCTGTTGGCATTACATGGGTGTGGTTGTGTCTTTACACGATAATTGGTTTGTAATATACACAGCATAGCTATAATAAAAAAGTCTCCACCTGGATTTAACTCATCAGTAATGATGTTTGATACTATAGATTTCCTTTCTGATCCGATACCGAGTGAAATTCAGGCTGGCATCGGCGATACCGATCCAATACTGATACTTTGTACAAATACACTTAACATCTGGAAAAAAAACCCAAAAAAAACCCAATGGTGTATTTCAAATCATAACTTCATAAAGAATACAAGACATGAGAGTAATTATTGTTTAATTATTAAGAACTATTATAAAAATGAAAAGTTGCATATTAATTCACATTACATGAACATGTTAACATGAAATATGAAAATACTGAACATGTATCACTTCAACAAAATCTTTCAACATTGACACTTTCCCTCATTCATAAGTTTTTGTTCAAGAACAATAACATATTTACTGTTTTTCCTCTCCTGCCTTGGAAAAGACCCTATCTGCTGGTACAGAAGTGGCAGTCATTCCCATGTATCTTAGGGCTGGGAAGGACTGACTGAGAAACGTGACGCAGTACACACTTACCCAGGGGGAAGAAGAAGTAGTTCCCACCAATCGCATTTGGACAAGATCCCAATAGTTTAGCTACTTTCCACTGTGTGTCTGATATACATGACCTCAAATGAGCGTAGAATCAGAAGTATAAATATTTTGATTTGTGAATCAATTCTAAAGTGCAAATATCTGGTATGGGAGATATCGATATTTCAGTATTGATCCGCACATCACTTCTAATTAAATATTTCAGTATTTCAGATCCTTCCATTAGATAATTACTGCAGTGATTCATATGTTTTAGCTGTAACAAGTTCTGTAACTCGAGCATGAAAATTGGACTGTGTTTCAATGAAAAAAGGTCATGTGGTCTGATGAGTCCAGATCGACCCTGTTCCAGAGTGATGGATGCAGCAGGGTGAGAAAAGAAGTGGATGAAGTAATTACCCATCATGCTTAGTGCCTACAGTACAAGCCTGTGGGGACAGTGTAATAATCAGTGGGGGCTATATGAGCAGTCTGTCACCAGACAGGCACAGAAAACCGTCACATCCTACGCTAGGAGTTCCAGCTCCTACCTTCTGACAGGAGATTCAGGATCCCCAGAACCAGGCTGAACTGCTACAAAACCTCATTTATCCCAACATCCATCAAATTGCTAAATAACCAGTAATACCTGTCACAGCAATAAGCTACATGGTGTAAAAATGATGTCATACCTATATGTGCAGTACATATCTGTACAATAACTTATTTATGAATATGTATATTTTATTTATTTATTTTATTTAACCTTTATTCACCCAGGCAAACAATTAAGAACACATTTTTATTTACAAATGCAGTCTGATATGTATATTACGTGCACTTTCATTTATTTGGTTCTTCTCTTATTCTCTTTTTTATTCTGTCCACCTGTAAACTGGCAGTCCAGGAAAAATTTCCCCATGGGGACAATAAAAGTATATCTTATCTTATCTTATCTTATCTTATCTTATCTTATCTTATCTTATCTTATCTTATCTTATCTTATCTACGTTATGTGTCCAAAACATGAAATAAATGTCATGACATTGAGTATGTTTATAGAAATGATACTGCAGAGAATGTGAGCTGTAGTCAAAGCTCAATGCGATCCAAATAAATATTGGAATGGGAGACTTTTGAGGTCAGGTTGTGTATCTTCCCCTTATGTGGCTTCTGTAATGTTTTTGTTTATATTGCGGTTTGTTCAGTCTTACATCCTGCAGAATGGATATTTATTACACTCATTTGCACTCATAAGAAATCACACAGGCTAAAATATAGCTTTTGTTGCAGTTCCAAAATAACCTGTATCTACTCTAAACTCTAAATCTACACTAAATACACTCACTGGTCCCTTTATAGGTGCAAGTATTCAACTACATGTTAATTTAAATAACTTAAAGGCTAATCACATGGCAGCAGCTCAGGGTATTTAGACCAATAGACATGGTTAAGATGGTCTACTGAAGTACAAACTGAGCATCAGAGTTTAAAATAAAGGTGATTTAAGTGACTGAACGTAGCATGGTTGTTAGTGTCAGTGAGTATTTCAGAAAATGCTGATCTAGTGGGATTTCCACACACAACCATTTCTAAGGTTTACACTTCATTCTTGTAAATGTGTACCAAAAAACGTAGTAGTGAGTGTAGATTATTATTAAACTAAGATCAGCTGTTATGTCTGGCCTCCCTGTCCATTGTTCTGGAGCCACTTTTTGTGAGATCTTCCATGAGTATGAGGGTAGATTAAATGTTGGTGTATGATAAGCATCTGAACCCATAGAGACCCAAATATCCATCACCAACCAAAAGCATCGACTGATCATTCAGTCATTGATTTTCTGAACATGCTTTATCCTCACTAGGGTCACAGGGGTCGCTTGGCGTCTATCCCAGCTACTTACGGGCGAAGGCGGTGTACACCCTGGACATGTTGCCACTTCATCGCAGGGCTGACATATAGAGACAATCACTCTCACATTCACACCTATCAGTGCATGTCTTTGGATGGTGAGAGGAAGCTGGAGTACTCTAAGAAAACCCACGCAGAGAACATGCACACTCCACACAGAAAAGTCCCACCCCCATCGACTGGTGTTGGAATTGAACCTCAGACCTTCTTGCTGTGAGGCACGAGTGCTATCCACTGCACCACCGTGTTGCCCGATCGTCTGATTGAAACTGTTTAATACCTGTCGATCCACTAATCCAGTGGTTCCCAACCTTTTTTGTCTCCTGACCCCATTTTAATATCACAAATTTCTGGCGACACCAGACATTCAAAATGAGACTTTTTTTTTTGCTAAAATGTATTTGTTTTTGATTATGTAATAGTTTGCTATACTATGTTGCAAATAAACATTAATTTTAGATGACATTTAGTCTATGTAATGTATATTATTATGGGCGGAGGCAGAAAAGCCAGGTGTAGATTACTACACAAAGGGAGAATTTTTATTTTCCTTGTTCAGGATATGTACAGTCAGTCCAGCTTGGATTTACAAGGCTGACAATTAATACTGAACAAACAAGAACTCAAACTATGAATTATAAAAGAGCTGCAGCATCTGAAACTGACCACAATGAACATTTGACAGATAAACAGAACCACAGTGCTGCATTTTCATCTTGACAGTTTGTCATGTCTCTTATGTTTTGGGATTGTGTCTCTCAACTCACCATATAGTTTTTATTTGTAAGTTTGAATTTTTTATCAATTACTAGAAATTCCAGGCAACCCCACATGGGGTCCCAACACCAAGGTTAAAAAACACTGCACTAATCCTATCAATACATGTAAATTATTGGTGTAAAATGCTGTTTGTCATCTTTTCATGGTCATCAGATATGACCCATTTGGAGGTTCAGAGGCTCTGTAGTGAATATGAAAACACTGTCATCTTCTACAACATTGATTCACCAGTATTCACCATGGAGTTGGATCAATGACAGTAGATGGAAATGCTTGGTTTAAGTTCAGTTAATGATAGATTTGACTGAAAAGTCACTTTTTCTGCAGTTTTCACTTATTCTGATATAATAACCCTCAACTTTAATCTGAGCTTTAATGAACATCTACATGATCACTGAATTAAATACAGGAAAATACCTGATTTATACTGATAAAATGCAAAATACAGAAGATATTATTATTATAAATGGTGATAAGTCTCTTAAGAAAGGTTAGATATAGAGAAAATTTCATTTGGGAGTGACACAAAAGTAGCATTGGGTCTTTATGGGTTAAACTCAGTTCAGGGGAAATGACAGCTTTAAAAGCCGACTTACACTAGTCTTTTAAAAACAATACCTAAGTGGCAAGTGTCAAACAAACTTGGAGCGATTACTCAGCATTTTACTGTGGATCAAAGCACCTATTTATTCAAGTCAGGGCTCGAGACTATTGTCTTTTGATGAGTTCCACATTTTGACTGATGCCTCGGCTTGTATGTGATCCCTATATTCCACCTCAGGAAATGAACAGTAGGTTGGTTTTTGGACAAGACCACCTGCTGGAGGCTTTACAAACGAACGCCACAACCCCTGTGCTTCGAGGTCAAGGTTTATTTATATAGCACATTTAAAAACAGACACTACTGCCCTAAAGTGCTGTACAAGAAACAGAATATAAGTTAAAGACAATAAATAGAATAAAACAATACTGATATATGGTTCATGCATTAAAATATATTACAAACAATAAAAATAAACACTAAAAACAATAATTTTAAACTCTAAGATTCAAAAATTCACCTTTCACATGGAGCAGCATTTGTCCGCATATAGACTACATTGTTTCTTTTACTGTGTGCTATAGAAATGGAAATGGATATTAAGTCACACATATGACATTTTGCATTATTTTTAGAAGCGATCATAAATCTTTTCTCACAAAAACATTCCTTGTTTCACATGAGTCTATATTTTAATGAGTCATGGGGTGGTACTGAGGCAAAGAGAAAGTGGAAAGTACAGCATTTAGGCCACTCGGTATAAATCATTATGCAGGAATATGACTCCAACAGAAATGATTTAACTATAACTTTGCACTCATTCAGCTGTCATTCTGAGTCATTACCAAACACACATATATCCACATGTTTACTGTGGGGTTGTTGCATCCACTTTTATAAGGCCCTACCCACATTACTGTAAGTACTTAGCTTGATAAAATAAATTAAAGTAAAATAAAATAAAATAATTAAATTAAATTGAATAATAAAATATAATAAAATAATAAAATAATTACATTAAATTAAATCAAATTAAATAATAATATTAAATTAAATAAAATTAAATTATAAAATAAAATAAAATAAAATAAAATAAAATACGAGGTCTGGGCATCTCATTGCTGCTGATGACATCACACCCCAAACTGCACTTGCCTGTTCTAACTGTGCTTAAAAAAATTCTGAAAAGTTTTTTCCTTCATGTGCATTTTCAGCAACATGCTTTGCTGAATATGAAACAAACAATAATAACATTAGAAATACAAGCTCTCCCTTTCTTTAAATTTGGTTTGTCACTCCAATGACAACTTTATATCTTACCCAGGTACTGCTGCTCAGATTCAACAGATAAAAGTTTCTGCACCTAATATTACCTGATCCACAGTTTTCATGCTTATTAAAATATTTCATAAAATGAGGGACTTATGGACAGATTTTTTTTGTTTTTCTGAAAAGCAAATACTATAGGTTTAAAAACATCTTCACTAATGTGGATGAGGCCTACGTGCCCTACATACCTGATGTGCACTTCATAAGTGATGCGTAACTGTAAGTGAGTATTTGACATCTGACCTTCGAACTCGAGCTCTAAAGCCACATGTTTAACACTTGTTCAGTCATGCTCAGTCAATTCTTAAGTGGCGTTCAGACTGCGAAAGTCTTTCAGGCAGCTATAACTTCCAATCTGCATTGTGCTTTAACACTTCTTATTTTATTTTAATGTATATATCTGCTGTATTTGGCAGAACTAGATTAAAAATTCCTTAAACACTTTATCTTTTCATATAATATTAATTTTAAGATTCTGAACTGTGATTGCTAACTTTGTTAATACTGAAGTAAAAATACATACATAAGCTTAAAAATAGGACCAATGGACATGTTCTATCAAGAACCAATAACAGGTTGAATTTGCGAGATTGTCAGGTTCTGCCACTATGTTAGAGTCCTGTGGTCTTAATGCAGGAGATGAAGTATAGAAGTGGGTGGTACTTTCACTGGAGGAGAACAGCAAATTAAATCAAAGTCTATATATGTTTTCCTGTCAGTGCTCAATAGTGACTATATTGATATCTCTATCCATGTATATGTTATAAACCATTCAAATATGGCCCATTATAAGTAAAAGCAAATTATTCATATTAAAAAAATTCATCAAACATTTTAAAATCTAAATTTCTAAAAAATGTGAACAAACTTTGGAGACATTGTCCCAAGGAAACTACATATAAAATTTGAAATGAATCCAACCTGTAATTTCTCGGGAGAAGATGTTTGAAGAAATTGCTTATGAAGACTAAGATGGTGATGACGACAATGACAGTATCTCAATACCTCACACGTAGTGTTCAGTGAGCTCAAAATAATGCCACTGTGAAAGCATGCCAAAATCAAAGCTAAAGGCAGTCCAAATACAAGCTCTGTACTGCTTGGTACTGGACATTTGAGATGATATACAGATATACGAATGAGGATGTAAAGAATAAATACTGATTTGGTTCAACTTTAAGACCAGTCTGAAGCTGTCTGCTGATATTAATTTTGATTCATCAATAATAATAATAATAATAATAATAATAATAATAATAATAATAATAATCTAAATTAACTCTAGACCAGGGATATGTGGAACCCAACATTTTTTAGCTAAAATATGTTTCATATCAGTGTTTCCAGATACATGTTTAGCTGATCACGGTGCCTTGTCATTAGTTTTTGTCAGATACTACGTATGTTCTTACATACATTTAACTTTGTTAAATACATTTAACATTTGTCTTGTATAATTTGTAGAGTTGTGGCCAATTTTATTTTCACAAGCTTTGCTGCTTAAAGTTTTTTTTAGACATCTTTCTACATGTTTCTAACATTCTAAGCATTCTAACCAAAATCATTTTATTGCCTACTCTTAACCTAGCCTTAAAAAAAAAAAAAAAAAAAAAAAGTCTGCAAACCTGTTAAGATAAATGACTCTGGGTGTATTTGATGTATTTAATATTTCACACAAGCTTCAGTGTTTTCCTAACACTAACACTAGTATTGGTTAAACCAATGTTTTTCAACCTTGGAGTCGGGACCCCATGTGGGGTCGCTGGAATTCACATGGGGTCACCTGAAATTTCTAGTAATTGATAAAAATGAAAGCTTACTAATACAAAATATATGGTGAGTTGAGAGAGACAATCACAATATAAGACATGACAAACTCTGAAGCTGAAACTGAAGCACTGTGGTTCTGTTTGTCTGTCAAATGTTCATTGTGGTCAGTTTTAGATGCTGCAGCTCTTTCATAATTCATAGTTTGAGTTCTTGTTTGTCCAGTATTAATTGTCAGCCTTGTAAATCCAAACTGGACTGACTGTACATATCCTGACCAAGGAAACTCAAATTCTCCCTTTGTGCAGTAATCTACACCTGGCTTTTCTGCCTCCGTCCATAATAATATACATTGTATAGCCTAAATATAATCTAAAATTAACATTTATTTGCAACATAGTATAGCAAACTATTACATGATCAAAAACAAATTCATTTTAGCCACAAAAAAAAAAAAAAAAAAAAAAAAAAAAAAGTCTCTGTTTTGAATGTCTGGGGTTGCCACAAATTTGTACTGTTATAATGGGGTCACAAGCCAAAAAAGGTTGGGAACCACTGGGTTCAACCTAAAAACAATAGGAGTCAGAGGCTAATCTACAGTTTCTGGTAACAAAGTTATGGCTTTCTTTTTTCCACCATTCATTGACCAATGACCATTTCCTTGAATCAAGCAGTCACATCATCTTCTGAACCTGCTTTACCCTCACTAGGGTCGCGGGGGGGGCTGGAGCCTATCCCAGCTACCTATGGGCAAAGGTGGGGTACACCCTGGACGAGTCACCAGTTCATTGCAGGGCTGACATATAGAGACAAATAACCAATCACTCTCACACCTATGGGCAATTTTAGGTTGACCAATTAACCTATCAGCGCATGTCTCTGGATGGTGGGAGAAAGCCAGAGTACCCGCAGAGAACCCATGCAGACACGACACGAACATGCAAACTCCACATGGACAGATCCCTGGTTGGAATCAAACCAAGGACCTTCTTGCTGCGAGGCAACAGTGCTACCCACTGCACCATAGTGCAGTGGGTATCATCTTCAAAAATGTGGAATAGAACTTATAAAGAAATATTGAAAGAAAAGTACTTCTGTCATGAAAATGGACATTAGATCTATCAACAACATGTACTCCTTGAAATAGAGCTGTTGACTGTCAACTTCACATACTTCATAGTTCATAGTCAGTGACTTCTCAAGTACTTAAAAACCTGGAAACTAAAAATATCTGTGTATTCCAATTCATATTCCAATTACATTACAGTAAAAATATGCTAGGCAATGGTTCAAGGTAAGAAGTTTTAAAATAGTCAAGAAATATATATATAAAAAAAAAAAAAATCACACAGACTTTTTAATGTTATTTTCCCCTATTTGCAGCTCCTTCTGTTGAGTTTGGTCTTTTACTGCGCCTATTAATACTTTCCTCGTCAGACACAGTATAGGAGTGAGTTCAGGGCCATCCATCTCCACCCATTTATTTGCTTATGCTTCAATGGAAATAAGTGTGTTGGTGGAATCAACACATGCATTTTCCTACAGTTTGTTCCTAACGGTAATGTTTTCAACAGCAAGGAAAGCACCGGGCAGAAAGAAGTGTGAATACTCTACTTATAATACAAGGGTGTTGTGTGCTTTTAGTTGAGGGTAAAATAAACAGTGCTCTGTGCTTAACAGAGTTCAAGGACACATTTCCTTTGCAGTTCATAATTTCCACGTACTGTACAACCTCGTGACATTACAACCACACCCTTAACATCATCTGGATGCTGAAGAAAATAACCATTTATTCTTGCTTTGTTATAGTGAATCTCATCTGTTCTGTTTCACAAATGAAAGTTAGCTGTTGTTAATGAAGGAATGCAGCATCTAGGCAACTTCACAGGAAACAATCTCCACTTTCATCCACCCACATGAAGTCACCTTGGTGGCATGCTTTACCATAGATGTCACCTCTGCCCCTGAAATAACCGACAATTGATAAAAGCTGTGAGCATGACAGTAACATCACCTGACAGTCATCTTTTGACCTCGTTGCATTGAGGTTGTAAAACATTTTGATTTTAGATTGGGTCTGGGTTAGGTTAGCACACATTGGAATGTAAGTAAGACTTGTTTCTGAAATGATGAAGGAAGAAGGAGGCTTTGATCTCTACAAAGTCAAAGTAAAACATGAAATTACATAATGAGATATTTAGTCACCGAGTATTTTATTCCCTCAATATTTTGGGGTCATTTAGCTGCTTATCAGATGTTCACTTCCTCCCAGAACACACCGTATAGCTTGTAACTCAGCGGATTAGGCTACAAGAGTGGTTGCCTAGCACCGCCATAACAGAGCAATGCTTTGCAGGAAATATTGCCGGTGTGAGTAATGACTGAGAGACGACAGAACATGAGAACATGAATGCGATGGTATAAATACTTCCATATGGTGTGTTTTTCAGCGCCTGTTTTTCCCGGTGATTTTTTAAAGAAAGTAAAACTGAAGTTGTTGTTTTTTTTTTTTTTAAAGATTACCATAGCCTGATAGTAAACTGCTAGTAAAAGTCACCCTTTCAGCTTATATTCTTCAAACAGATGTGCAGGAGTGAAGTTAATTTCACAGCACACCGGCCTCTGGGAATAAAGTCTGTTTTAGCTCACTGACAGAAAAATGCTGCAGCAATCCTCCCACTATTTGGCCTTAGAATAGTGTAGCACTGCTGAGGGTTGCAGTATTTCCTCTTGACATTTACAATGTTTATTAAAAAAAAGTCCTGTTCATCAGATTTTAGCTTGAAAAAAAAAAAAAAAAAAGATGAATCCATTTAAATTCTATCCATCCGTTTTCCTCTGCTGATCCAAAGCTGGGTCACAGGGGAACTGTTTAAAGTAGAGATGCCCACACCTCCTTCACTTCCTCCAGCTGTTCGGGGGTGAAATCAAGGCATTCCCAAAGCAGTCAAGACACATAATCTGTCCAACAGTCCGCGTTCTGCCTCTTGGTTGGACATGCATGAAGCACCTCACCTGGGAGGCATCTTGGACACATGCCCAGCCACCTCAACTGACTCCTTTTGAAGAGGAGGAGCAGCTGCTGTAGTCTGATTCCCTCAGCCTTTCTCTAATGGTGGCTCCAGTCACCCTTCAGAGGAAGATTGTGTTCTTTTGGTCACTACCACAACAAACACGCTGTGGCCGCAGGTGAGGATAGGAACCATGGACTGTATCGATTAAGCTGATTGTTCTGAAACCACCCATTCACCTGTCATGTTGGTTCTGTGAAGCTAGAAGTGATCATATGTAGACACTGCAAGACCGTGGATGATGATTCTTTTTCACTTTAATTAAGTTAAAGAATGAGCAGTCTTGAATAAGAAAATGAAAATGCAGGCTGGATGATTGATTACTCATTTTATTTAGGAGTCAAATAATGCAGCCACATTCTTAAAATCAAAAAAGCATTTTTGCGAATGCATTTGAATTTTAAAATTTTAAATTTCATATTGAATTTTGGTAACTATTTGCTGCGGCATATTTTGAAAATTAAATCTCAAATGTGTTTTTCTTTTTCTTTTTAATTAAGTTAAAGAATGAGTGGTTTTGAAAAAGAAAAAGAAAATGCAGACTGGATAATTTATTAATGATTTTATTTATGAGTCAAATAATGCAGCCATATTCTTAAAATGAAAAAGCATTTCTTCAAATGCATTTTCATTTAGATTATGTTAACTAATCACTTCCATAGACTACAGCTGAATTTTTTTCATTTATTTTATTTTATTAGTTTATTTAACAGGGACATTGTGCATTAATTTCCTTTGCTGTAAATGCACCAGAGGTAGACTAATGGCTATTTTTCATCTGCAGTCCCTGGACAAATGTTAAATTGTCACCATAAAAGGCAGCACAAGATTATAGAGGCAATAAAAAATAAATAAGTAAATAACTACTAGCTTACTTTCACATTAAAATGATAAACTTCAATACATACCTGTACAATATTGATTATGGCACTATGGGGTTATTATTAGTCTTACTTATTGCACAATGACTCTCAAGCTGCCAATAAAAAAATATGTTTACACCATTAAACAGAAACTCGGAAGGTCCAACTTGGTAACCAAACATGCTAACAATGAAAGCCCAACATTTGTGCTACTGGGACGGAGCTATTCAGAAAAAAACTTCAACAATGAACAACAATAAATTATTCAAGTTAAATCATGGCTTGCAAAAAATACCTGGGTCAATATAACAAATTGTTTTTAGCTCATCTGTAGTCATTGTTTAAGTCCAGAACAAAAAAACCGCAAAACAAAACAAAAAAAAACAACCTTCAAAGCCTTATTGAGATACTGATACTGATAAGAAGGATTAAAGTCTTTTTTGTGTTCAGCTGAATGTTAGTGGTAAGTTCTGTTGAACCAAGACTTAGATATTATATTCAATGTAAAAAGGACCCACTGACAAATAAATAAAAATTGCAGATGCATCTAAAAATGTATGGATTTTCTTAATATTTTAAATGTGCCATAGAAGCTTCATAGAAGCTTCATTGCATTTTGGTGGTGGTGGTTGGGGTGCTATCAAACATTTTGGTCCAAAATCTCCCTAATGTGTTCATTTGAGTTGTGATTTAGACCCTAAAGGCAACAGCACTCAATTCACATGAAACCTTTTACAAAATTTTTCCCCTTTAAATTGTCATACATCAGTAGAACATGAGAGAAACTAGTATTTAAAACATATTTGTGCATAAATAAACAGTTTAGGGGAATTCTGAATGATTTCTGTTAAACATTTTCAGTTTGCTTTGAAAATGGAGAAAGTTGTGTGACAGTAAATTAAGGAACAGTATGTGGGTCGCAATACTAGGAGAATAGAAAAATAGAAACTCAAACAAATAGAGATCATAGTGTTATGCAATTCCTGTTGCATCAGAGAAACCTGGAACTGTCAAGATTAAAGACAAAATAACCATAACAAAGAGAACAGAGTGACATCACATCATAACAGTGAATTGTGATTTGATGAAAAGAGCAGAGCTGATCAGATGAGTGAACAGAACTAGTCACCACCGGTTTCATCTGTTTGTTACATTTCTATGATGTTACTCAGCTCCAAAACCAGGGCTGATTGTGTATTACTATAAAAACTATTTGTACTTCTTACCCCAACATAATGTATACTTTAGCAGAGTTTAGACAGAGGGGGAGGGTCCACCCACAACAATCAGACATGGACTCAACCTGCACCAGGATGAAAATTGGAACATTGGAAAAAGTAATTAATCAGAATCAGAATACTTTATTCACTCCAGGGAGAAAATATTTGGGTGATACAGTCACTCCATTCAAGTAGAATAAAAGTAGCAGGAAAGAAATGATCAATACGAGGAAAGAAAAAAAAAGTTAATTAAAGAAATATACATGATAAGTATATAAAAATAATGTTATGTGTAATTATAATTCATTCTTTTTCCAAACCACCTTGAGAGGGTCGTGGTGGCGCCGGAGCCTATCCAATGGGTTAAGGCGAGGTACACCCTGAATGTGTCACCAGTTCATCTATTGTATACAAACTAACACCCATTCACTCTCACATTCACACCTATGGGTGATTTAGATTTACCCTGTAAAGCCTGAACTATTAAATCATTGACAGAAACTTCCAGTTCTTTGAAAGTGTAGCTTTTATTGACCTTTCTGAACAACCCCCAATTTTTTTTTTCAAATAAGAATTTCCATGTATGAGTTTGCATTTTGTATCATGTATCTCAATGCTCAAATATTATTATTTCTGAACAAACAAAAACATATTATATCACAAACATGTTGAACAAATTGGTAATTCCTTTTCAAAATTGTCAAAGTTCTGCCTCCTTCTGCATTAATGACAATCTTGTATTGTCACTGGAAAGACCTCTGGTGAATGAATTCCTCCCCTCTGGTGGATTATGTGTGTATTGCATGTATCTAATTGTATACATCCGTTTTTTCAAGAAAAAAAAAATCACACTGATTATGTAGAGGGCGTCAAAACTCATGTATTAAATTTTGGTACTTTTGGTAATTTTGGTACAGTGTGAATGATGCCTCAGTTGAGCAGCGGCCTCCTGGTTGGAGACTGCATCCTTCATAGTCATTTTATCATGGCTGAGAGGTGATTACTTCCGCCAGGAGGTATTGTGATCACTTTGCTTTGTGTGTTTGCATGCGTGTGTGTTTGTTTGTTAGCAAGATAACTCAAAAAGTTATGGATGGATTTTCATGAAATTTTCAGAAAATGTTGATACTGGCCCAAGGAAGAAATTAATAAATTTTGGTGGTGATTGGGGGGGGGGGCACTGATCTGCCTTGGCGGAGGTCTGCGCTCTCTGAGTGCTTTTCTTGTTTTTCTTATAGTTTTAAGAAAATGATTGAGTTGCATTGAAGAATAAATATCATAAGCAGCTACATTAAGAAAGTCTGTTAGAAACTGAGAGTAGATTTGTAATATTGAGGGGTGTGCAGTCATATTTGTTTTCTACTTCATGACATACTTTTACACACTGGAAAAAAAAAAAGTGTATTTGTATTTAGTCTTTGTGCCTTAAGAACATTTTTTAAGTTCTTTGTACATTACGTGTTTCCATTTAACATTTCACATAAATCCAGAAAAAATGCAACCTGGTAGTTGAACTTTAAAGGCAGCATATTTTCTGCAGTGTAAAAGCTTAATTGTATTCTTTCGCTGTGGAACACTTACATCGATGGCACCGCATTTGCACTTTCAGCATCTGCCAGAACACTGTCTTGCACATTCCTTTGGTGGAGATTTGTGAGTGTTTCTGTTTAATTTGGTAAGATTTATTACCAAGATGGCTCAGAGATGGCTCGGAGCTCACAAGATGTCACATTCTTCATCTGTCCAGAAACTGAGCTGAAAACAGACAGTTGTTTCTTTTCATTTATTAATGAAAAAAAATTTAACCTGCAGGTTCTCATGTATTCAAAGCTAATTAATTACTCAAAACAGATGAAACTCTTACACAGTTGTTCATTAAATGCAGGAATTAAAGTCTTAAAACAAGTGTTGCAGCTCTTTGAACAGTAATCTCTGGTTTCTAAAGCTCAGAAACTAAATGACAATATTTGAAAGGGCAGCACTTTGAGAAAGGACCCTGCAGAGGTCCGGGCAGGAACGGCAAAATGTAGGAAAAGGTAAGAAGAAAATCCCTCTTTCAGATTTGTGACATCATCCTCCCCACTGCTCACGTCCAGACCAAACAGGGCTATGTGTCTGGTTTTCATTTACTTCTTTTCTAACTCTCCACTCACAGTCACACTCTCCTCTCCCTCCTCTTCTTCTTTTTCTATTTTTTTCTTTCTACAGAGCAAGTGGGAGGAGGAAGAGAAGAGGTGGCAGAACTCCAGGAGTTTGGAAGTTTGTCCCATCCCAGCCTTGAACTCAGCACCACAGTGCCTCTGGTTTGAGACCGGGAGGGTGTCCTTCTCTTTCTGTCCAAACCTTTTTTCCCCCCTTCACTCCGGACCCTGCATCTTTTATCAGTGACCTTATCACTGCCTTGCTCATCCGCCTTCCTTCGGGAGGAGCTGGAAAAGCCAGCAAGGGACGTTTACCAGGAGAATAATGACCAAAAGTCCATCTTGCAGTCATTTGACATAACCTTACTTTATTTTCAAAAGCAAACGCAGTGGAATACAACTCCTCCAGCTCAGGGTAAGTGTCAAACTAACTGTGTTGCTTTAAAAGAATGTTGCAGAAGAGTTGGCTCCTAATTTCTCTATTTTTACTCTTTGATTGTACTGTATGTTGATTATATATAGTGCATAGTTTCTATTCACAACAACTAAGTTTATGATGGGTGTTATAATCACAAGGTTGCAGAGAATGTTTGGCTTTTAGCTCATCAATATCAGACAGCATGCGTTTAACAGCGTGTGTGACTGAAACCTATACTTTAGCGGTGAGAGTGCTGCAAGGGCAAGAGGTGAGTGGTGGTTTCAGAAGAGTAGGAGATCTCAGAAATGTTCAGTGTGTGTCTAGAGTGATGCATGAGAGGGGTGTGCACTTTCCATTCAATGCATCTTAAAATGCTGCTGTTCTGTTTGACATTCACACTGACTGAAGTCTTTAGCAAAAATGAGTGAATGACTAAAATCTGATGTAATTTTGAGATGTCTTGAGGCAAATGTTTATTAGGGTTTGGGACCTCATTATCTGAAATGTTAATCTAATCTACTGTGAAGCAGACTGTAATGAATATACTATGAACACTGTCAATGTTAATATCTGCTGGAGTTTTTATCAAGTCAGCACTAATTCGAATTCAATTAAATCTGCATTTGGCAATTTGTTTCAATGCTGCAGTTGCATCCCAAAATCAAATACGCTAAAGTCTTAAAAAGAGAAGCTAGATGGGGAGATGTTTCCACTGCAGCAGTAGCCCAAAACCACACCCTCTCTGAAACGAGCGCAGGAGTGGAAAAGTGTGAAGAAAGTGTTTTCCACACTAGTGGCCAGATGAAGCAGGAGGAGCAGAATGGAGTTTGGTCTGCTGAACAAAAAGAGGTGGGGTTGGGTGAAGGTGGAGGTTGAGGTTGAGGTGGGGGCGGTGGTGATGGCAGCGATGGTGATGGTGGTGGTAATGAGCTTACAGGATTTTAGGGACCAGGTGTGAGTCATTAATCTTCAACCTCCACTTCGAGGTCGTCCCGTGTTGGAGCAGAGAAACCCAGCTGTCTTCGTCGCAGAATTCAGCTCAGCAAAGACGATTTGATGAGAAAATTAAGTTATTTCATCCTTTACAACGTAATGAAATCACAGTGGAAACAGTGATAAATAATTCTCATGAGCTACTAGTCTCATATTTTCCTTCAGCCTGTTGCTAGGATACAGGGATTACTTGCTCAGAGGAGGAGGGTTTGTGTACATTAATATGTGTGTTTCAGTTTTAGTTGTTAGATCCACATACCAGCATTAGGACAGTGATAGAACCCCCCCCTGGAAGGATGCATTTATCTAAACTGCTATTGGCCCAACTCCATTAGAAGAATTCCTAACAAAGGATTTTTAGAAACACGGTATAAATCAGCAAGAGTTTTACTGCCACTCCACTTTCTCCAACTTCTCTTTTTTTTCCATGATGCAGTGCAGATGTCTTGAAGGTTGGAACACATTTCAGAATGGTCTAGACTGAAAGAACTACACTGTTCCGATGCTCTTTTTTTTTTTAAATTTAAGAACACAACCATATGTAATAGCAAGGGGAGTAAATCTGGAATTCATAATATGCACCGGTTACTTAACACATCATCATTATCGCAGTATGTTTCAGGGGTCAACTTTGCTAATGTGAAAGCTAGTGACTGAAAATACAGTCATCACTCCATTCCTGACTGGCAGAATTAAACATCAGCCGTGTATGAGGAATCCTCAGATCCTCTTTACAAGCTAATGTGTCTCTCCCTTCCTTACTAATGCTGCACGAGTGTCAATTTCAGTACATGAGCTCAGCAGGCCTGCAGGCTTACATTGGCCGTGATGCTAAAACACACATCTGCTAGGTGTCAGACGGTTTAATACGCTCCAGCTGTGCAGAACTGCTGGCCCAACCCGCCTCCCCATCCTCTTTTAACTTTATCATTGATCCACCTTTCATCTGTGCCACACATGCCATGACACGTCCAACCTGCTGGAGGACACTTAGGTGTGCAGCTTCACACTGTCTCATGTGCTAATGTGCACAAACTGATGCGTGCTGCATAATGTGCAAGGGGCTTGTTCTTACGTAATACCAGTGCGCAGCAGTTTAGAGTTCTCTCCCATTCGCCATACTTGAAAGAAGACAGATATTCTTATTTATAACCAGAGTGTATTATATTCAGCCAAAAAATCTGCCAAAAAACACGTCGTAAGGACATTTTGCTTTGCTGGATTTCTTGACTAGAATTAATATCTACTGCTGAAAGACCACAATAGACTGGAATATTCTTAAATTCCATAATTTAAACAAGCTCTGCTTTATATAAAAACAACAAAAATAGATACTGAAGATTAACTTGATATGAAAGTGATAAGTTTTTACATAGTGTTCTTGCATTTAACTTTTAGTACGCTACAAACAAAAAGTTAAGGATATTTCTTTTTTTTTTTTTTGGTCATTTTTTTGGTCCTTTTTGCCATTTGTAAATAAAACTATGTGTGGCCATTAAAAAATGTGTTTCAGTTCAATTCACACACAAAAAAGTAAAAAGTGCTGTGCAAGAATGCCAACTGAAAAAAATAGCCCAAAAATTAAAAATATCCTTAACTTTTTGTTTGTGGTGTATGTACTCTTTCCATTGAACTGTAACTTTAAGCTAGGTTTAGAATTTGGAAATAAACCTAAAACAGAAGATTTGTAAGAACAAAATGCATTAAACTTCACTAGAAAAGGGAATTATTATGAGTTTCTATGTTTAACTCAAACATGGCTCAAATGTTACCTTAACTTTAAAATGTGCTAGTGATGACCTGATGTATGTTAAGAGGTTAAAATAAGGAAAACACTTTTGTTCCTCTGATGGAATATCCATTTTTTTTTTTTTTAACTGAGCATAGTTACAAAAGTTACTGACCAGATTCTTATAAAAAAAAAAAAAAAAAAAAAAATTCTTCCAGAGATAATGCATTTTGAAATTCCTTTCCCTCCCATACATAAACACTGTTTTAGTGCAGGAACAACAATCTCTTATAGCCTTAAAAATTTGAGCAATTATTATATATATTTTGTGCATAAACAAACATTCTGATGAATGATCAAATGATGACTGTATTTTTGACCAGGTTGTCATTTTGTTATAAAACATTACATTAGCTGTCACTGTTTTCAACTTAAAATTGCATATCATGTACATATTATCTTGAAAAAATGCCATTTTAGTTTAAACCTGACAACAAAGTAATTCAACGTACACATTTATATGTGTATGTAATGATGCAGTTCTTTTAAAATTGATATATCAAGCAACATCTGTAAGTAACAGGAATCAAATCCAATGCCCTCTGCCTTGTAAAGCAGGATATGATGTTGTTTCATTAGAGTCGTTATAGTTGCCAACATCAATGCAGCTGGATCTTCAACCCCATCTGCTTACATGCAGTTTTCTGTTGTTGGAAAATGTGTTATGTAATGTTTTTTTTCCTTCCACCTTCAAGACTGATGTTGTTAAAGTTTCAGACAGGGAGTATGTGTCTGTAACGCAGCTCTAAAATGTAATCATGCTGTCTGTAAACCTGCACAACCACACATTTAACAGCTTTTATTTGAGTCAAATGGCCAAGCCGCTGATGGAGGAAGTCTTCTTGGTGTTACCTGCAATTAATCCCTCTGGTGTGTACCTCAGACACTGTTGGTTGTTATGCAGCGCTGTTAGCTTCTGTGAAGGTGTTTATGCATGTGTGCGCTTGTGTGTGTGTGTGGTCTTTGCTATAAATGTGTGTGTGGGGTCCAGCTGCAGTGGCACTTCAGTGTTCACGGCGTGCACTGCAGCAGCATGAATCTCCCGAAAATACAAACTGACATTTAACTAAAAATAATACAAACCGAGCAAGACCTACAGCTATATGTAGTAAACAGAGCAGTATGTTCTTCTGAGCAGATAAAACAAACAAAACTAAGATAAGCCCCCTGTAAGAATTTACAGTGGTTAAACATTTAGTAAAACTAATTATTCAGCAAATTATGTATGAAAAATGCTATCATGTTTTAGTTTTTGCTCTGCTCTTAGCTAAGCAGCAAAAAGACACAAAATGGGGAGTGACATTTTTGAAACTGTGCACTGGAGTAAATGGTGCAAATGGTGTAAACTGCAATAAGAACACAGATATTTAGACTTAATACTCTGAACCTGAGAAGTTGTGTATGAGATCTAGCTCTTAAAATGAGCTCCTTTGCTGGAATTTTATGCAAATCATTGTTTTAAGTTAAGGTTTTAGATGGTTTGATTATGACAAAGACACATTTAAAGATGTTTAAAATGTGATAAATTTACTAATGAAAAACACATTTGTATTTTAACTTTTCTTTTTTCACTCCGATGAACAAGACACTTGTTTTTTGTTTTTTTTTAAACTTTTTTGACCTTCCTTTTCATTGTAAGTTCTATTTGATGACCAGTAAATAGTGGACAGGTGAGATAGCGACGGTTTGCTAACACATTTGATATCCAAACTCAGACGTGCTGCCCCCAAGTGGCCAAAAACTAATGCATGTGGCTTTAACTTCCTGAAATGATTTAGAGAAAGCTTATTTATACTTTCTGTCATAATTTCCTCAACTTAATCGCTCACGCTGCCATTGTTTTGACTGCTGCAAGTGAGTGTAGGGCTCCACTGTGCTACTATGTTTTCTTCTGCAGTGGTTAGGGGAAGCCATAGTGTTGACACACTGGCCAACTCCAGCACATTCTGCAGAGAAGTGGCTTTTGAGTGACCTGAAATCACATGAGCACCAGCACAGAACACAAACATCTGTTGCAGAGTCCAAGGGAGCTTGGATTTCCTTGAAATGAAGGAAGTTAGTGATTAAAGCCCTATATCTGGATAGTGACGGCATGTGGGGACAGCTGAGTTCAGTTACTATCCACGATCACTTTTGTGACTTTAGTGAATTTTCAGTGTTAAGTTACAGTTTCACGGATCTGCAAACACAAGCTGACACCAATTTAAGTTTCAACACTAACATTAAAAGACCTACACGGTAGATTTAATGCATTAGCTACTTGTTTAGTATGTGTTTCTGCAGTGACTGGTGTTCCTACATGCCTGTCTTTGTCATGGTTTCCTGTCTTGGTCCAAATGGGATCCTTCACCCCTTGGCAAACTGGCAAAAGAAAATTGAAGTGCATGTATGGAAAAATAGTCTAGGATATGTACATGGTGATGTTTTCTATAGGTGTTATAAATCCAATTTGCAGGCATGTGTTTTGACCAAACACTGTAATTTTATTTATTTTTTTTTTTTTTTAAGTAAATGAAGCAAAAACACTTACTTTAAAAATGCAGAGACTAGTGTACACAAAACAGTTTAAAAATGTTATATTATTAAATATTAGTTCGTAATCCTTTCACTTTGCAAACTCCTCTGTTGTAACATTAATATGAACTTTATTATAAAATAAAATAAAAAAAAATATCTATGAACCACTTTGAATCCTATTCATAATACTATATCTCATTGTCCACTAGAGGGCGCCAGTAAATTTCTTTTATTTACAGTTCCTGTATCCATGGTACCTTTTTCCATCATCACAAGTGCACAACAAAACAATTTTGTTCTGGCTCAAGGAAATACAACCTTCTGGCAAATTCTACAAAATCTTCTGTTTTCTTCCTCATAAATGTCTAATTGTCCAAACACGGCTTTTCCCACAGTGCTCATAAAAGCTGCCACAACTGCAGAGCCTTTACTGTGTGTCTGTCAGCAGGAGCTGGGGCTGATACAGGGATTCCTGTGGGACTTAATGTACTACCTACTTTGGCTCCCCCGTCATTAGTTTAATTGTAATCCCTGTTCATTTGAATCATCAGAGGTCGGTTTATTTTTCAGGCATGCTGGATGTATGAGTGTTTTTTTTTTTTTTTTACGTGTGTGTATGTGTGTGTGTGTCTTTTAATTGCACAGTGGTGAGTCTGCCAGAGACTCCCAGTCAGTGGTTTGGCTTCATTCGGGTGGCATTTGTTTTTCTTAGATCAGAGTTTTGCAGTTTGGGGTTTTCTTCAATTTAATTGTAAATGCTTTTGTACTCCTACTTTGACAGCTATTTGGATCTATGAGGTACCTAGCAAAATGTCTTTTTCTGACTTCATTTCTGAGTGATGGGATGTTTAGTAAGTTAGACATTCATGGATGTGGGTGTATCTTTGTGAGGACAAATGCAACATTATATCAGAAAAAGAAATAGGGGAAGATTTGTTGCTCCAACACAGTTAAAGTACATGAAGAAAGCAACTCAAGAACAAGGAAAAAAAAAAAAAAAAATAAATAAATAAACACATCTATGCAGTTATGTTCTACAAATGTACAGAAATGTACAAGAGACAATGTAGTTACGATATTCCTGTTAGAATGTGCCATTCCGTTGAAATTACAAATGTGGAACAATTTCACTTGTTATAGATCTTTATAGATCTTAAAAGTATAGTCCTGAGTGAAAAATATGATCCTGCATGGAAAACTATAGTCTTGAATGTAAAAATATAATCCCATACAATTGTTATAACTGCAAAAATATCTCCACTATGTCAAATAGAGTGTCTGACACTCATAGGGAGGAGTTCTAGAGTTCACCATCCTTATATCATCAAGTGGCCAGTTTTACTGTAAGGGTTAGGATGAGGATTTACATTTAAGCAGGTGTTTAAAGTGATGTAGTTAAAGGCATGTTTCAGCCACAGACATGAGAAAATGTTCAAATGATGCCCAATACAAGCATTTTTGCCTTAAACTTCCTTTATTATAAAACAAATCTGAACTTAAAGATAGGGTTCCATAAAAAAATGTTAAGAAGCAACAATTGAAAAAGGCTGTTAACCAACATAACTCTGGAACTTTTAGAAATGTGTTTACCTCAGATGTGCAACAGTGTTTATGCTAACATACACTAGCTGCGACATTTCATAATCACATAAGATTAAATGCCTGAAGGTCATAGTTGATTTTAATGTAACTTGTTCCTCTTGCAAACCTTACACAGCTACTGTAGACACACTTTGTCCATGAGCTTCAACAGCAGTGAGCCATGTATGCAGCTTCAGTGTCACAATTTAGGGAAAATGTGGCTGAACAGAAAACATACTGTCATGTATATCTCAGCTGTGAAACAGGATTTTCTAATCCAATACCCCTCATGAGAACATGTGATTTTGTAAGTTGGAAAATTTAAAGTGTGCCAAACAGAATTAATTACTAAAGAACATTGGCTGGTGGTTTTGTAACAGGTGGTTTTCATCACTCCCACCCCTCAGAAAGCTACTGATACAGTGGTATATGCTGTAGCTTATGGAGGTATGAATGATAGTTGCATGAACAAAACTTAAAAGATACAGGTGTTTGATTGACTTTTCGTTACTAGTTATAATACTCCAACATTACTTATCACTGCCCCGCCCACATAACTACTACTACCCATTTCTACAGAAGAAAACAGCCTTTTATTCAAAAACTGTGCAGTTTCTGAAAAAGGCTTGTTTGGTAAAATAACTCTAGTCTTCGAAAATCTATAATTTGCATGGGAGGAATTGTGTTAGTATGTTATGTTTTCAGTTTGTCCATCCAACTCACAGGTGTCAAACATGCGGCCCGGGGGCCAAATCCAGCCCACCAAAGGGTCCAGTCCGGCCCTTGGGATGAATTTGTGAAATGCAAAAATTACACTAAAATGTTAACAATCATTTTAGTTCAGGTTCCACATTCCGACCAATCTAATCTCAAGTGGGTCATAATAACCTACAAATACTCACAACTCCAAATTTTTCTCTTTGTGAATATAAATGTTTTCATATATTTACACTAAAACAAAGTATAATATTGCAAAAATATCTGAATAACCTGAACAAATATGAACAACCTGAAATGTCTCTAAATTACACTTTTTTTTTTTTTTTTCAGTTTTTTCATATTATTCACATTGTTTGAAAGGATAGCTTGTAGATGCAAACATTTTCATAATGTAATTTTACTTTTTTCACTCTGAAACATAGAGAAAAGTTTAGAAATGACATTATTTATATATTATTATATTATAATTTTACTGGTTCGGCCCACTTCTGATCAAATTTAGCTGAATGTGGCCCCTGAACTAAAATGAGTTTGACACCCCTGATCCATCTGATGGAATTTATGTTTTAAATTTAAAGGTAGGGTAAGAGATCTTAGAAAAACGGTTTGAGTAAGCTACATTTTGAAAATACTCAATTGAAAAGTCCAAACCCCTTTCTTCAGACACCCCCCCAAAGCCCCGCCTCCAGAGTACTGGCATGTGCAATGCTTGTTCCCAAGGGTTCACGAGCGCTGCATGGCAACAATTTGCCCAGCTCAGGCCCCGATCCATGCATACCTCATTCAGTCTCCTCCAACACCCCCGCTCTTACAGAACAGCCCCAGTTCATACCTATGTGACTAACATTACATTTCCTAGTGAGTTATGTTAGTGACAAAACAGTTTGCCTGTGAACTTTCCATCCTAATATAGCTGATACAGCCAAGCTCTGGCTCTGGCTTCGTTTCATGTACAAGTGTTCCAGACCTCTGAGAACGCACGATTCATGCACGAAGAGGGGTACGCCCAGAGAGGGGAGGGGGAGGGACAAATGGCAGTTGAGTTTGATAGACATATCACCGTTCAGTCATTTCGACTGGGCGCTCAAAATGATCGGATGGTGTTTTTTCAGTCCTCCGTTCAACAGGTGACTACATTTTTTGTTTTTTTAATTTTTGTTAGAACATTTAATTAAAGATGGGGTCTGAGATGTTTTCCTGGTGCATTTTGTACTATATTCTTTAAAATCCCCTTCATACCCTGATTACAACTAATTAATTAAATGCTCTAACACAAAAATTTAAAAAAAAATTAGTCACCTGTGGAATAGACAGGACTGAAAAAACACCATCCAATCGTTTTGAGCGCCCACTCGCCCAGTATGTCTATCAAACTCAACTGCCATTCGCCCCTCCCCCCTTCCCCCCTCTGCACGTACCCCTCTTCGAGCATGAATCGTGCGCTCCCAGAGGCTGGAAGCGCTTGTACAGGAAGCGAATGAGTGAGGTATGCATGGATCCGCGAGTTGCTGTGCAGCACTCGTGAACCCTCGGGAACAAGCGTTGCCAATACTCTGGAGGCGTGGCTTCGGAGGGACGTCTGAAGAAAGGGGTTTGGACTTTTGAATTGAGTATTTTCAAAATGTAGCTTGCTTGAACTGTTTTTCTAAGATCTCGCACCCCACCTTTAATTGGTTGTAATCGGTATGTGAAGTACATTTTAATCAATATAGTAAAAAATGCTCCAGGAAAACATCTCGCACCCCACCTTTAAACATATTCACTAGGACTAGAAGCTGAACTGATTCGATGGTGATATAATCAAGTAACTGTGATGATTTGGTGGTGAAAAGTTGATGCTGCAGGGATTTCACAAAACATATTGTTGACAAGTTAATAACATTTTCTTGGCAAAATGTCATAGATCAGCTCTGGAATATTAGGGGATCGTAATTTTCCAGAGGTGGGGGACTTGAGTCACATGACTTAAGTTAGACTTAAGTCACAGTTTTTAGCATTTGGGACTTGACACACAGATGAAAGACGTGAATTAACTCAGACTTAATATTCCACTGCACCACCTTTAACCCATAAAGACCCAGTGCTACTTTTGTGGTAGTTCCCAAATTAGTTTTTTTTTTTTTTATCTCTATTTAACCTTTCTTAAGTGATTTATCACCATTTATCATAATATTATCCTCTCCATTTTGCCTTTATTCAGTGAAAATCATATATTTTCCTCTATTTGTTTTAGTGATCATGTACTTTAATCATTATGCCAAGATTACATTTGAGGGTTATTATATGAAAAACAGAGAAAACTTGAAGAAAAGTTAACTGAACATAAACCAAGTGTCTCTATCCACAGTTATTGATCCAACTCCATGGGTTTTACTGGCGAATCAATGTTGTAGAAGATGATAGTGTTTCCACGTTCACTACTGAGCCTCTGAACATCCAAATGGGTCATATCTGATGACCATGAAAAGATGACAGACTGCATTTTACATCAATTATTTACATGTATTGAGAGAATCAGTGGTTCTAAGGTTATTAAACATTTTAGATCAGTACATGCTTGTGGTCACAGGTGGATATTTGGGTCTTTATGGGTTAAGCACCATTCAAAATTACTGTTCATTTGGGATTTGGGAACAATGGCTCAACTTTTCATGTAGAACCGATGATCAGAAGTTCATATGACTTGACTCATCACTTGCTTGACCTGGACAGTGTTGAGCTTGAGTTTTAGCCAGTGCTCAGTTGCATAGTGTTTAGCACAGACACCTAGATATTTGTTGACACTCGAAGTTAAGACATGAAAGTGACCTACTCCCACCGATTTAATGTTCTATAAATAATGGTCAATTCAAGTCCCTTGAGATGAAATCTATTTTTGGGGGAGACCTGACCAAGAGGCACATCAGTACATTAGTTGTTGGCGATAGTAGACCAAAGTACAGCTGAGATATAGGCCAAAGTTGGGGTCAAGGGCCTAATATGCATATTCAGAAAATGGCTTCTATGTTGAAAACTAAGACTGGTATTGACTAACTTTGTATTATCGACTTATAGAAAGTCAGATATGACCTTTCATTTGGTACCGTTTTTGTTGAAAGTTTGCATGTCACTGTAGTGTAAATTCACAAAATGACATATCTATGAAATGATGGCAGATATCGACTAACATAGTATTACTGACTAATCAGAAGTCACATATGGTCTTTTATTTGGTTCCAATTTTGTTGACCTTCAATGACGTTGAAAGGTCAAACTGAAGGTCATGATTTTCAAAATACCCAATTTTTGACCATAACTCCCTCAATTTTGCAAATAGAGAAAAATGACTATGACAGTGTCATTTAATGTAGTTGTCAAACTAACAGCAGTTTTCTGTTTTCTGTTTCTCAGGTGTCTTTGTGTTGCATTGGTAATTGAAGATGAGGAGGCACTGGCTTTTACCGCTATGTGCCCTTCTGGGGGTCCTGTTTACAGGATTCCTCCCCAAACTTGAAGCTCAGGAAGGTAAGTTGATCTAAGTTCATCTCAGCTATTATTAGAAGGGTTAGATCATTTTGGAGAGGTTTAGCTGTAAAAAAAACAAACAAACAAACTATATATATTTGTTTACTTACATTGCTCATGATATTCATTCATAATATGTAAAGTCATGCTTTGACTATAATAAGTAATGAACACTGTTGCTAAAATATGACTATTCCATTGTCATCTAAACATGAATCTGAACGGGGTATGGGTGGAGTGGGATGAAATGGAGGCTCTTGTAGATAATATGGAATTTTGTTCAGATAAATGCTTTAGATGAAGATAATCTAAACATTATGGTTGAACTTTGCAACAGTTTAAACAAACCAAAGCCATTTTGGTACCAGTTATGAAGCATCTTTTCACTGGTCTTCACTTCTGCACTCAAAACACCAAGTTTTCTCTTTTAAAGATTGTGCACAAGGGTTGGCAGCTGATGTGTACTTTCTAGTGGATTCATCCTGGAGTATGGGAAAAGAGAACTTTGAGCATGTCAGACACTTTCTGTACAGCGTGATAAAAGCACTGCACGAGGCTGGAGGGCAGAAGTTTAAGTTTGCCCTTGTGCAGTACAATAGCAGACCTGAAACTGAGTTCCAGCTCAACAGCTACCCAACAACACAGGGAGTTCTGGCACACATCAAAGCTATGACTTATCGTGGCGGGGGCACCCTGACCGGCCTGGGCCTGGATTTCCTGATTCGTACTCACTTGAACAGTGCTTCAGGCAGCCGCGCCGGTGAAGGAGTGGCTCAGATGGTGGTGGTGCTAACAGATGGGCGCTCCCAGGATGATGTATCCGAACCGGCTAAGGTGCTGCATCTGGCAGGCGTGGAAGTGTTTACGGTTGGAGTTCAGGACGCAGTGGACTGGGAGCTCAGGGAGATGGCTAGCAAACCCCATGACACTCACATTTTCAGTGTAGACTCTTTCCTAACCTTGAGGGACATAATCCAAGATTTAGTGGTGGGGCTTTGCGGTGCAGTAACCCAGTCCAGGGGTGCTCCTGTGGTAAATGATCCCCCTGTGGCTGGAAGAGGGACAGGTAATGAAATGGGACCAGTGTCACTGCTATACTAATGTGTCAGCATGTGTAAATGCTGCACATGTGGCCATGACTTGATTTATTATTAACCCAATCAAGTATATTTTAACCACAATAACCTTTCACTATCCACCTGCAACATTAACTCCACATTTTGTCACATTATTATGCCCCTAATGCTTTACAAATCACAACATGATCTGCATGTTATTGACACTACTTGACTTTTTAGATGTTTTAGTTTGGAATAAGGGCATACATACATACTGTATATGCCTGTGCAAAGACAGATCAAAGTCTCAAACTAATCAAAAATTTACATTATTTTCCCAGTGCTTTCATATATGTGATTGTAACACCACAAATAAAAACCTTACAGATTTACAACAATGCTCTGCAAACCCTTTGGAAAGGAACACAGCCTCTAATATCCCTTTCCATTTTAAAAATAACATCTCAAATTCAATCAGTGAGCTTTTAACAATTGCTAACCATGCACTACTGCTTATGTGCCTTGCGTTTGTATGTGTGTATAAGTCACATATATGTCTATCTGTGTAAAATATGTGCAATATTCTGTATTTTGAAACGGTGATGAATCTGCCCGAGCTCATTTTTGACCTGCAGGGGAAGTACATTTTTAATACAGTATACATGTCAAGAAATGACATGTCAGTACAATCAGTACAAAAAGTAGCATTTTGCCAAATGATGATAATGATTCAAACTAAGATAAGCTGAAAACATCACTTATATATGTTAATTGCCTATAGAATAACACATAATAAGTACCACTGAATAAACCTGCAGGCACCAAGGATGAGCCACAGAGTCATGACTGGTCACTGTATCTGAAGTCTGTAACATGAGTCTGCATGGTATGGCTGAACTCAGAGGAGTATGTAATAGTCCATATACAGTTTATTTAATAATGACAGATTATGGTAGAGCTTAAGGTTTTCAGTTTAGTTTTAGTCTTTTTTCTATTAAAGACTATGTAAAGATAATTGTCCTTTTTGAATGTATTTACATTATAACCCAACCATAAAACCTTTATTTTAAATTACCAGAATCTTTTTAATTTCTCATGTGCCTCATCAAGGCAACTTAACATCCTTACTTATTGTTTCGTAGTTCTGTATATATAACCATAAATATATTTGACATGTGGTGTATCAGCTAATTTACGTCACTGAGCCTGTTTACATGTGCATCTCACGATCATTATCCGATTTCTGGAGTTGTCTGATTATTCTAGTGATCATGTAAACAGGACAGGACATGTAAAGAGTTTTACCAGATAACAGCAGTAATCTGATTATGAGAAATCAGATGAACACACCTAGATTTCTCCCCAATACTCCAATGTCTTCCTGCATATATACAGATTAATCTGATTTATATAGTTTTTTTACATCTGGAAATGTGTAAACACAATTAAAATTGTAGAGAACGGAAGTTACGTAGTCAAACGTGGAAGACAACAGGAAGTTAGAGTCTACTATCACCACAAATGTACGTACTCCAAAAGAAGTAAGATGATGGACTGGAGCGTCTAAACAGGTTTTTTTTTTGGATTATCGCATTTCTTAAGTGGATGTAAATGCGTCAGATCTGATAATTACAATTATCTGATTATTACCACTAATCAGACTTTAATGGTCATGTAAACAGGCTCACTTACTCCTAACACTGCTAGACTATGTACCAGATATGATACACCAACTTAAATAATCTTTTAATTCATTTACATCAGATTTATATGTTATAGGATATCTCCTTGGTTCAGCCTACATGCAGTATAATGTGTTTTTTAATGTTGGTATTGATGTGTTCACTTTGAATGTTACTCGACACATGAAAAAGACATGCTAGCACGAGTTTTCTGATTGAATTCTTTGTCTCTGTCTCACTGTGTTACGCTTTCACAAGTTCCATTTTGTTTTGTCTTCTCTCTCTCTCCTTAAAGCACAAGATTCAGCTGACCTAGTACTCTTAATTGATGGATCAGAGAACGTTGGAGCAGCAAACTTCCCCTATGTGCGTGATTTGGCTTTGAGAATCATTGAGCGCCTTGATGTGGGCAGAGACACAATTCGCGTGGCCTTGGCCCTGTACAACGACAGCCCAGACATTAAGTTCTATCTAAATAGCTTTGACAGCAAAACATCAGTCCTGCAAGCAGTGAAGGGCCTCGCCTACTCAGGGGGCACTGAATCTAACCTGGGGGCGGCCTTGGAAGAAGTGGCTGAGAGCCTTTTGAGCCAAACAACTGGGGGCAGGGCAGAAGAGGGTGTGCCCCAGATGTTGGTGGTTATCAGTGCTGGGCAGTCCACTGATGATACCGGTGCTGGTGACCGGTCCCTTAAGAGGGCTGGTGTTATCACATTCGGTGTGGGGATTGGTGATTCTGCCCCTGCAGATCTGGAAGCAGTTGCTACAGATCCAAGTTTTGTCCTGTCAGCCCCTGAGTTCAGAACAGTGGCAAACATGGGTGACCAGCTCTTGCCATACATTAACGGGGTTGTCCAGCGCACCATTATAGTTCAGAATGAGGTCATGGAAGGTATGTAACTTCTCTGTTAAGTTTGGCGGGACATTGTGGTTGGTGAAAAGGACTTTGTAAAGTGAATTTAATGTAGAGTTTAATATAATTCATGACTATGCGTAACATGAAATTGGTATATCCCCAAACCTGATAAGGTTATAACAAATGTAATGATAAATGGATGACACTAAGTTTCATTGGTATTGTGCACTTAAACGTCCAGTGTGAAGATTGAGGGGGATTTAGGATTTTTTTTTTTTTTTTTGTCAAGAACAGATGAGGACTATGCTGTTAGGATGCTGGACAAGACAAGTTAAAAAAAACAAAAAACAAAACAAAACAAAACAAAAAAAAACAAACAAACAGATGAGGACAGAGTGGTCTGCAGCTTCTCCACTATATATATATATATATATATATATATATATATATATATATATATATATATATAAAGTATTCATTTTAATTTCTGTATTGATGAAGTTTAAAATGCAAAACATAATTACATTATTTTATTTTTTTATTTTATTTTTATTAAACTGCATTCATTTTAATTCACACATCAATATAAATAACATAAAATGCTGTCATTGTATGCTTCTTCAAACCACAAAAAAGACAATATTGAAAGAATGTTGATATTCTTAAAAAAAAAAAAAACCCAAAAAAAAACACATACACATAAAATAAATAAATAAATAATATATATATGTGTATGCATATATATATATATATATATATATATATATATATATATATATATATATATATATATATATATATATATATATATATATATATCAACATTTTTATGAAGCAGTATTATGACCATAGTGATCACACACACACATATAGAGAAAAAAAGTCATAGAGGAAGGGACAGAGTGTAGTCAAAGTAGTGAAAATGTAAGTATTAAACCATTTGAAAGGTTGACTTTGGGCTGAAAAACACTTGGTTTGGGTTGGAAAAGACAGCAGATTGAGTAATAACATATTTAACCTCCTAAGACCCAGCTATGGGTTTTCTGTCCACATTTATGGACAACAGCTTCACAATTTTATACCAAAAAAAAAAAAAAAAAGAAGAAGAAAGAAAGAAAGAAAGAAAGAAAGAAAGAAAGAAAGAAAGAAAGAAAGAAAGAAACTGTCCACCACAAGGGACATTCCATACATTTTTTTTAAAAAACTGCATCTGAAAAAACTGTTGCATCATGATGTTTCCAATATAGGCACTTATTTAATAAAAAAAACAAAAAAAGCTTGTACTTTGCTGACATTTCCTGAGTTAGGAGGTTACTAATATAAACCAAACCACAAACTTCTCTATAACCTTAACAAAAACACTTTTTATATGTTTAAAACCTGAAAACTTAAAGAGGTCACCATGCAAACTTCAGTCCACAGTGGCGAACTCCACTCCAACCATGTAATGCAATGAAACAAATGCAAAGAAAAACAACAGCAGTAGATCCTTAAATTCTGAACATGTATCTGTGGTGTGTAGAAACATACAAAAGCAGCATTTTTTTTACACAGTGGGGCAAATGCATATGATTAAGCTGTGACATATTTATAGATTATTTATTAAAAAAGTGCTAGCCTCATTCCATATCCGGTTGACTTGAATTCGTGTTGGAACTATTTTTATTTGGGATCTTTGAGGGACCCCGATAAGTAATTTTAACATTATTTCAGTTACAAATAAGTGCTCAAAGGGTTGATGTTTTAGGCAAATTTGCAGAACCAGCAGCCTTTTCAAATACCAACATTAGTCGAGTCACATGAATATTTTCTTATTTTGACTTACTCGGCCATATTGCAGTTGGGTGCTTCTATGAAAATGGTCCCTAAAAACAGGACAGAGGGGCTAAAAATTCAAACCAGATGCAGACTAATGTTATGAAACAAGTTTGGAAGCACTTTGGGTCTATTTTAAAAAAAATACATATTTACTGAGATAAAAGAGAAACTGTTTTTCAGATAAAACACATTTTTATACTATTTTCATATAATTTTTATACAAAAATCTGCATGTAACATGGTAAAAAGGACACGAAAATTATGCACTACTATTTTTTTTTTTAAATATCTTTTTAGTCTCTCACAGGTACATTTTGGGAATCAAACTAATTATGTAAAGCAGAGTGTTTCACAAAAATTAACGATGTTGCAAAATCTCTCGCGATTTATATGTGTTTAAATGGGCAGGGTCTGCATGTAACACAAGTGGACACAATGGGTTACATACAAAACCTGGAATGAGACTGCGATTCATGAAAAAAAAAAAACATGTCTGGATTAGAAAAACCAGAAGGATTGTCAAATTTAACAGAGTGTCTTTATTTATAGCGGTGTATTAGACCATTTACAGCCATGTTTTCCAGATCAAATGCATTGACACCTAGGCAGTTTTTCGTGTCCTAATTTTGGTCCTTTTTTTGGCCCCAATATTTTATTAAAAATTCATTCATTTTGGGATGGCTCAGAGCAAGAGTATAATTGTTTTTGCATTTATCTGAGGTCATCATTAGGTACATCCTAGGGGGAAATATGTCTAAATTTCTCTTCTATTATTGGGTCTGAAAAGCTGCCAAAGTGCCAGGTACCAAAACAAACCCAGTTTCATAGAAGCACCCAGTTATAACTACCTACATTAAAATAAACTGTAGCATTTCACAATACGGATACATTAATTAACATTCGTTTTTGCAATGATGAAATATCCCCAGCAGTTAATTAATAGTTGTTCACTTACTAACAGCATAACTTATACTTTATTGTAATCAAAGTACCTTCCACGTTAATTGATTATTAGTTAAGTGTCAATTAACTGTTAGCTAAAAGTCAGTATTGAATTCAATCTTAATTGAGTCATTTCACAGAGCAGGTGCCATTTGCTTGTTAAAACTCTTCCAAAATAAATGTCATTTTCTGAATCTAATAATATATCTAGTTTAATAATATCTATTCAAAACATGTAATGATCCAGCTTGGCACCTTTATTTTTCTCAGTCCTGTTACCATAACCCATGTCATTTAAAAATCATCTTTCAATGTATGTCAACTAATACGGTCCACTAAAAAAGTGTTGAATTTTTTTCTTTTTTTCTTTTTTTTTTTTTTTTAGTTTATTTCGAATATACAACAAGACAAATTAATCTTACTTAGTCCTTACGGTAGAAATAAAACAGGTAGTCAGAAGTCACGTAAGAAAACAAAAAAACAAAAACAAAATTTCTATATATACATGACTTTATATGTACATTCAAAAAGGAGTGGGAGGAAGTATAAGTTAAACTTATATTAAAGAAGTACTTGGTAATATGCAGAAATGGATTGATATTTGCTGTTGTGCTAGGGCTTTTTAGCAGCATTTAGAGGCTAAAAATGAAAAAAAGTGATATAAAATGTCATTTAAAGTGTAAAACTTAAAAATCAGACTGTTAAGGGCTTCGTTTTCAGGATAAAATTATAATATATAAAATAGAATATATGAAATATAGTCACAAAGTATAACAGAAATGAAAGACTTATGTTTATGCATTTGGCAGACACTTTAGAATAATAAAAACTTAAAGAATAATGGGTTGTTTTTTTTTAGAGGAGAGAATGTGTTGGAGTAACAGGACTGAGTGAAAACTTGGGGAGACCACTAAGATGTCTATTTTACTCAAAACATGAGTTTTTTGTGGGAAAAAAAAAAACATTACACTGAAAATAACATTTGGATATAGTTATACAACAATAGAAAAAAGAAGAAGATTTATGAAGGATTTCAATCATTACATTATATCATTATATACTAAATCAGTTTTGATAAATTGGTGAACCAAAAGATAAAACATAATATAGACCAGTAGACATGGAACCAAAAAAAACTAATGCTGCTTCCAGGCCAGTCTCTAGTCTGCAAGATTTTGTTCACTCATCATCGATAACAGTAGGATAACACTGAAGTGTTTGTTTGACTACACTGCAGAAGGAAAACATTACGATTGCATGAATGCTTTTCTTTTCTTTTCAGCCTTGGCAGTTGGAAAGAGAGACATTATCTTCCTCATTGACAGCACAATGGGTTCAACAGTCATCAATTCCATTCGTGAATTCATCAAGCGGTTTGTTAGCGCCATGCCGATTGGTCCAGATGAAGTGCAAGTTGGTATAGCCCAATTCAGTAATGCTCCCCGCCTTGAGATGGATCTGAACTCCCATGCATCCAAGGAGTCACTAACTTCTGCACTGGGAAGAATCAGGGCAAGACCTGGGCAGACAGTCAACATTGGAGCAGCCTTGGACTTTGTGCGGACAAACATGTTACGACCTGAGAAGGGCAGTCGAATGCGAAGTGGGGTTCCTCAGCTTTTACTGCTGATGACCAGTAAAAAGTCCAGTGACAGTGTGCAAGAACCAGCCAGGTCTCTGCAGCAGATGGGGGTGTTGACTCTGGCTGCCGGCTCCAAGGCTGCTGACGAGGACGAGCTGAAACAGATCGCATTCGCTGACAGCGTTGTGTTCATGCTGAGGGATTTTCGTGTATTGCTTCGAAACCCAATGCAAATCACTAATGCACTCTCGACTCTGGCAGGAGGGCTGGTGACTGAAGGACCCACTGAGACAGGTAATACCTAAAGGGGGCAGGGGTTTATATATGTTTAAACATGGAAAATGGTTTTTATCCCAAAATTTCATACAATTTTGGTCAAGCAAAATATGTTGAGCCAAGTTTTTACAAATAATACTGGTCGCACACATTATCACAATAAATGTCAAATCAAGGTTTTTCTTTATTCCTAAGCTTATTTATGTCTCTGAATTGAAGAAATCACAGTTAAATGTGTTTTTCAACTGCATTTCAACATGTCTACGATAGCCTTGTGTTCTATCGATGCACTGAAGTCATATTGAACATGGATCAAATATTTGTTGTCTTGATAATGAGGGAAATTTAATTGTGATAGCTATCCTTCTATTGCCTATCCCCACAAAAAAATAAAATACTTTTTTGTATTCATTCATTTCCCACTGACTAACTTAAATAACAATGGGTATATTTATAATATTTGAAAGTTAAGTTGCAGGCAAGCCATTGAACAAATACTAGAGTTATAATTGGATTTCCAAAAGTGCTCTAACAGTCACGAAAGATGATGGAAATGATTCAGACTCTTTCTACACTTATCTTCTGGCTACCATGGTGCACTAATGACATACTATTGTTTTACATAATGATTTAGGTAAGCAAGTCACAGCAAGTATTTTTCATTTATTTATTTAAATTTTTCATCAAGTCATCAGAATTACTTTTGACATTTACAGCCAAACAAGAAATTTTAGCAAAGGGATGTAGGATGAAAAATGAAAGTGGCAGTACTTTAATGTGACACTTGTTATCTACTTATTGTAGCCCACAGAAAAGTATTAACTTTGTAACACAATGCCACTTCACTAATTTAGACATTTCGTATATCATTTGAGAATTAGTGGATATTCGTGTATCAGTGTTCTAAGTTTGTTCTGTGGACTATGTGAAATGTCAACTGTATTCATACAGCCAAACATATTGTATAATTATTACACAGACACTAACTTTTCACATTTGTGTTTTTCCTCAGTTGTGGAAATAACCACCGTGCAGACCCAAAAAGTTGTCCGTGACATTGTCTTCCTTGTTGATGGCTCTACCTACATTGGCAGCAGTGACTTTCCTCACGTGCGGGACTTCATGATCAATGTGGTCAATCTGCTGGATGTACGTCCTGACAGAGTGCAGATTGGTCTCCTCCAGTTTGCAGAGGTTCCAAAAATTGAATTTTATCTGAACAGCTATGGCACCAGGCAAGACGTTGTGAATAGAATCACTCAACTCAGGCCAACTGGAGGCTCACTTCTGAACACTGGCGCTGCCATGCAATATGCCCTTACCAACATGTTCCAGACATCAACTGGGTCTCGGCGGAGACAGGGTGTCCAGCAGGTGCTGGTGCTTATTACAGGTGGTCCAGCCCAGGATCAGATTAGAACTGTAGCTGATAAATTGGCTCTGGCTGGTGTTTTGACCTTCACAGTCAGTTCTGGACAAGCGGATGAGGCTGTCCTCAGAACTGTGGCCTTTGTCCCAGATTTGGCTTACCACGAAGGGCGATTCTCTAATTTACCAGCTTTAGCTGATCAAATCATGCCAAAGTTGATAACAGTGGTTGGTGATACAGATGTGACAACAATCCCCGAAGAAACTGGTGAGTTATTTGCTTCAGCTCTAAGAAACTAATGTAGTATCAGAACATCCATGTTGAAAATTTCCCCAGTAATAATGCAATTATCTCTTCTTATCCCACAGTCACCGGAGTTGAGAGGGATGTTGCCTTCCTCATTGATGGCACAGACAACGTTAGAGCAGACTTTCCCTACATCCGGGATTTTATCATTAAAGTTATTGAGCCACTTGACATTGGAGCTGACAAAGTACGAGTTTCTGTGGTTCAACACAGTGAGAGGCCAACCCCAAGTTTCTACCTTAACACGTACCAAAACAAAGATGAGGTGATTAGAGCTGTCAATGAAATGAGACTGTCTGGTGGACGTAGTCTGAACACGGGATCAGCTCTGAGATATATGAAAGACACCATTTTGTCTGAAAGGCATGGTAGCCGGGCTGCCAGACAGGTCCCTCAGTTTCTGATTGTTCTGACTGGAAGCAGATCCAGGGACAATGTAAAGGATCCTGCTGGTGCACTGAAGACAGATGGAGTGGTACCATTTGGTGTTGGTGTTAAGGATGCAGATCCGAAGCAGATCCAGGCAATTTCACACAACCCTTCCTTTGCCTTCAATGTGAGAGAGTTCAGTGAGCTGAGCACTGTCCCACAAAGGCTCAATAACTATGTGAGCCTGCCAAAGGAACAGCTGTTGGTTGTGCTTCAGGAAGGTAAGCAAAATCTATTTTCTCCTTAGTGTGTCTGACTTGCTGTGAGACTTCTTGTGATGTGATGTTGCTATATCTGATGACCGCATCTTCTTTGTTGTGTCTCAGTGCATACATACAGTGATGATGTAAAAAGAGATATTGTGTTCCTACTGGATGGTTCTGACAACACAAGAAATGGATTCCCACAGATACAAGTCTTTGTAAAGAGCATTGTGGAGAGCCTCTCTGTTGATGACAAGAGAGACAGAGTTTCTGTGGTTCAATATTCCGATAAACCTGTGACCAATTTCTACCTGAATTCTCACAAAACAAAAAATGACTTGATTAATGCCATTGATAATCTAAGGCACAAAGGTGGGAATGGCCTTAACACTGGGGGAGCCCTTCAGTTTGTAAGACACATGGTCTTCACATCCTCCACGGGTAGCAGACGACTTGAGGGTGTGCCCCAGATTTTGATTCTCCTAACCAGCAAGCCATCCACTGATAATGTGAGAAATCCAGCTTATTCTCTTAAAGAACACGAAATTATGTCAGTAGGAGTTGGAGTGGGAGATGCTGATCTTTCAGAATTGGAAAAGATTGCCTTCAAACCAGATTTTACATACAAGGTCACTGATTTCTCTGAGTTACCCACAATCCAATCACAGCTTGTTGCTTCACTGTACATAAAAAAAGACACTGAGGAAACCTTGAACGGAATCTCTGATTTAGTAGGTAAGAACTCCTTATTTGATTACACACTCCAAATTTGATGTTACTCTTACAATAATATTGGTTCATTTGTCATTTCATTGTTGAACAAATGATAAGGTGATAAATAATTTACAACACTAACATTTTTATTGCATGACATCATTACAACTGTGACTGAGGTTTTCTTTACTTTCAAGAATACAGATTTCTTTCATACTTTTTTCCCTCTTGCCACGTTGATAATCCTTTTGCCTCAACAATTCCATCATACATCTTTTAAATGAAAAGATGGTTCTTTGTCAGTTCTTTTTGATGCTCAGGTATTTTTTTTCCCTTTGAGCTTCTAATCTTGCTTATGCTGATGAATCTGCAGGAGGATAGAAATGTCTTGAACACACAGTCTGTGAATTCCCATTCTATTTTTCCATGTATCACCTTGTTGACACAGGAAGCTATAAGAGAGACGTAGTGTTTCTTGTTGATGGGTCGGATGACTCCAGAAATGGGCTCCCAGCTATCCGAGAGTTCATCAGAAGAATGGTGGAAGAGCTGGACATTGATGAAGACAAGGTTCGAGTGGCTGTTGTACAGTACAGTGAAGACACTACTGTTTACTTCAACCTGACAACTCACAAAACCAAAAAGGCTATTATCTATGCTGTAAGAAGTCTACGCCACAAAGGAGGACGTTCTCGTAATACTGGAGCTGCTCTACGCTTTGTGCAAGAGTACGTTTTTACTAATTCTTCTGGAAGTAGATATCAGGACGGAGTCCCTCAGATTCTGCTTTTACTGACTGGAGGTGAATCCAAAGATGATGTTTCAGAACCAGCGTCACTCCTAAAAAAAACTGGTGTTCTGCTTTTTGCCATCGGAATGAAGAATGCTAAACAGGTGGAGCTTCAAAAAATTGCCTTTTCCTCCAAATTTCTTTTTAACCTGCCAGTCTTTGGAGAACTTTTGTCTATCCAGCCAGCGATAGCTACATTTATCCAGGAGGAAATACAAATCGCATCCCAGACTGGTAAGAAGTGGCACTAAATCAATGTTGAGAATCAAACTGACATGCTGGCTACAGTTTTCCTATCTTTAGGCTGTTCATAGTTTGAATTACAATGAAACTGCATCGTCTTCTGAGGAATGTTGGTCGATCAGTTTCTTGTTCCTCAAACCGATTCCACTGGCTTGAAGCAACATCCTGATTAAACTGTTTTCTTCTCATCTTCATCCTTTGAGTTCTTGTACCCCAGGCAGTCATTTCCTGACTGTTCCATGTCAACAAATATTGTTCATTAATCTTAACGCTCTTCCTTGAGCCAATGATCATCACATCATTGACTTAATATTAAGAGTTTCACCTTACAGCATCTTTCAATTTTGACATGTTATTTCTTTGCTGTTACTTTGCAGTTTCTCTTTTTTCCCCTTTCTGCCTTTTTTTCTCACTTGAGTCAATGATAAGAACATTATTGACTTATATTCAAGAATTGTTTCATTCTATTTTGCCTTACGTCTTTCATTTTTGAAAGAGGTATGTGGTTATTTTCTTGCCATTTTTTTCTCACTTTTTTTTTCATTTACCATTTTTCTCTTCCCTCAGTCAATGATAATAGTATCATTGATATTTTATTTAAAATATCTGTCAGTTTTGGAAGTAGTATAGAGGTATATTTCTTTGCTTGCAAATGCCTCATTTTTTCATTTACCTTTTTAAATTTAATTCTGTTGTCTAACTTCTTTATTATTATTTATTATTGCAGAAATCAGTTTGAAAATGTTTCTATGTTTGCATTTACAGTTGTGATATTTTCATTGTACAACACTGATCCAACACAATGTATTCCTATATATATATATATATATATATATATATATATATATATATATATATATATGTGTGTGTGTGTGTGTGTGTGAGATTTTGCTTAAATAATATCTTCTATTTTTCCCTAGTTGAATTAGAGTCCCCCCAAAGAGACATAGTATTTCTGTTGGATGGGTCAGATGGCACATGGAGTGGTTTCCCAGCAATGCAAAACTTTGTCCAAAAAGTGATAGAGGCACTCAGTGTTGGTGAGAACGCAGATCATGTTTCTGTGGTTCAGTATAGCAGTGAACCACAGACAGACTTCAGTTTAAACACATACACAGAAAAACAAGACGTTCTTGATGCTGTCCGAGGGCTGAACCATAGAGGGGGTATCCCTCTCAATACTGGAGTGGCTCTTGACTATGTGAGGAATAATGTTTTCACCGACTCTTCTGGAAGTCGACATCAAGAAGGTGTGCCTCAGATACTGATTTTGTTAAGTGGGGGAAAATCCCGAGATGATGTAGCAAGTGCAGCTGCAGCTCTAAAGCAGGACAAAGTGATTCCATTCTGTATAGGTACAAGAAATGCAGATGTACTTGAGCTCCAAATGATTGCACACAACCCCTCCTATGCTTTCTCTTTGCTTGGGTTTGATGATACGGGAAGCACCCATCAACAGCTTGTATCATTAATCAAAAGGGTGCCTCGACAACCAAGAGTAACATCACAGAATATAATTGGTAAGACTGTCTATCTATCTATCTATCTATCTATCTATCTATCTATCTATCTATCTATCTATCTATCTATCTATCTATCTATCTATCTATCTATCTATCTATCTATCTATCTATCCTAACCGAGCCTTATCCTTCTATTTGTCAAAGGTCTGGAAGATAAGGCTTCCACAACACATGTTGAAGATACCACTCAACATGATATTGTATTCTTACTGGACTCTTCAGATGAGATGCACAATGACTTTCAGGCAGTCATTGGCTTTGTTGAGAAAACAGTGGAGAAACTCAATGTGCATGAGGACCATGATCGTGTTTCAGTGGTGCAGTACAGTCGGGAGCCCTCTGTAGAGTTCTTTTTGAACACATACAAAACTCAGCAAACAGTTGCCGAAGCTGTTCAAAGTCTGGGACATAAAGGAGGCAGTCCACTTAATACTGGGGTGGCCCTTCAGTATGTTAAGGATTATGTGTTCACTGCCAATTCTGGAAGTAGGCACCAGCAGGGTGTCCCTCAGATTTTGATTGTCGTAATGGGAGGGCGATCCAGTGATGATTTCCAAAGTGCAATAGAACACCTGAAAGGAATGGGTGTCGTTGTATTTGTGGTGGGAACAAAGAATGCAGATACACTTGAGATTCAGACTATTTCACAAAAACCTCATCTTGCCATCTTTGAGGCAGATTTGAATGATGTTTCAGGCATCGAACAACTCATATTCTCAACCACAAAGAACATAGAAACTGTCAAAGGTGCCCATCCAGTATCATATGGTAAGATTGCATTAACCAACTCTTTCAATATATTTTTTTTAAGATTTCATGTTCAACCCATGTATATTCAATTATCAATATGATTCCAGATACCAACAGAAGAGATGTTGTCTTTCTGCTTGATGGTTCTACTGATTCCCAACGAAGATTCCCAGATATTAAAGACTTTGTGCAAAGGATAGTGTCTGAACTTAACATTGGCACAAACAAAGATCACGTGGCTGTGGCTCAGTACAGTGACACGGCACAAATTAACTTTAACTTGATGAGTTACTTCACAGAAGATGAAGTTCTCGATGCTGTAAGAGATCTAAGTCACAAAGGAGGTTATCCTCACAATATTGGAGAAGCTCTCCAGTATGTAAGGGAACATGCATTTTCTTCTGATTCAGGCAGTAGACGCCTTGAGGGAGTTCCACAGATACTTATACTAATAAGCGGTGGAAGATCTGGAGATGACATAAGAATCCCAGTCAGAATGCTGAAAGAGACTGATGTCATTTCAATTGCAATTGGAACAACTGATGCTGACACCTTAGAACTACAGACAATATCTCATGAACCCAGCTATGCACTTTCCATCACTGATTATGAGGAGCTTCCTGCTGCAAGGCAGGAGGTATTGTCACTGATAAGAGAGCACAGTGTAGAGCAAACTGCTCCTACACAAAGTTTGGGTAAGGTGTCTCGTAAAGCAATTTTTCCCATTTTTAAAAAAAATTCACAACGGAATCAGGGATTCACATTTTCCACTGTTTTTATGTTTCTTGTTTTTATTGCAGATTTGAAGAAAAGTGATGTTGTATTTCTCATTGATGGATCATATGATTCGCGTAATGGCTTTGAACAGATACGAGGTTTCATTGGAAAAATGGTGGATAGCTTAAATATAGATGACAACAGAGACCAAGTGGCTGTTGTTCAGTTTAGCCGTGATGCTACAGTCAATTTCTATTTGAATTCCTATTCAAGTAAGAATGATGTGCTTAATTCCATAAGAACAATGAGACATAAGTTTGGACGGCCCCTTAATACTGGCAAAGCTTTGGAGTTTGTCAGAGACAATGTCTTTGGCACTTCAGTTGGAGGCAGGCACACAGACATGGTCCCTCAATATTTGTATGTATTTAGTGGTGGCAGATCAGGGGATGATGTAAGAGGACCAGCGCAATCACTTAAAGAAAAAGGAATAAAAACTTTTAGTATTGGAACACAGAATGCAGATACCCTGGAGATGCAAACCATCTCATCTACACCAGCACATTATTTCCCTGTCACAAACTTTAACAATCTGCAAAGCCTACATGCACGTGTGGAAGCTGCATTGAGTGGTGCTCAAGAAACAACTGAGTTTCCATCTGTAATTGGTAAGATGAGTACAAGTTATATATTTTTGTTAATGATTTCTCTCAACATGTTGATATAATAACTTCTACAGAAATCTCATGATAAATAGCAATGGTAAAGAAATTTCAACACTTGACAGCAAATATCTAACTTGTAACATTTACTTGTATCCATTTCAGACATATCTACAGTCTCACAAGTAGAACTTCAGAGTGCTGATATTGTCTTTCTTCTTGATGGATCTGACAATATGAAAGCAAATGAAAGACAAATTTGGGAATTTGTCGGAGAGTTTGTCAAGCAACTAGAAATTGGGCCAAGCCGAGTGCAAGTTGCATTGACTCAGTACAGCACAAGGCCCACCACAAATTTCCTTTTGAACACATACTCATTGAAAGATGATATCTTAAACCATTTGAGAGGGGCAGAACTTACAGGAGGGCAATCTGTGAACACTGGTGAAGCCCTTGACTATGTGACGAATAATGTGTTCACTTCTTCATCTGGAAGCAGAATCCTGCAGGGAATCCCACAGATATTGATCCTATTAAGTGGGATGAAGTCTGCAGATGATGTTTCAGGTCCAGTGGAAAGACTAAGAGATGCTGGTATTGTCCTGTTCAGTGTTGGAATGAATAACGCTGATAGCCTGGAGATGGACCGCTTAGCTCAAAGTCCTCAAATGAAATATTTTGTAAACCAGATGTCTGATTTGATGCTTGTGAAACAACAGTTGTTGTCAGCTATTGCATCTCACAAAGACGCCAGCAGTTCAGGTGTTGGTGAGTAAAAAGGCAGTGAATTTATTGTTAGAAATACTAGTATTAATATAATATTGATGTACTTAATGAAAGATTTCAGATGCATGTGTATTGATAAAATGTATATGATTGACATTTTCTAGGTTTAAGTTCGAGTGTTAAAAAAGATATTGTCTTTCTCATTGATGGATCGGATGATGTCAGGAGTAAATTCTCTTCTATACGTGAATTTGTGGCAAAAGTGGTTGACACACTTGATGTGGACCAAGGAAAAGATAAAGTTGCTGTTATACAGTACAGCAACAATGCTGAACAGAGTTTCAGTCTGAATACCTACAACAAAAAAGATGATATCCTGAAGCACATTGCAAGACTGAAACCAAAAGGTGGAAGGCCTCATTATATTGGAGCAGCGCTACAGTTTGTGTTGGAAAAGGTCTTTGTCTCAAATGCTGGAGGTCGAAAGCTTGAAGGTGCTAAGCAGATACTTGTCATATTGGCTGGTGGAAGATCAAGAGACTCTCCACGAGGCCCAGCAAACATGCTTAAGACTGAGGGAGTTGTCACATTTGCAGTTGGATCTCGGGCATCAAATACAGCTGAGATGAATCTTATTTCCTCTGACCCAAACTACACCTATTCAGTTCCTGATTTTGTAAATCTTGCTCAGATTCAACACAGTTTGGTGAGAAATCTTGCTCAGTTCCAAGTAGAGGAGGAAACAAAAGAAGGTAAGGAACTTGGACGCACATGTGAAGATGCAAAAAATTTTGTAACTTTTCTAAAGGTAAAAAAGTATTTTTATAACTAAAGAAAATATTCTATTTTTATTGGATGGATGTGATGATATCAGAAATTGATTTTTAAAATCTTTTACTTTTCCCTGATGGTGCTAGGACAAAAGCTGAAGTGTGTTAATGTGTATTTCACCAGGTTTACATGGCAGCCAGTGCCACTTTGCTAGCGCAGCGGCCACAGCCATGGTAGAAAATAGATCGTAAAATGTGGAAGATAGCGTTCATCATCTGACTTTAAACAGGGGAAGCATTTGACAGGTGAAGCTTAACATGTCCCACGTCTTGTGTTCCCTAGCGGAGAGACAGCCCACAGGAAGGGATGTTGTGTTCTTGTTGGACGGATCGGATGGTACTAGAACCGAGTTCCCAGCTGTGCGAGACTTTGTCCAGAGAATGGTGGACACACTCAGTGTGGATGACAGCAGAGACCGTGTGGCAGTGGTTCAGTACAGCAGAGACGCAGCTGTCCAGTTCTATCTGAACACTTACACCACAAAGGCCGAGATCCTTGACACTGTCAGAGGCTTGAGGCACAAAGGCGGAAGACCCCTCTACACCGGAGCAGCTCTCCAGTACGTGAGGGACAATGTCTTCACCGCCTCTGCCGGGAGCAGGCGCCTGGAGGGAGTTCCACAGGTGCTAATACTGCTAAGCGGCGCAAGGTCCGTCGACAGTGTCGATGCGCCAGCCTCTGCTCTCAAACAGCTGGGTGTCTTGACCTTTGCAATTGGAACCAGGAACGCTGATAAGAGAGAAATGCAGAAGATAGCCCACGAGCCCACACATGCTGTGTCTGTGTCTGAGTTCAATGACCTCCCCAATGTCCAGCAGCAACTTCAGTCCTCTGTGGAGGCTGTGATTGTTGAGGTCACCCCAGAAACACCAACTGCACCTGGTACGTTACCAAGCGCTGAAGTCTTGCAGGCTCCACAGCCTACCTGACTTGCTTCAGTTACACTGAGATAGGGCAGGGATCAAGGGTGGCATTTGCTTAGCTCCACGGGTGCATGTCCAGAGGGATGGCGCTAGTGCGCTTTGCAAGCGCGTTAAGCTGAAGTAGGCCATAGTAGGCAGTCTTAGCAAGGGGTAGAAAAGTCTTGTTGTTTGACCTGTCTTCCTGTCTTTCCTCAGTTGACGCTCCCAAAAAGGATATCGTATTCCTTCTGGATGGTTCTGATGCCACAAGGAATGGCTTCCCTGCCATGCGTGATTTCGTTGAGAGAGTGGTGGAAAAACTCAATGTAGGGGAAAACAAAGACCGTGTCTCTGTGGTCCAGTACAGCAGGGAGCCAGAGGTCCATTTCTATCTGAACACATACAACACCAGAGCTGATATTGTGGACACGGTCAGAGGGCTGAGACACAGAGGGGGCAGAACCCTCAACACCGGGGCCGCCCTCCAGTATGTCAGGGACAACGTCTTTACAAACTCCTCCGGGAGTCGGCGCCTGCAAGGCGTTCCACAGATGTTGATCCTGCTGAATGGTGGAAGGTCTTACGATAATGTCGATGCCCCAGCCTCTGCGCTCAAACAGCAGGGCATCGTTGTGATTGGCATTGGAGCGGGCAGGGCTGACAGTGCAGAGATGCAAAAGATATCATCTGACCCCACATACGCTCTATCAGTGTCTGAGTTGACTGACCTCCCCAGTGTCCACGAACAGCTCTCGTCTGTAATGAGCACAGTGCTGGTGCGGGCCACGCCCATCACACCAACAGTAACCGGTAAGAACGTGACCGCCTTTTACTTTTCCCTGATGGTGCTAGGACACAAGCTGAAGTGTGTTAATGTGTATTTCACCAGGTTTACATGGCAGCCAGTGCCACTTTGCTAGCGCAGCGGCCACAGCCATGGTAGAAAATAGATCGTAAAATGTGGAAGATAGCGTTCATCATCTGACTTTAAACAGGGGAAGCATTTGACAGGTGAAGCTTAACATATCCCACGTCTTGTGTTCCCTAGCGGAGAGACAGCCCACAGGAAGGGATGTTGTGTTCTTGTTGGACGGATCGGATGGTACTAGAACCGAGTTCCCAGCTGTGCGAGACTTTGTCCAGAGAATGGTGGACACACTCAGTGTGGATGACAGCAGAGACCGTGTGGCAGTGGTTCAGTACAGCAGAGACGCAGCTGTCCAGTTCTATCTGAACACTTACACCACAAAGGCCGAGATCCTTGACACTGTCAGAGGCTTGAGGCACAAAGGCGGAAGACCCCTCTACACCGGAGCAGCTCTCCAGTACGTGAGGGACAATGTCTTCACCGCCTCTGCCGGGAGCAGGCGCCTGGAGGGAGTTCCACAGGTGCTAATACTGCTAAGCGGCGCAAGGTCCGTCGACAGTGTCGATGCGCCAGCCTCTGCTCTCAAACAGCTGGGTGTCTTGACCTTTGCAATTGGAACCAGGAACGCTGATAAGAGAGAAATGCAGAAGATAGCCCACGAGCCCACACATGCTGTGTCTGTGTTTGAGTTCAATGACCTCCCCAATGTCCAGCAGCAACTTCAGTCCTCTGTGGAGGCTGTGATTGTTGAGGTCACCCCAGAAACACCAACTGCACCTGGTACGTTACCAAGCGCTGAAGTCTTGCAGGCTCCACAGCCTACCTGACTTGCTTCAGTTACACTGAGATAGGGCAGGGATCAAGGGTGGCATTTGCTTAGCTCCACGGGTGCATGTCCAGAGGGATGGCGCTAGTGCGCTTTGCAAGCGCGTTAAGCTGAAGTAGGCCATAGTAGGCAGTCTTAGCAAGGGGTAGAAAAGTCTTGTTGTTTGACCTGTCTTCCTGTCTTTCCTCAGTTGACGCTCCCAAAAAGGATATCGTATTCCTTCTGGATGGTTCTGATGCCACAAGGAATGGCTTCCCTGCCATGCGTGATTTCGTTGAGAGAGTGGTGGAAAAACTCAATGTAGGGGAAAACAAAGACCGTGTCTCTGTGGTCCAGTACAGCAGGGAGCCAGAGGTCCATTTCTATCTGAACACATACAACACCAGAGCTGATATTGTGGACACGGTCAGAGGGCTGAGACACAGAGGGGGCAGAACCCTCAACACCGGGGCCGCCCTCCAGTATGTCAGGGACAACGTCTTTACAAACTCCTCCGGGAGTCGGCGCCTGCAAGGCGTTCCACAGATGTTGATCCTGCTGAATGGTGGAAGGTCTTACGATAATGTCGATGCCCCAGCCTCTGCGCTCAAACAGCAGGGCATCGTTGTGATTGGCATTGGAGCGGGCAGGGCTGACAGTGCAGAGATGCAAAAGATATCATCTGACCCCACATACGCTCTATCAGTGTCTGAGTTGACTGACCTCCCCAGTGTCCACGAACAGCTCTCGTCTGTAATGAGCACAGTGCTGGTGCGGGCCACGCCCATCACACCAACAGTAACCGGTAAGAACGTGACCGCCTTTTACTTTTCCCTGATGGTGCTAGGACACAAGCTGAAGTGTGTTAATGTGTATTTCACCAGGTTTACATGGCAGCCAGTGCCACTTTGCTAGCGCAGCGGCCACAGCCATGGTAGAAAATAGATCGTAAAATGTGGAAGATAGCGTTCATCATCTGACTTTAAACAGGGGAAGCATTTGACAGGTGAAGCTTAACATGTCCCACGTCTTGTGTTCCCTAGCGGAGAGACAGCCCACAGGAAGGGATGTTGTGTTCTTGTTGGACGGATCGGATGGTACTAGAACCGAGTTCCCAGCTGTGCGAGACTTTGTCCAGAGAATGGTGGACACACTCAGTGTGGATGACAGCAGAGACCGTGTGGCAGTGGTTCAGTACAGCAGAGACGCAGCTGTCCAGTTCTATCTGAACACTTACACCACAAAGGCCGAGATCCTTGACACTGTCAGAGGCTTGAGGCACAAAGGCGGAAGACCCCTCTACACCGGAGCAGCTCTCCAGTACGTGAGGGACAATGTCTTCACCGCCTCTGCCGGGAGCAGGCGCCTGGAGGGAGTTCCACAGGTGCTAATACTGCTAAGCGGCGCAAGGTCCGTCGACAGTGTCGATGCGCCAGCCTCTGCTCTCAAACAGCTGGGTGTCTTGACCTTTGCAATTGGAACCAGGAACGCTGATAAGAGAGAAATGCAGAAGATAGCCCACGAGCCCACACATGCTGTGTCTGTGTCTGAGTTCAATGACCTCCCCAATGTCCAGCAGCAACTTCAGTCCTCTGTGGAGGCTGTGATTGTTGAGGTCACCCCAGAAACACCAACTGCACCTGGTACGTTACCAAGCGCTGAAGTCTTGCAGGCTCCACAGCCTACCTGACTTGCTTCAGTTACACTGAGATAGGGCAGGGATCAAGGGTGGCATTTGCTTAGCTCCACGGGTGCATGTCCAGAGGGATGGCGCTAGTGCGCTTTGCAAGCGCGTTAAGCTGAAGTAGGCCATAGTAGGCAGTCTTAGCAAGGGGTAGAAAAGTCTTGTTGTTTGACCTGTCTTCCTGTCTTTCCTCAGTTGACGCTCCCAAAAAGGATATCGTATTCCTTCTGGATGGTTCTGATGCCACAAGGAATGGCTTCCCTGCCATGCGTGATTTCGTTGAGAGAGTGGTGGAAAAACTCAATGTAGGGGAAAACAAAGACCGTGTCTCTGTGGTCCAGTACAGCAGGGAGCCAGAGGTCCATTTCTATCTGAACACATACAACACCAGAGCTGATATTGTGGACACGGTCAGAGGGCTGAGACACAGAGGGGGCAGAACCCTCAACACCGGGGCCGCCCTCCAGTATGTCAGGGACAACGTCTTTACAAACTCCTCCGGGAGTCGGCGCCTGCAAGGCGTTCCACAGATGTTGATCCTGCTGAATGGTGGAAGGTCTTACGATAATGTCGATGCCCCAGCCTCTGCGCTCAAACAGCAGGGCATCGTTGTGATTGGCATTGGAGCGGGCAGGGCTGACAGTGCAGAGATGCAAAAGATATCATCTGACCCCACATACGCTCTATCAGTGTCTGAGTTGACTGACCTCCCCAGTGTCCACGAACAGCTCTCGTCTGTAATGAGCACAGTGCTGGTGCGGGCCACGCCCATCACACCAACAGTAACCGGTAAGAACGTGACCGCCTTTTACTTTTCCCTGATGGTGCTAGGACACAAGCTGAAGTGTGTTAATGTGTATTTCACCAGGTTTACATGGCAGCCAGTGCCACTTTGCTAGCGCAGCGGCCACAGCCATGGTAGAAAATAGATCGTAAAATGTGGAAGATAGCGTTCATCATCTGACTTTAAACAGGGGAAGCATTTGACAGGTGAAGCTTAACATGTCCCACGTCTTGTGTTCCCTAGCGGAGAGACAGCCCACAGGAAGGGATGTTGTGTTCTTGTTGGACGGATCGGATGGTACTAGAACCGAGTTCCCAGCTGTGCGAGACTTTGTCCAGAGAATGGTGGACACACTCAGTGTGGATGACAGCAGAGACCGTGTGGCAGTGGTTCAGTACAGCAGAGACGCAGCTGTCCAGTTCTATCTGAACACTTACACCACAAAGGCCGAGATCCTTGACACTGTCAGAGGCTTGAGGCACAAAGGCGGAAGACCCCTCTACACCGGAGCAGCTCTCCAGTACGTGAGGGACAATGTCTTCACCGCCTCTGCCGGGAGCAGGCGCCTGGAGGGAGTTCCACAGGTGCTAATACTGCTAAGCGGCGCAAGGTCCGTCGACAGTGTCGATGCGCCAGCCTCTGCTCTCAAACAGCTGGGTGTCTTGACCTTTGCAATTGGAACCAGGAACGCTGATAAGAGAGAAATGCAGAAGATAGCCCACGAGCCCACACATGCTGTGTCTGTGTCTGAGTTCAATGACCTCCCCAATGTCCAGCAGCAACTTCAGTCCTCTGTGGAGGCTGTGATTGTTGAGGTCACCCCAGAAACACCAACTGCACCTGGTACGTTACCAAGCGCTGAAGTCTTGCAGGCTCCACAGCCTACCTGACTTGCTTCAGTTACACTGAGATAGGGCAGGGATCAAGGGTGGCATTTGCTTAGCTCCACGGGTGCATGTCCAGAGGGATGGCGCTAGTGCGCTTTGCAAGCGCGTTAAGCTGAAGTAGGCCATAGTAGGCAGTCTTAGCAAGGGGTAGAAAAGTCTTGTTGTTTGACCTGTCTTCCTGTCTTTCCTCAGTTGACGCTCCCAAAAAGGATATCGTATTCCTTCTGGATGCTTCTGATGCCACAAGGAATGGCTTCCCTGCCATGCGTGATTTCGTTGAGAGAGTGGTGGAAAAACTCAATGTAGGGGAAAACAAAGACCGTGTCTCTGTGGTCCAGTACAGCAGGGAGCCAGAGGTCCATTTCTATCTGAACACATACAACACCAGAGCTGATATTGTGGACACGGTCAGAGGGCTGAGACACAGAGGGGGCAGAACCCTCAACACCGGGGCCGCCCTCCAGTATGTCAGGGACAACGTCTTTACAAACTCCTCCGGGAGTCGGCGCCTGCAAGGCGTTCCACAGATGTTGATCCTGCTGAATGGTGGAAGGTCTTACGATAATGTCGATGCCCCAGCCTCTGCGCTCAAACAGCAGGGCATCGTTGTGATTGGCATTGGAGCGGGCAGGGCTGACAGTGCAGAGATGCAAAAGATATCATCTGACCCCACATACGCTCTATCAGTGTCTGAGTTGACTGACCTCCCCAGTGTCCACGAACAGCTCTCGTCTGTAATGAGCACAGTGCTGGTGCGGGCCACGCCCATCACACCAACAGTAACCGGTAAGAACGTGACCGCCTTTTACTTTTCCCTGATGGTGCTAGGACACAAGCTGAAGTGTGTTAATGTGTATTTCACCAGGTTTACATGGCAGCCAGTGCCACTTTGCTAGCGCAGCGGCCACAGCCATGGTAGAAAATAGATCGTAAAATGTGGAAGATAGCGTTCATCATCTGACTTTAAACAGGGGAAGCATTTGACAGGTGAAGCTTAACATGTCCCACGTCTTGTGTTCCCTAGCGGAGAGACAGCCCACAGGAAGGGATGTTGTGTTCTTGTTGGACGGATCGGATGGTACTAGAACCGAGTTCCCAGCTGTGCGAGACTTTGTCCAGAGAATGGTGGACACACTCAGTGTGGATGACAGCAGAGACCGTGTGGCAGTGGTTCAGTACAGCAGAGACGCAGCTGTCCAGTTCTATCTGAACACTTACACCACAAAGGCCGAGATCCTTGACACTGTCAGAGGCTTGAGGCACAAAGGCGGAAGACCCCTCTACACCGGAGCAGCTCTCCAGTACGTGAGGGACAATGTCTTCACCGCCTCTGCCGGGAGCAGGCGCCTGGAGGGAGTTCCACAGGTGCTAATACTGCTAAGCGGCGCAAGGTCCGTCGACAGTGTCGATGCGCCAGCCTCTGCTCTCAAACAGCTGGGTGTCTTGACCTTTGCAATTGGAACCAGGAACGCTGATAAGAGAGAAATGCAGAAGATAGCCCACGAGCCCACACATGCTGTGTCTGTGTCTGAGTTCAATGACCTCCCCAATGTCCAGCAGCAACTTCAGTCCTCTGTGGAGGCTGTGATTGTTGAGGTCACCCCAGAAACACCAACTGCACCTGGTACGTTACCAAGCGCTGAAGTCTTGCAGGCTCCACAGCCTACCTGACTTGCTTCAGTTACACTGAGATAGGGCAGGGATCAAGGGTGGCATTTGCTTAGCTCCACGGGTGCATGTCCAGAGGGATGGCGCTAGTGCGCTTTGCAAGCGCGTTAAGCTGAAGTAGGCCATAGTAGGCAGTCTTAGCAAGGGGTAGAAAAGTCTTGTTGTTTGACCTGTCTTCCTGTCTTTCCTCAGTTGACGCTCCCAAAAAGGATATCGTATTCCTTCTGGATGGTTCTGATGCCACAAGGAATGGCTTCCCTGCCATGCGTGATTTCGTTGAGAGAGTGGTGGAAAAACTCAATGTAGGGGAAAACAAAGACCGTGTCTCTGTGGTCCAGTACAGCAGGGAGCCAGAGGTCCATTTCTATCTGAACACATACAACACCAGAGCTGATATTGTGGACACGGTCAGAGGGCTGAGACACAGAGGGGGCAGAACCCTCAACACCGGGGCCGCCCTCCAGTATGTCAGGGACAACGTCTTTACAAACTCCTCCGGGAGTCGGCGCCTGCAAGGCGTTCCACAGATGTTGATCCTGCTGAATGGTGGAAGGTCTTACGATAATGTCGATGCCCCAGCCTCTGCGCTCAAACAGCAGGGCATCGTTGTGATTGGCATTGGAGCGGGCAGGGCTGACAGTGCAGAGATGCAAAAGATATCATCTGACCCCACATACGCTCTATCAGTGTCTGAGTTGACTGACCTCCCCAGTGTCCACGAACAGCTCTCGTCTGTAATGAGCACAGTGCTGGTGCGGGCCACGCCCATCACACCAACAGTAACCGGTAAGAACGTGACCGCCTTTTACTTTTCCCTGATGGTGCTAGGACACAAGCTGAAGTGTGTTAATGTGTATTTCACCAGGTTTACATGGCAGCCAGTGCCACTTTGCTAGCGCAGCGGCCACAGCCATGGTAGAAAATAGATCGTAAAATGTGGAAGATAGCGTTCATCATCTGACTTTAAACAGGGGAAGCATTTGACAGGTGAAGCTTAACATGTCCCACGTCTTGTGTTCCCTAGCGGAGAGACAGCCCACAGGAAGGGATGTTGTGTTCTTGTTGGACGGATCGGATGGTACTAGAACCGAGTTCCCAGCTGTGCGAGACTTTGTCCAGAGAATGGTGGACACACTCAGTGTGGATGACAGCAGAGACCGTGTGGCAGTGGTTCAGTACAGCAGAGACGCAGCTGTCCAGTTCTATCTGAACACTTACACCACAAAGGCCGAGATCCTTGACACTGTCAGAGGCTTGAGGCACAAAGGCGGAAGACCCCTCTACACCGGAGCAGCTCTCCAGTACGTGAGGGACAATGTCTTCACCGCCTCTGCCGGGAGCAGGCGCCTGGAGGGAGTTCCACAGGTGCTAATACTGCTAAGCGGCGCAAGGTCCGTCGACAGTGTCGATGCGCCAGCCTCTGCTCTCAAACAGCTGGGTGTCTTGACCTTTGCAATTGGAACCAGGAACGCTGATAAGAGAGAAATGCAGAAGATAGCCCACGAGCCCACACATGCTGTGTCTGTGTCTGAGTTCAATGACCTCCCCAATGTCCAGCAGCAACTTCAGTCCTCTGTGGAGGCTGTGATTGTTGAGGTCACCCCAGAAACACCAACTGCACCTGGTACGTTACCAAGCGCTGAAGTCTTGCAGGCTCCACAGCCTACCTGACTTGCTTCAGTTACACTGAGATAGGGCAGGGATCAAGGGTGGCATTTGCTTAGCTCCACGGGTGCATGTCCAGAGGGATGGCGCTAGTGCGCTTTGCAAGCGCGTTAAGCTGAAGTAGGCCATAGTAGGCAGTCTTAGCAAGGGGTAGAAAAGTCTTGTTGTTTGACCTGTCTTCCTGTCTTTCCTCAGTTGACGCTCCCAAAAAGGATATCGTATTCCTTCTGGATGGCTTCTGATGCCACAAGGAATGGCTTCCCTGCCATGCGTGATTTCGTTGAGAGAGTGGTGGAAAAACTCAATGTAGGGGAAAACAAAGACCGTGTCTCTGTGGTCCAGTACAGCAGGGAGCCAGAGGTCCATTTCTATCTGAACACATACAACACCAGAGCTGATATTGTGGACACGGTCAGAGGGCTGAGACACAGAGGGGGCAGAACCCTCAACACCGGGGCCGCCCTCCAGTATGTCAGGGACAACGTCTTTACAAACTCCTCCGGGAGTCGGCGCCTGCAAGGCGTTCCACAGATGTTGATCCTGCTGAATGGTGGAAGGTCTTACGATAATGTCGATGCCCCAGCCTCTGCGCTCAAACAGCAGGGCATCGTTGTGATTGGCATTGGAGCGGGCAGGGCTGACAGTGCAGAGATGCAAAAGATATCATCTGACCCCACATACGCTCTATCAGTGTCTGAGTTGACTGACCTCCCCAGTGTCCACGAACAGCTCTCGTCTGTAATGAGCACAGTGCTGGTGCGGGCCACGCCCATCACACCAACAGTAACCGGTAAGAACGTGACCGCCTTTTACTTTTCCCTGATGGTGCTAGGACACAAGCTGAAGTGTGTTAATGTGTATTTCACCAGGTTTACATGGCAGCCAGTGCCACTTTGCTAGCGCAGCGGCCACAGCCATGGTAGAAAATAGATCGTAAAATGTGGAAGATAGCGTTCATCATCTGACTTTAAACAGGGGAAGCATTTGACAGGTGAAGCTTAACATGTCCCACGTCTTGTGTTCCCTAGCGGAGAGACAGCCCACAGGAAGGGATGTTGTGTTCTTGTTGGACGGATCGGATGGTACTAGAACCGAGTTCCCAGCTGTGCGAGACTTTGTCCAGAGAATGGTGGACACACTCAGTGTGGATGACAGCAGAGACCGTGTGGCAGTGGTTCAGTACAGCAGAGACGCAGCTGTCCAGTTCTATCTGAACACTTACACCACAAAGGCCGAGATCCTTGACACTGTCAGAGGCTTGAGGCACAAAGGCGGAAGACCCCTCTACACCGGAGCAGCTCTCCAGTACGTGAGGGACAATGTCTTCACCGCCTCTGCCGGGAGCAGGCGCCTGGAGGGAGTTCCACAGGTGCTAATACTGCTAAGCGGCGCAAGGTCCGTCGACAGTGTCGATGCGCCAGCCTCTGCTCTCAAACAGCTGGGTGTCTTGACCTTTGCAATTGGAACCAGGAACGCTGATAAGAGAGAAATGCAGAAGATAGCCCACGAGCCCACACATGCTGTGTCTGTGTCTGAGTTCAATGACCTCCCCAATGTCCAGCAGCAACTTCAGTCCTCTGTGGAGGCTGTGATTGTTGAGGTCACCCCAGAAACACCAACTGCACCTGGTACGTTACCAAGCGCTGAAGTCTTGCAGGCTCCACAGCCTACCTGACTTGCTTCAGTTACACTGAGATAGGGCAGGGATCAAGGGTGGCATTTGCTTAGCTCCACGGGTGCATGTCCAGAGGGATGGCGCTAGTGCGCTTTGCAAGCGCGTTAAGCTGAAGTAGGCCATAGTAGGCAGTCTTAGCAAGGGGTAGAAAAGTCTTGTTGTTTGACCTGTCTTCCTGTCTTTCCTCAGTTGACGCTCCCAAAAAGGATATCGTATTCCTTCTGGATGGTTCTGATGCCACAAGGAATGGCTTCCCTGCCATGCGTGATTTCGTTGAGAGAGTGGTGGAAAAACTCAATGTAGGGGAAAACAAAGACCGTGTCTCTGTGGTCCAGTACAGCAGGGAGCCAGAGGTCCATTTCTATCTGAACACATACAACACCAGAGCTGATATTGTGGACACGGTCAGAGGGCTGAGACACAGAGGGGGCAGAACCCTCAACACCGGGGCCGCCCTCCAGTATGTCAGGGACAACGTCTTTACAAACTCCTCCGGGAGTCGGCGCCTGCAAGGCGTTCCACAGATGTTGATCCTGCTGAATGGTGGAAGGTCTTACGATAATGTCGATGCCCCAGCCTCTGCGCTCAAACAGCAGGGCATCGTTGTGATTGGCATTGGAGCGGGCAGGGCTGACAGTGCAGAGATGCAAAAGATATCATCTGACCCCACATACGCTCTATCAGTGTCTGAGTTGACTGACCTCCCCAGTGTCCACGAACAGCTCTCGTCTGTAATGAGCACAGTGCTGGTGCGGGCCACGCCCATCACACCAACAGTAACCGGTAAGAACGTGACCGCCTTTTACTTTTCCCTGATGGTGCTAGGACACAAGCTGAAGTGTGTTAATGTGTATTTCACCAGGTTTACATGGCAGCCAGTGCCACTTTGCTAGCGCAGCGGCCACAGCCATGGTAGAAAATAGATCGTAAAATGTGGAAGATAGCGTTCATCATCTGACTTTAAACAGGGGAAGCATTTGACAGGTGAAGCTTAACATGTCCCACGTCTTGTGTTCCCTAGCGGAGAGACAGCCCACAGGAAGGGATGTTGTGTTCTTGTTGGACGGATCGGATGGTACTAGAACCGAGTTCCCAGCTGTGCGAGACTTTGTCCAGAGAATGGTGGACACACTCAGTGTGGATGACAGCAGAGACCGTGTGGCAGTGGTTCAGTACAGCAGAGACGCAGCTGTCCAGTTCTATCTGAACACTTACACCACAAAGGCCGAGATCCTTGACACTGTCAGAGGCTTGAGGCACAAAGGCGGAAGACCCCTCTACACCGGAGCAGCTCTCCAGTACGTGAGGGACAATGTCTTCACCGCCTCTGCCGGGAGCAGGCGCCTGGAGGGAGTTCCACAGGTGCTAATACTGCTAAGCGGCGCAAGGTCCGTCGACAGTGTCGATGCGCCAGCCTCTGCTCTCAAACAGCTGGGTGTCTTGACCTTTGCAATTGGAACCAGGAACGCTGATAAGAGAGAAATGCAGAAGATAGCCCACGAGCCCACACATGCTGTGTCTGTGTCTGAGTTCAATGACCTCCCCAATGTCCAGCAGCAACTTCAGTCCTCTGTGGAGGCTGTGATTGTTGAGGTCACCCCAGAAACACCAACTGCACCTGGTACGTTACCAAGCGCTGAAGTCTTGCAGGCTCCACAGCCTACCTGACTTGCTTCAGTTACACTGAGATAGGGCAGGGATCAAGGGTGGCATTTGCTTAGCTCCACGGGTGCATGTCCAGAGGGATGGCGCTAGTGCGCTTTGCAAGCGCGTTAAGCTGAAGTAGGCCATAGTAGGCAGTCTTAGCAAGGGGTAGAAAAGTCTTGTTGTTTGACCTGTCTTCCTGTCTTTCCTCAGTTGACGCTCCCAAAAAGGATATCGTATTCCTTCTGGATGGTTCTGATGCCACAAGGAATGGCTTCCCTGCCATGCGTGATTTCGTTGAGAGAGTGGTGGAAAAACTCAATGTAGGGGAAAACAAAGACCGTGTCTCTGTGGTCCAGTACAGCAGGGAGCCAGAGGTCCATTTCTATCTGAACACATACAACACCAGAGCTGATATTGTGGACACGGTCAGAGGGCTGAGACACAGAGGGGGCAGAACCCTCAACACCGGGGCCGCCCTCCAGTATGTCAGGGACAACGTCTTTACAAACTCCTCCGGGAGTCGGCGCCTGCAAGGCGTTCCACAGATGTTGATCCTGCTGAATGGTGGAAGGTCTTACGATAATGTCGATGCCCCAGCCTCTGCGCTCAAACAGCAGGGCATCGTTGTGATTGGCATTGGAGCGGGCAGGGCTGACAGTGCAGAGATGCAAAAGATATCATCTGACCCCACATACGCTCTATCAGTGTCTGAGTTGACTGACCTCCCCAGTGTCCACGAACAGCTCTCGTCTGTAATGAGCACAGTGCTGGTGCGGGCCACGCCCATCACACCAACAGTAACCGGTAAGAACGTGACCGCCTTTTACTTTTCCCTGATGGTGCTAGGACACAAGCTGAAGTGTGTTAATGTGTATTTCACCAGGTTTACATGGCAGCCAGTGCCACTTTGCTAGCGCAGCAGGCCACAGCCATGGTAGAAAATAGATCGTAAAATGTGGAAGATAGCGTTCATCATCTGACTTTAAACAGGGGAAGCATTTGACAGGTGAAGCTTAACATGTCCCACGTCTTGTGTTCCCTAGCGGAGAGACAGCCCACAGGAAGGGATGTTGTGTTCTTGTTGGACGGATCGGATGGTACTAGAACCGAGTTCCCAGCTGTGCGAGACTTTGTCCAGAGAATGGTGGACACACTCAGTGTGGATGACAGCAGAGACCGTGTGGCAGTGGTTCAGTACAGCAGAGACGCAGCTGTCCAGTTCTATCTGAACACTTACACCACAAAGGCCGAGATCCTTGACACTGTCAGAGGCTTGAGGCACAAAGGCGGAAGACCCCTCTACACCGGAGCAGCTCTCCAGTACGTGAGGGACAATGTCTTCACCGCCTCTGCCGGGAGCAGGCGCCTGGAGGGAGTTCCACAGGTGCTAATACTGCTAAGCGGCGCAAGGTCCGTCGACAGTGTCGATGCGCCAGCCTCTGCTCTCAAACAGCTGGGTGTCTTGACCTTTGCAATTGGAACCAGGAACGCTGATAAGAGAGAAATGCAGAAGATAGCCCACGAGCCCACACATGCTGTGTCTGTGTCTGAGTTCAATGACCTCCCCAATGTCCAGCAGCAACTTCAGTCCTCTGTGGAGGCTGTGATTGTTGAGGTCACCCCAGAAACACCAACTGCACCTGGTACGTTACCAAGCGCTGAAGTCTTGCAGGCTCCACAGCCTACCTGACTTGCTTCAGTTACACTGAGATAGGGCAGGGATCAAGGGTGGCATTTGCTTAGCTCCACGGGTGCATGTCCAGAGGGATGGCGCTAGTGCGCTTTGCAAGCGCGTTAAGCTGAAGTAGGCCATAGTAGGCAGTCTTAGCAAGGGGTAGAAAAGTCTTGTTGTTTGACCTGTCTTCCTGTCTTTCCTCAGTTGACGCTCCCAAAAAGGATATCGTATTCCTTCTGGATGGTTCTGATGCCACAAGGAATGGCTTCCCTGCCATGCGTGATTTCGTTGAGAGAGTGGTGGAAAAACTCAATGTAGGGGAAAACAAAGACCGTGTCTCTGTGGTCCAGTACAGCAGGGAGCCAGAGGTCCATTTCTATCTGAACACATACAACACCAGAGCTGATATTGTGGACACGGTCAGAGGGCTGAGACACAGAGGGGGCAGAACCCTCAACACCGGGGCCGCCCTCCAGTATGTCAGGGACAACGTCTTTACAAACTCCTCCGGGAGTCGGCGCCTGCAAGGCGTTCCACAGATGTTGATCCTGCTGAATGGTGGAAGGTCTTACGATAATGTCGATGCCCCAGCCTCTGCGCTCAAACAGCAGGGCATCGTTGTGATTGGCATTGGAGCGGGCAGGGCTGACAGTGCAGAGATGCAAAAGATATCATCTGACCCCACATACGCTCTATCAGTGTCTGAGTTGACTGACCTCCCCAGTGTCCACGAACAGCTCTCGTCTGTAATGAGCACAGTGCTGGTGCGGGCCACGCCCATCACACCAACAGTAACCGGTAAGAACGTGACCGCCTTTTACTTTTCCCTGATGGTGCTAGGACACAAGCTGAAGTGTGTTAATGTGTATTTCACCAGGTTTACATGGCAGCCAGTGCCACTTTGCTAGCGCAGCGGCCACAGCCATGGTAGAAAATAGATCGTAAAATGTGGAAGATAGCGTTCATCATCTGACTTTAAACAGGGGAAGCATTTGACAGGTGAAGCTTAACATGTCCCACGTCTTGTGTTCCCTAGCGGAGAGACAGCCCACAGGAAGGGATGTTGTGTTCTTGTTGGACGGATCGGATGGTACTAGAACCGAGTTCCCAGCTGTGCGAGACTTTGTCCAGAGAATGGTGGACACACTCAGTGTGGATGACAGCAGAGACCGTGTGGCAGTGGTTCAGTACAGCAGAGACGCAGCTGTCCAGTTCTATCTGAACACTTACACCACAAAGGCCGAGATCCTTGACACTGTCAGAGGCTTGAGGCACAAAGGCGGAAGACCCCTCTACACCGGAGCAGCTCTCCAGTACGTGAGGGACAATGTCTTCACCGCCTCTGCCGGGAGCAGGCGCCTGGAGGGAGTTCCACAGGTGCTAATACTGCTAAGCGGCGCAAGGTCCGTCGACAGTGTCGATGCGCCAGCCTCTGCTCTCAAACAGCTGGGTGTCTTGACCTTTGCAATTGGAACCAGGAACGCTGATAAGAGAGAAATGCAGAAGATAGCCCACGAGCCCACACATGCTGTGTCTGTGTCTGAGTTCAATGACCTCCCCAATGTCCAGCAGCAACTTCAGTCCTCTGTGGAGGCTGTGATTGTTGAGGTCACCCCAGAAACACCAACTGCACCTGGTACGTTACCAAGCGCTGAAGTCTTGCAGGCTCCACAGCCTACCTGACTTGCTTCAGTTACACTGAGATAGGGCAGGGATCAAGGGTGGCATTTGCTTAGCTCCACGGGTGCATGTCCAGAGGGATGGCGCTAGTGCGCTTTGCAAGCGCGTTAAGCTGAAGTAGGCCATGGTAGGCAGTCTTAGCAAGGGGTAGAAAAGTCTTGTTGTTTGACCTGTCTTCCTGTCTTTCCTCAGTTGACGCTCCCAAAAAGGATATCGTATTCCTTCTGGATGGTTCTGATGCCACAAGGAATGGCTTCCCTGCCATGCGTGATTTCGTTGAGAGAGTGGTGGAAAAACTCAATGTAGGGGAAAACAAAGACCGTGTCTCTGTGGTCCAGTACAGCAGGGAGCCAGAGGTCCATTTCTATCTGAACACATACAACACCAGAGCTGATATTGTGGACACGGTCAGAGGGCTGAGACACAGAGGGGGCAGAACCCTCAACACCGGGGCCGCCCTCCAGTATGTCAGGGACAACGTCTTTACAAACTCCTCCGGGAGTCGGCGCCTGCAAGGCGTTCCACAGATGTTGATCCTGCTGAATGGTGGAAGGTCTTACGATAATGTCGATGCCCCAGCCTCTGCGCTCAAACAGCAGGGCATCGTTGTGATTGGCATTGGAGCGGGCAGGGCTGACAGTGCAGAGATGCAAAAGATATCATCTGACCCCACATACGCTCTATCAGTGTCTGAGTTGACTGACCTCCCCAGTGTCCACGAACAGCTCTCGTCTGTAATGAGCACAGTGCTGGTGCGGGCCACGCCCATCACACCAACAGTAACCGGTAAGAACGTGACCGCCTTTTACTTTTCCCTGATGGTGCTAGGACACAAGCTGAAGTGTGTTAATGTGTATTTCACCAGGTTTACATGGCAGCCAGTGCCACTTTGCTAGCGCAGCGGCCACAGCCATGGTAGAAAATAGATCGTAAAATGTGGAAGATAGCGTTCATCATCTGACTTTAAACAGGGGAAGCATTTGACAGGTGAAGCTTAACATGTCCCACGTCTTGTGTTCCCTAGCGGAGAGACAGCCCACAGGAAGGGATGTTGTGTTCTTGTTGGACGGATCGGATGGTACTAGAACCGAGTTCCCAGCTGTGCGAGACTTTGTCCAGAGAATGGTGGACACACTCAGTGTGGATGACAGCAGAGACCGTGTGGCAGTGGTTCAGTACAGCAGAGACGCAGCTGTCCAGTTCTATCTGAACACTTACACCACAAAGGCCGAGATCCTTGACACTGTCAGAGGCTTGAGGCACAAAGGCGGAAGACCCCTCTACACCGGAGCAGCTCTCCAGTACGTGAGGGACAATGTCTTCACCGCCTCTGCCGGGAGCAGGCGCCTGGAGGGAGTTCCACAGGTGCTAATACTGCTAAGCGGCGCAAGGTCCGTCGACAGTGTCGATGCGCCAGCCTCTGCTCTCAAACAGCTGGGTGTCTTGACCTTTGCAATTGGAACCAGGAACGCTGATAAGAGAGAAATGCAGAAGATAGCCCACGAGCCCACACATGCTGTGTCTGTGTCTGAGTTCAATGACCTCCCCAATGTCCAGCAGCAACTTCAGTCCTCTGTGGAGGCTGTGATTGTTGAGGTCACCCCAGAAACACCAACTGCACCTGGTACGTTACCAAGCGCTGAAGTCTTGCAGGCTCCACAGCCTACCTGACTTGCTTCAGTTACACTGAGATAGGGCAGGGATCAAGGGTGGCATTTGCTTAGCTCCACGGGTGCATGTCCAGAGGGATGGCGCTAGTGCGCTTTGCAAGCGCGTTAAGCTGAAGTAGGCCATGGTAGGCAGTCTTAGCAAGGGGTAGAAAAAGTCTTGTTGTTTGACCTGTCTTCCTGTCTTTCCTCAGTTGACGCTCCCAAAAAGGATATCGTATTCCTTCTGGATGGTTCTGATGCCACAAGGAATGGCTTCCCTGCCATGCGTGATTTCGTTGAGAGAGTGGTGGAAAAACTCAATGTAGGGGAAAACAAAGACCGTGTCTCTGTGGTCCAGTACAGCAGGGAGCCAGAGGTCCATTCTATCTGAACACATACAACACCAGAGCTGATATTGTGGACACGGTCAGAGGGCTGAGACACAGAGGGGGCAGAACCCTCAACACCGGGGCCGCCCTCCAGTATGTCAGGGACAACGTCTTTACAAACTCCTCCGGGAGTCGGCGCCTGCAAGGCGTTCCACAGATGTTGATCCTGCTGAATGGTGGAAGGTCTTACGATAATGTCGATGCCCCAGCCTCTGCGCTCAAACAGCAGGGCATCGTTGTGATTGGCATTGGAGCGGGCAGGGCTGACAGTGCAGAGATGCAAAAGATATCATCTGACCCCACATACGCTCTATCAGTGTCTGAGTTGACTGACCTCCCCAGTGTCCACGAACAGCTCTCGTCTGTAATGAGCACAGTGCTGGTGCGGGCCACGCCCATCACACCAACAGTAACCGGTAAGAACGTGACCGCCTTTTACTTTTCCCTGATGGTGCTAGGACACAAGCTGAAGTGTGTTAATGTGTATTTCACCAGGTTTACATGGCAGCCAGTGCCACTTTGCTAGCGCAGCGGCCACAGCCATGGTAGAAAATAGATCGTAAAATGTGGAAGATAGCGTTCATCATCTGACTTTAAACAGGGGAAGCATTTGACAGGTGAAGCTTAACATGTCCCACGTCTTGTGTTCCCTAGCGGAGAGACAGCCCACAGGAAGGGATGTTGTGTTCTTGTTGGACGGATCGGATGGTACTAGAACCGAGTTCCCAGCTGTGCGAGACTTTGTCCAGAGAATGGTGGACACACTCAGTGTGGATGACAGCAGAGACCGTGTGGCAGTGGTTCAGTACAGCAGAGACGCAGCTGTCCAGTTCTATCTGAACACTTACACCACAAAGGCCGAGATCCTTGACACTGTCAGAGGCTTGAGGCACAAAGGCGGAAGACCCCTCTACACCGGAGCAGCTCTCCAGTACGTGAGGGACAATGTCTTCACCGCCTCTGCCGGGAGCAGGCGCCTGGAGGGAGTTCCACAGGTGCTAATACTGCTAAGCGGCGCAAGGTCCGTCGACAGTGTCGATGCGCCAGCCTCTGCTCTCAAACAGCTGGGTGTCTTGACCTTTGCAATTGGAACCAGGAACGCTGATAAGAGAGAAATGCAGAAGATAGCCCACGAGCCCACACATGCTGTGTCTGTGTCTGAGTTCAATGACCTCCCCAATGTCCAGCAGCAACTTCAGTCCTCTGTGGAGGCTGTGATTGTTGAGGTCACCCCAGAAACACCAACTGCACCTGGTACGTTACCAAGCGCTGAAGTCTTGCAGGCTCCACAGCCTACCTGACTTGCTTCAGTTACACTGAGATAGGGCAGGGATCAAGGGTGGCATTTGCTTAGCTCCACGGGTGCATGTCCAGAGGGATGGCGCTAGTGCGCTTTGCAAGCGCGTTAAGCTGAAGTAGGCCATAGTAGGCAGTCTTAGCAAGGGGTAGAAAAGTCTTGTTGTTTGACCTGTCTTCCTGTCTTTCCTCAGTTGACGCTCCCAAAAGGATATCGTATTCCTTCTGGATGGTTCTGATGCCACAAGGAATGGCTTCCCTGCCATGCGTGATTTCGTTGAGAGAGTGGTGGAAAAACTCAATGTAGGGGAAAACAAAGACCGTGTCTCTGTGGTCCAGTACAGCAGGGAGCCAGAGGTCCATTTCTATCTGAACACATACAACACCAGAGCTGATATTGTGGACACGGTCAGAGGGCTGAGACACAGAGGGGGCAGAACCCTCAACACCGGGGCCGCCCTCCAGTATGTCAGGGACAACGTCTTTACAAACTCCTCCGGGAGTCGGCGCCTGCAAGGCGTTCCACAGATGTTGATCCTGCTGAATGGTGGAAGGTCTTACGATAATGTCGATGCCCCAGCCTCTGCGCTCAAACAGCAGGGCATCGTTGTGATTGGCATTGGAGCGGGCAGGGCTGACAGTGCAGAGATGCAAAAGATATCATCTGACCCCACATACGCTCTATCAGTGTCTGAGTTGACTGACCTCCCCAGTGTCCACGAACAGCTCTCGTCTGTAATGAGCACAGTGCTGGTGCGGGCCACGCCCATCACACCAACAGTAACCGGTAAGAACGTGACCGCCTTTTACTTTTCCCTGATGGTGCTAGGACACAAGCTGAAGTGTGTTAATGTGTATTTCACCAGGTTTACATGGCAGCCAGTGCCACTTTGCTAGCGCAGCGGCCACAGCCATGGTAGAAAATAGATCGTAAAATGTGGAAGATAGCGTTCATCATCTGACTTTAAACAGGGGAAGCATTTGACAGGTGAAGCTTAACATGTCCCACGTCTTGTGTTCCCTAGCGGAGAGACAGCCCACAGGAAGGGATGTTGTGTTCTTGTTGGACGGATCGGATGGTACTAGAACCGAGTTCCCAGCTGTGCGAGACTTTGTCCAGAGAATGGTGGAGACACTCAGTGTGGATGACAGCAGAGACCGTGTGGCAGTGGTTCAGTACAGCAGAGACGCAGCTGTCCAGTTCTATCTGAACACTTACACCACAAAGGCCGAGATCCTTGACACTGTCAGAGGCTTGAGGCACAAAGGCGGAAGACCCCTCTACACCGGAGCAGCTCTCCAGTACGTGAGGGACAATGTCTTCACCGCCTCTGCCGGGAGCAGGCGCCTGGAGGGAGTTCCACAGGTGCTAATACTGCTAAGCGGCGCAAGGTCCGTCGACAGTGTCGATGCGCCAGCCTCTGCTCTCAAACAGCTGGGTGTCTTGACCTTTGCAATTGGAACCAGGAACGCTGATAAGAGAGAAATGCAGAAGATAGCCCACGAGCCCACACATGCTGTGTCTGTGTCTGAGTTCAATGACCTCCCCAATGTCCAGCAGCAACTTCAGTCCTCTGTGGAGGCTGTGATTGTTGAGGTCACCCCAGAAACACCAACTGCACCTGGTACGTTACCAAGCGCTGAAGTCTTGCAGGCTCCACAGCCTACCTGACTTGCTTCAGTTACACTGAGATAGGGCAGGGATCAAGGGTGGCATTTGCTTAGCTCCACGGGTGCATGTCCAGAGGGATGGCGCTAGTGCGCTTTGCAAGCGCGTTAAGCTGAAGTAGGCCATAGTAGGCAGTCTTAGCAAGGGGTAGAAAAGTCTTGTTGTTTGACCTGTCTTCCTGTCTTTCCTCAGTTGACGCTCCCAAAAAGGATATCGTATTCCTTCTGGATGGTTCTGATGCCACAAGGAATGGCTTCCCTGCCATGCGTGATTTCGTTGAGAGAGTGGTGGAAAAACTCAATGTAGGGGAAAACAAAGACCGTGTCTCTGTGGTCCAGTACAGCAGGGAGCCAGAGGTCCATTTCTATCTGAACACATACAACACCAGAGCTGATATTGTGGACACGGTCAGAGGGCTGAGACACAGAGGGGGCAGAACCCTCAACACCGGGGCCGCCCTCCAGTATGTCAGGGACAACGTCTTTACAAACTCCTCCGGGAGTCGGCGCCTGCAAGGCGTTCCACAGATGTTGATCCTGCTGAATGGTGGAAGGTCTTACGATAATGTCGATGCCCCAGCCTCTGCGCTCAAACAGCAGGGCATCGTTGTGATTGGCATTGGAGCGGGCAGGGCTGACAGTGCAGAGATGCAAAAGATATCATCTGACCCCACATACGCTCTATCAGTGTCTGAGTTGACTGACCTCCCCAGTGTCCACGAACAGCTCTCGTCTGTAATGAGCACAGTGCTGGTGCGGGCCACGCCCATCACACCAACAGTAACCGGTAAGAACGTGACCGCCTTTTACTTTTCCCTGATGGTGCTAGGACACAAGCTGAAGTGTGTTAATGTGTATTTCACCAGGTTTACATGGCAGCCAGTGCCACTTTGCTAGCGCAGCGGCCACAGCCATGGTAGAAAATAGATCGTAAAATGTGGAAGATAGCGTTCATCATCTGACTTTAAACAGGGGAAGCATTTGACAGGTGAAGCTTAACATGTCCCACGTCTTGTGTTCCCTAGCGGAGAGACAGCCCACAGGAAGGGATGTTGTGTTCTTGTTGGACGGATCGGATGGTACTAGAACCGAGTTCCCAGCTGTGCGAGACTTTGTCCAGAGAATGGTGGACACACTCAGTGTGGATGACAGCAGAGACCGTGTGGCAGTGGTTCAGTACAGCAGAGACGCAGCTGTCCAGTTCTATCTGAACACTTACACCACAAAGGCCGAGATCCTTGACACTGTCAGAGGCTTGAGGCACAAAGGCGGAAGACCCCTCTACACCGGAGCAGCTCTCCAGTACGTGAGGGACAATGTCTTCACCGCCTCTGCCGGGAGCAGGCGCCTGGAGGGAGTTCCACAGGTGCTAATACTGCTAAGCGGCGCAAGGTCCGTCGACAGTGTCGATGCGCCAGCCTCTGCTCTCAAACAGCTGGGTGTCTTGACCTTTGCAATTGGAACCAGGAACGCTGATAAGAGAGAAATGCAGAAGATAGCCCACGAGCCCACACATGCTGTGTCTGTGTCTGAGTTCAATGACCTCCCCAATGTCCAGCAGCAACTTCAGTCCTCTGTGGAGGCTGTGATTGTTGAGGTCACCCCAGAAACACCAACTGCACCTGGTACGTTACCAAGCGCTGAAGTCTTGCAGGCTCCACAGCCTACCTGACTTGCTTCAGTTACACTGAGATAGGGCAGGGATCAAGGGTGGCATTTGCTTAGCTCCACGGGTGCATGTCCAGAGGGATGGCGCTAGTGCGCTTTGCAAGCGCGTTAAGCTGAAGTAGGCCATAGGTAGGCAGTCTTAGCAAGGGGTAGAAAAGTCTTGTTGTTTGACCTGTCTTCCTGTCTTTCCTCAGTTGACGCTCCCAAAAAGGATATCGTATTCCTTCTGGATGGTTCTGATGCCACAAGGAATGGCTTCCCTGCCATGCGTGATTTCGTTGAGAGAGTGGTGGAAAAACTCAATGTAGGGGAAAACAAAGACCGTGTCTCTGTGGTCCAGTACAGCAGGGAGCCAGAGGTCCATTTCTATCTGAACACATACAACACCAGAGCTGATATTGTGGACACGGTCAGAGGGCTGAGACACAGAGGGGGCAGAACCCTCAACACCGGGGCCGCCCTCCAGTATGTCAGGGACAACGTCTTTACAAACTCCTCCGGGAGTCGGCGCCTGCAAGGCGTTCCACAGATGTTGATCCTGCTGAATGGTGGAAGGTCTTACGATAATGTCGATGCCCCAGCCTCTGCGCTCAAACAGCAGGGCATCGTTGTGATTGGCATTGGAGCGGGCAGGGCTGACAGTGCAGAGATGCAAAAGATATCATCTGACCCCACATACGCTCTATCAGTGTCTGAGTTGACTGACCTCCCCAGTGTCCACGAACAGCTCTCGTCTGTAATGAGCACAGTGCTGGTGCGGGCCACGCCCATCACACCAACAGTAACCGGTAAGAACGTGACCGCCTTTTACTTTTCCCTGATGGTGCTAGGACACAAGCTGAAGTGTGTTAATGTGTATTTCACCAGGTTTACATGGCAGCCAGTGCCACTTTGCTAGCGCAGCGGCCACAGCCATGGTAGAAAATAGATCGTAAAATGTGGAAGATAGCGTTCATCATCTGACTTTAAACAGGGGAAGCATTTGACAGGTGAAGCTTAACATGTCCCACGTCTTGTGTTCCCTAGCGGAGAGACAGCCCACAGGAAGGGATGTTGTGTTCTTGTTGGACGGATCGGATGGTACTAGAACCGAGTTCCCAGCTGTGCGAGACTTTGTCCAGAGAATGGTGGAGACACTCAGTGTGGATGACAGCAGAGACCGTGTGGCAGTGGTTCAGTACAGCAGAGACGCAGCTGTCCAGTTCTATCTGAACACTTACACCACAAAGGCCGAGATCCTTGACACTGTCAGAGGCTTGAGGCACAAAGGCGGAAGACCCCTCTACACCGGAGCAGCTCTCCAGTACGTGAGGGACAATGTCTTCACCGCCTCTGCCGGGAGCAGGCGCCTGGAGGGAGTTCCACAGGTGCTAATACTGCTAAGCGGCGCAAGGTCCGTCGACAGTGTCGATGCGCCAGCCTCTGCTCTCAAACAGCTGGGTGTCTTGACCTTTGCAATTGGAACCAGGAACGCTGATAAGAGAGAAATGCAGAAGATAGCCCACGAGCCCACACATGCTGTGTCTGTGTCTGAGTTCAATGACCTCCCCAATGTCCAGCAGCAACTTCAGTCCTCTGTGGAGGCTGTGATTGTTGAGGTCACCCCAGAAACACCAACTGCACCTGGTACGTTACCAAGCGCTGAAGTCTTGCAGGCTCCACAGCCTACCTGACTTGCTTCAGTTACACTGAGATAGGGCAGGGATCAAGGGTGGCATTTGCTTAGCTCCACGGGTGCATGTCCAGAGGGATGGCGCTAGTGCGCTTTGCAAGCGCGTTAAGCTGAAGTAGGCCATAGTAGGCAGTCTTAGCAAGGGGTAGAAAAGTCTTGTTGTTTGACCTGTCTTCCTGTCTTTCCTCAGTTGACGCTCCCAAAAAGGATATCGTATTCCTTCTGGATGGTTCTGATGCCACAAGGAATGGCTTCCCTGCCATGCGTGATTTCGTTGAGAGAGTGGTGGAAAAACTCAATGTAGGGGAAAACAAAGACCGTGTCTCTGTGGTCCAGTACAGCAGGGAGCCAGAGGTCCATTTCTATCTGAACACATACAACACCAGAGCTGATATTGTGGACACGGTCAGAGGGCTGAGACACAGAGGGGGCAGAACCCTCAACACCGGGGCCGCCCTCCAGTATGTCAGGGACAACGTCTTTACAAACTCCTCCGGGAGTCGGCGCCTGCAAGGCGTTCCACAGATGTTGATCCTGCTGAATGGTGGAAGGTCTTACGATAATGTCGATGCCCCAGCCTCTGCGCTCAAACAGCAGGGCATCGTTGTGATTGGCATTGGAGCGGGCAGGGCTGACAGTGCAGAGATGCAAAAGATATCATCTGACCCCACATACGCTCTATCAGTGTCTGAGTTGACTGACCTCCCCAGTGTCCACGAACAGCTCTCGTCTGTAATGAGCACAGTGCTGGTGCGGGCCACGCCCATCACACCAACAGTAACCGGTAAGAACGTGACCGCCTTTTACTTTTCCCTGATGGTGCTAGGACACAAGCTGAAGTGTGTTAATGTGTATTTCACCAGGTTTACATGGCAGCCAGTGCCACTTTGCTAGCGCAGCGGCCACAGCCATGGTAGAAAATAGATCGTAAAATGTGGAAGATAGCGTTCATCATCTGACTTTAAACAGGGGAAGCATTTGACAGGTGAAGCTTAACATGTCCCACGTCTTGTGTTCCCTAGCGGAGAGACAGCCCACAGGAAGGGATGTTGTGTTCTTGTTGGACGGATCGGATGGTACTAGAACCGAGTTCCCAGCTGTGCGAGACTTTGTCCAGAGAATGGTGGACACACTCAGTGTGGATGACAGCAGAGACCGTGTGGCAGTGGTTCAGTACAGCAGAGACGCAGCTGTCCAGTTCTATCTGAACACTTACACCACAAAGGCCGAGATCCTTGACACTGTCAGAGGCTTGAGGCACAAAGGCGGAAGACCCCTCTACACCGGAGCAGCTCTCCAGTACGTGAGGGACAATGTCTTCACCGCCTCTGCCGGGAGCAGGCGCCTGGAGGGAGTTCCACAGGTGCTAATACTGCTAAGCGGCGCAAGGTCCGTCGACAGTGTCGATGCGCCAGCCTCTGCTCTCAAACAGCTGGGTGTCTTGACCTTTGCAATTGGAACCAGGAACGCTGATAAGAGAGAAATGCAGAAGATAGCCCACGAGCCCACACATGCTGTGTCTGTGTCTGAGTTCAATGACCTCCCCAATGTCCAGCAGCAACTTCAGTCCTCTGTGGAGGCTGTGATTGTTGAGGTCACCCCAGAAACACCAACTGCACCTGGTACGTTACCAAGCGCTGAAGTCTTGCAGGCTCCACAGCCTACCTGACTTGCTTCAGTTACACTGAGATAGGGCAGGGATCAAGGGTGGCATTTGCTTAGCTCCACGGGTGCATGTCCAGAGGGATGGCGCTAGTGCGCTTTGCAAGCGCGTTAAGCTGAAGTAGGCCATGGTAGGCAGTCTTAGCAAGGGGTAGAAAAGTCTTGTTGTTTGACCTGTCTTCCTGTCTTTCCTCAGTTGACGCTCCCAAAAAGGATATCGTATTCCTTCTGGATGGTTCTGATGCCACAAGGAATGGCTTCCCTGCCATGCGTGATTTCGTTGAGAGAGTGGTGGAAAAACTCAATGTAGGGGAAAACAAAGACCGTGTCTCTGTGGTCCAGTACAGCAGGGAGCCAGAGGTCCATTTCTATCTGAACACATACAACACCAGAGCTGATATTGTGGACACGGTCAGAGGGCTGAGACACAGAGGGGGCAGAACCCTCAACACCGGGGCCGCCCTCCAGTATGTCAGGGACAACGTCTTTACAAACTCCTCCGGGAGTCGGCGCCTGCAAGGCGTTCCACAGATGTTGATCCTGCTGAATGGTGGAAGGTCTTACGATAATGTCGATGCCCCAGCCTCTGCGCTCAAACAGCAGGGCATCGTTGTGATTGGCATTGGAGCGGGCAGGGCTGACAGTGCAGAGATGCAAAAGATATCATCTGACCCCACATACGCTCTATCAGTGTCTGAGTTGACTGACCTCCCCAGTGTCCACGAACAGCTCTCGTCTGTAATGAGCACAGTGCTGGTGCGGGCCACGCCCATCACACCAACAGTAACCGGTAAGAACGTGACCGCCTTTTACTTTTCCCTGATGGTGCTAGGACACAAGCTGAAGTGTGTTAATGTGTATTTCACCAGGTTTACATGGCAGCCAGTGCCACTTTGCTAGCGCAGCGGCCACAGCCATGGTAGAAAATAGATCGTAAAATGTGGAAGATAGCGTTCATCATCTGACTTTAAACAGGGGAAGCATTTGACAGGTGAAGCTTAACATGTCCCACGTCTTGTGTTCCCTAGCGGAGAGACAGCCCACAGGAAGGGATGTTGTGTTCTTGTTGGACGGATCGGATGGTACTAGAACCGAGTTCCCAGCTGTGCGAGACTTTGTCCAGAGAATGGTGGACACACTCAGTGTGGATGACAGCAGAGACCGTGTGGCAGTGGTTCAGTACAGCAGAGACGCAGCTGTCCAGTTCTATCTGAACACTTACACCACAAAGGCCGAGATCCTTGACACTGTCAGAGGCTTGAGGCACAAAGGCGGAAGACCCCTCTACACCGGAGCAGCTCTCCAGTACGTGAGGGACAATGTCTTCACCGCCTCTGCCGGGAGCAGGCGCCTGGAGGGAGTTCCACAGGTGCTAATACTGCTAAGCGGCGCAAGGTCCGTCGACAGTGTCGATGCGCCAGCCTCTGCTCTCAAACAGCTGGGTGTCTTGACCTTTGCAATTGGAACCAGGAACGCTGATAAGAGAGAAATGCAGAAGATAGCCCACGAGCCCACACATGCTGTGTCTGTGTCTGAGTTCAATGACCTCCCCAATGTCCAGCAGCAACTTCAGTCCTCTGTGGAGGCTGTGATTGTTGAGGTCACCCCAGAAACACCAACTGCACCTGGTACGTTACCAAGCGCTGAAGTCTTGCAGGCTCCACAGCCTACCTGACTTGCTTCAGTTACACTGAGATAGGGCAGGGATCAAGGGTGGCATTTGCTTAGCTCCACGGGTGCATGTCCAGAGGGATGGCGCTAGTGCGCTTTGCAAGCGCGTTAAGCTGAAGTAGGCCATAGTAGGCAGTCTTAGCAAGGGGTAGAAAAGTCTTGTTGTTTGACCTGTCTTCCTGTCTTTCCTCAGTTGACGCTCCCAAAAAGGATATCGTATTCCTTCTGGATGGTTCTGATGCCACAAGGAATGGCTTCCCTGCCATGCGTGATTTCGTTGAGAGAGTGGTGGAAAAACTCAATGTAGGGGAAAACAAAGACCGTGTCTCTGTGGTCCAGTACAGCAGGGAGCCAGAGGTCCATTTCTATCTGAACACATACAACACCAGAGCTGATATTGTGGACACGGTCAGAGGGCTGAGACACAGAGGGGGCAGAACCCTCAACACCGGGGCCGCCCTCCAGTATGTCAGGGACAACGTCTTTACAAACTCCTCCGGGAGTCGGCGCCTGCAAGGCGTTCCACAGATGTTGATCCTGCTGAATGGTGGAAGGTCTTACGATAATGTCGATGCCCCAGCCTCTGCGCTCAAACAGCAGGGCATCGTTGTGATTGGCATTGGAGCGGGCAGGGCTGACAGTGCAGAGATGCAAAAGATATCATCTGACCCCACATACGCTCTATCAGTGTCTGAGTTGACTGACCTCCCCAGTGTCCACGAACAGCTCTCGTCTGTAATGAGCACAGTGCTGGTGCGGGCCACGCCCATCACACCAACAGTAACCGGTAAGAACGTGACCGCCTTTTACTTTTCCCTGATGGTGCTAGGACACAAGCTGAAGTGTGTTAATGTGTATTTCACCAGGTTTACATGGCAGCCAGTGCCACTTTGCTAGCGCAGCGGCCACAGCCATGGTAGAAAATAGATCGTAAAATGTGGAAGATAGCGTTCATCATCTGACTTTAAACAGGGGAAGCATTTGACAGGTGAAGCTTAACATGTCCCACGTCTTGTGTTCCCTAGCGGAGAGACAGCCCACAGGAAGGGATGTTGTGTTCTTGTTGGACGGATCGGATGGTACTAGAACCGAGTTCCCAGCTGTGCGAGACTTTGTCCAGAGAATGGTGGACACACTCAGTGTGGATGACAGCAGAGACCGTGTGGCAGTGGTTCAGTACAGCAGAGACGCAGCTGTCCAGTTCTATCTGAACACTTACACCACAAAGGCCGAGATCCTTGACACTGTCAGAGGCTTGAGGCACAAAGGCGGAAGACCCCTCTACACCGGAGCAGCTCTCCAGTACGTGAGGGACAATGTCTTCACCGCCTCTGCCGGGAGCAGGCGCCTGGAGGGAGTTCCACAGGTGCTAATACTGCTAAGCGGCGCAAGGTCCGTCGACAGTGTCGATGCGCCAGCCTCTGCTCTCAAACAGCTGGGTGTCTTGACCTTTGCAATTGGAACCAGGAACGCTGATAAGAGAGAAATGCAGAAGATAGCCCACGAGCCCACACATGCTGTGTCTGTGTCTGAGTTCAATGACCTCCCCAATGTCCAGCAGCAACTTCAGTCCTCTGTGGAGGCTGTGATTGTTGAGGTCACCCCAGAAAACACCAACTGCACCTGGTACGTTACCAAGCGCTGAAGTCTTGCAGGCTCCACAGCCTACCTGACTTGCTTCAGTTACACTGAGATAGGGCAGGGATCAAGGGTGGCATTTGCTTAGCTCCACGGGTGCATGTCCAGAGGGATGGCGCTAGTGCGCTTTGCAAGCGCGTTAAGCTGAAGTAGGCCATAGTAGGCAGTCTTAGCAAGGGGTAGAAAAGTCTTGTTGTTTGACCTGTCTTCCTGTCTTTCCTCAGTTGACGCTCCCAAAAAGGATATCGTATTCCTTCTGGATGGTTCTGATGCCACAAGGAATGGCTTCCCTGCCATGCGTGATTTCGTTGAGAGAGTGGTGGAAAAACTCAATGTAGGGGAAAACAAAGACCGTGTCTCTGTGGTCCAGTACAGCAGGGAGCCAGAGGTCCATTTCTATCTGAACACATACAACACCAGAGCTGATATTGTGGACACGGTCAGAGGGCTGAGACACAGAGGGGGCAGAACCCTCAACACCGGGGCCGCCCTCCAGTATGTCAGGGACAACGTCTTTACAAACTCCTCCGGGAGTCGGCGCCTGCAAGGCGTTCCACAGATGTTGATCCTGCTGAATGGTGGAAGGTCTTACGATAATGTCGATGCCCCAGCCTCTGCGCTCAAACAGCAGGGCATCGTTGTGATTGGCATTGGAGCGGGCAGGGCTGACAGTGCAGAGATGCAAAAGATATCATCTGACCCCACATACGCTCTATCAGTGTCTGAGTTGACTGACCTCCCCAGTGTCCACGAACAGCTCTCGTCTGTAATGAGCACAGTGCTGGTGCGGGCCACGCCCATCACACCAACAGTAACCGGTAAGAACGTGACCGCCTTTTACTTTTCCCTGATGGTGCTAGGACACAAGCTGAAGTGTGTTAATGTGTATTTCACCAGGTTTACATGGCAGCCAGTGCCACTTTGCTAGCGCAGCGGCCACAGCCATGGTAGAAAATAGATCGTAAAATGTGGAAGATAGCGTTCATCATCTGACTTTAAACAGGGGAAGCATTTGACAGGTGAAGCTTAACATGTCCCACGTCTTGTGTTCCCTAGCGGAGAGACAGCCCACAGGAAGGGATGTTGTGTTCTTGTTGGACGGATCGGATGGTACTAGAACCGAGTTCCCAGCTGTGCGAGACTTTGTCCAGAGAATGGTGGACACACTCAGTGTGGATGACAGCAGGGACCGTGTGGCAGTGGTTCAGTACAGCAGAGACGCAGCTGTCCAGTTCTATCTGAACACTTACACCACAAAGGCCGAGATCCTTGACACTGTCAGAGGCTTGAGGCACAAAGGCGGAAGACCCCTCTACACCGGAGCAGCTCTCCAGTACGTGAGGGACAATGTCTTCACCGCCTCTGCCGGGAGCAGGCGCCTGGAGGGAGTTCCACAGGTGCTAATACTGCTAAGCGGCGCAAGGTCCGTCGACAGTGTCGATGCGCCAGCCTCTGCTCTCAAACAGCTGGGTGTCTTGACCTTTGCAATTGGAACCAGGAACGCTGATAAGAGAGAAATGCAGAAGATAGCCCACGAGCCCACACATGCTGTGTCTGTGTCTGAGTTCAATGACCTCCCCAATGTCCAGCAGCAACTTCAGTCCTCTGTGGAGGCTGTGATTGTTGAGGTCACCCCAGAAACACCAACTGCACCTGGTACGTTACCAAGCGCTGAAGTCTTGCAGGCTCCACAGCCTACCTGACTTGCTTCAGTTACACTGAGATAGGGCAGGGATCAAGGGTGGCATTTGCTTAGCTCCACGGGTGCATGTCCAGAGGGATGGCGCTAGTGCGCTTTGCAAGCGCGTTAAGCTGAAGTAGGCCATAGTAGGCAGTCTTAGCAAGGGGTAGAAAAGTCTTGTTGTTTGACCTGTCTTCCTGTCTTTCCTCAGTTGACGCTCCCAAAAAGGATATCGTATTCCTTCTGGATGGTTCTGATGCCACAAGGAATGGCTTCCCTGCCATGCGTGATTTCGTTGAGAGAGTGGTGGAAAAACTCAATGTAGGGGAAAACAAAGACCGTGTCTCTGTGGTCCAGTACAGCAGGGAGCCAGAGGTCCATTTCTATCTGAACACATACAACACCAGAGCTGATATTGTGGACACGGTCAGAGGGCTGAGACACAGAGGGGGCAGAACCCTCAACACCGGGGCCGCCCTCCAGTATGTCAGGGACAACGTCTTTACAAACTCCTCCGGGAGTCGGCGCCTGCAAGGCGTTCCACAGATGTTGATCCTGCTGAATGGTGGAAGGTCTTACGATAATGTCGATGCCCCAGCCTCTGCGCTCAAACAGCAGGGCATCGTTGTGATTGGCATTGGAGCGGGCAGGGCTGACAGTGCAGAGATGCAAAAGATATCATCTGACCCCACATACGCTCTATCAGTGTCTGAGTTGACTGACCTCCCCAGTGTCCACGAACAGCTCTCGTCTGTAATGAGCACAGTGCTGGTGCGGGCCACGCCCATCACACCAACAGTAACCGGTAAGAACGTGACCGCCTTTTACTTTTCCCTGATGGTGCTAGGACACAAGCTGAAGTGTGTTAATGTGTATTTCACCAGGTTTACATGGCAGCCAGTGCCACTTTGCTAGCGCAGCGGCCACAGCCATGGTAGAAAATAGATCGTAAAATGTGGAAGATAGCGTTCATCATCTGACTTTAAACAGGGGAAGCATTGACAGGTGAAGCTTAACATGTCCCACGTCTTGTGTTCCCTAGCGGAGAGACAGCCCACAGGAAGGGATGTTGTGTTCTTGTTGGACGGATCGGATGGTACTAGAACCGAGTTCCCAGCTGTGCGAGACTTTGTCCAGAGAATGGTGGACACACTCAGTGTGGATGACAGCAGAGACCGTGTGGCAGTGGTTCAGTACAGCAGAGACGCAGCTGTCCAGTTCTATCTGAACACTTACACCACAAAGGCCGAGATCCTTGACACTGTCAGAGGCTTGAGGCACAAAGGCGGAAGACCCCTCTACACCGGAGCAGCTCTCCAGTACGTGAGGGACAATGTCTTCACCGCCTCTGCCGGGAGCAGGCGCCTGGAGGGAGTTCCACAGGTGCTAATACTGCTAAGCGGCGCAAGGTCCGTCGACAGTGTCGATGCGCCAGCCTCTGCTCTCAAACAGCTGGGTGTCTTGACCTTTGCAATTGGAACCAGGAACGCTGATAAGAGAGAAATGCAGAAGATAGCCCACGAGCCCACACATGCTGTGTCTGTGTCTGAGTTCAATGACCTCCCCAATGTCCAGCAGCAACTTCAGTCCTCTGTGGAGGCTGTGATTGTTGAGGTCACCCCAGAAACACCAACTGCACCTGGTACGTTACCAAGCGCTGAAGTCTTGCAGGCTCCACAGCCTACCTGACTTGCTTCAGTTACACTGAGATAGGGCAGGGATCAAGGGTGGCATTTGCTTAGCTCCACGGGTGCATGTCCAGAGGGATGGCGCTAGTGCGCTTTGCAAGCGCGTTAAGCTGAAGTAGGCCATAGTAGGCAGTCTTAGCAAGGGGTAGAAAAGTCTTGTTGTTTGACCTGTCTTCCTGTCTTTCCTCAGTTGACGCTCCCAAAAAGGATATCGTATTCCTTCTGGATGGTTCTGATGCCACAAGGAATGGCTTCCCTGCCATGCGTGATTTCGTTGAGAGAGTGGTGGAAAAACTCAATGTAGGGGAAAACAAAGACCGTGTCTCTGTGGTCCAGTACAGCAGGGAGCCAGAGGTCCATTTCTATCTGAACACATACAACACCAGAGCTGATATTGTGGACACGGTCAGAGGGCTGAGACACAGAGGGGGCAGAACCCTCAACACCGGGGCCGCCCTCCAGTATGTCAGGGACAACGTCTTACAAACTCCTCCGGGAGTCGGCGCCTGCAAGGCGTTCCACAGATGTTGATCCTGCTGAATGGTGGAAGGTCTTACGATAATGTCGATGCCCCAGCCTCTGCGCTCAAACAGCAGGGCATCGTTGTGATTGGCATTGGAGCGGGCAGGGCTGACAGTGCAGAGATGCAAAAGATATCATCTGACCCCACATACGCTCTATCAGTGTCTGAGTTGACTGACCTCCCCAGTGTCCACGAACAGCTCTCGTCTGTAATGAGCACAGTGCTGGTGCGGGCCACGCCCATCACACCAACAGTAACCGGTAAGAACGTGACCGCCTTTTACTTTTCCCTGATGGTGCTAGGACACAAGCTGAAGTGTGTTAATGTGTATTTCACCAGGTTTACATGGCAGCCAGTGCCACTTTGCTAGCGCAGCGGCCACAGCCATGGTAGAAAATAGATCGTAAAATGTGGAAGATAGCGTTCATCATCTGACTTTAAACAGGGGAAGCATTTGACAGGTGAAGCTTAACATGTCCCACGTCTTGTGTTCCCTAGCGGAGAGACAGCCCACAGGAAGGGATGTTGTGTTCTTGTTGGACGGATCGGATGGTACTAGAACCGAGTTCCCAGCTGTGCGAGACTTTGTCCAGAGAATGGTGGACACACTCAGTGTGGATGACAGCAGGGACCGTGTGGCAGTGGTTCAGTACAGCAGAGACGCAGCTGTCCAGTTCTATCTGAACACTTACACCACAAAGGCCGAGATCCTTGACACTGTCAGAGGCTTGAGGCACAAAGGCGGAAGACCCCTCTACACCGGAGCAGCTCTCCAGTACGTGAGGGACAATGTCTTCACCGCCTCTGCCGGGAGCAGGCGCCTGGAGGGAGTTCCACAGGTGCTAATACTGCTAAGCGGCGCAAGGTCCGTCGACAGTGTCGATGCGCCAGCCTCTGCTCTCAAACAGCTGGGTGTCTTGACCTTTGCAATTGGAACCAGGAACGCTGATAAGAGAGAAATGCAGAAGATAGCCCACGAGCCCACACATGCTGTGTCTGTGTCTGAGTTCAATGACCTCCCCAATGTCCAGCAGCAACTTCAGTCCTCTGTGGAGGCTGTGATTGTTGAGGTCACCCCAGAAACACCAACTGCACCTGGTACGTTACCAAGCGCTGAAGTCTTGCAGGCTCCACAGCCTACCTGACTTGCTTCAGTTACACTGAGATAGGGCAGGGATCAAGGGTGGCATTTGCTTAGCTCCACGGGTGCATGTCCAGAGGGATGGCGCTAGTGCGCTTTGCAAGCGCGTTAAGCTGAAGTAGGCCATAGTAGGCAGTCTTAGCAAGGGGTAGAAAAGTCTTGTTGTTTGACCTGTCTTCCTGTCTTTCCTCAGTTGACGCTCCCAAAAAGGATATCGTATTCCTTCTGGATGGTTCTGATGCCACAAGGAATGGCTTCCCTGCCATGCGTGATTTCGTTGAGAGAGTGGTGGAAAAACTCAATGTAGGGGAAAACAAAGACCGTGTCTCTGTGGTCCAGTACAGCAGGGAGCCAGAGGTCCATTTCTATCTGAACACATACAACACCAGAGCTGATATTGTGGACACGGTCAGAGGGCTGAGACACAGAGGGGGCAGAACCCTCAACACCGGGGCCGCCCTCCAGTATGTCAGGGACAACGTCTTTACAAACTCCTCCGGGAGTCGGCGCCTGCAAGGCGTTCCACAGATGTTGATCCTGCTGAATGGTGGAAGGTCTTACGATAATGTCGATGCCCCAGCCTCTGCGCTCAAACAGCAGGGCATCGTTGTGATTGGCATTGGAGCGGGCAGGGCTGACAGTGCAGAGATGCAAAAGATATCATCTGACCCCACATACGCTCTATCAGTGTCTGAGTTGACTGACCTCCCCAGTGTCCACGAACAGCTCTCATCTGTAATGAGCACAGTGCTGGTGCGGGCCACGCCCATCACACCAACAGTAACCGGTAAGAACGTGACCGCCTTTTACTTTTCCCTGATGGTGCTAGGACACAAGCTGAAGTGTGTTAATGTGTATTTCACCAGGTTTACATGGCAGCCAGTGCCACTTTGCTAGCGCAGCGGCCACAGCCATGGTAGAAAATAGATCGTAAAATGTGGAAGATAGCGTTCATCATCTGACTTTAAACAGGGGAAGCATTTGACAGGTGAAGCTTAACATGTCCCACGTCTTGTGTTCCCTAGCGGAGAGACAGCCCACAGGAAGGGATGTTGTGTTCTTGTTGGACGGATCGGATGGTACTAGAACCGAGTTCCCAGCTGTGCGAGACTTTGTCCAGAGAATGGTGGACACACTCAGTGTGGATGACAGCAGAGACCGTGTGGCAGTGGTTCAGTACAGCAGAGACGCAGCTGTCCAGTTCTATCTGAACACTTACACCACAAAGGCCGAGATCCTTGACACTGTCAGAGGCTTGAGGCACAAAGGCGGAAGACCCCTCTACACCGGAGCAGCTCTCCAGTACGTGAGGGACAATGTCTTCACCGCCTCTGCCGGGAGCAGGCGCCTGGAGGGAGTTCCACAGGTGCTAATACTGCTAAGCGGCGCAAGGTCCGTCGACAGTGTCGATGCGCCAGCCTCTGCTCTCAACAGCTGGGTGTCTTGACCTTTGCAATTGGAACCAGGAACGCTGATAAGAGAGAAATGCAGAAGATAGCCCACGAGCCCACACATGCTGTGTCTGTGTCTGAGTTCAATGACCTCCCCAATGTCCAGCAGCAACTTCAGTCCTCTGTGGAGGCTGTGATTGTTGAGGTCACCCCAGAAACACCAACTGCACCTGGTACGTTACCAAGCGCTGAAGTCTTGCAGGCTCCACAGCCTACCTGACTTGCTTCAGTTACACTGAGATAGGGCAGGGATCAAGGGTGGCATTTGCTTAGCTCCACGGGTGCATGTCCAGAGGGATGGCGCTAGTGCGCTTTGCAAGCGCGTTAAGCTGAAGTAGGCCATAGTAGGCAGTCTTAGCAAGGGGTAGAAAAGTCTTGTTGTTTGACCTGTCTTCCTGTCTTTCCTCAGTTGACGCTCCCAAAAAGGATATCGTATTCCTTCTGGATGGTTCTGATGCCACAAGGAATGGCTTCCCTGCCATGCGTGATTTCGTTGAGAGAGTGGTGGAAAAACTCAATGTAGGGGAAAACAAAGACCGTGTCTCTGTGGTCCAGTACAGCAGGGAGCCAGAGGTCCATTTCTATCTGAACACATACAACACCAGAGCTGATATTGTGGACACGGTCAGAGGGCTGAGACACAGAGGGGGCAGAACCCTCAACACCGGGGCCGCCCTCCAGTATGTCAGGGACAACGTCTTTACAAACTCCTCCGGGAGTCGGCGCCTGCAAGGCGTTCCACAGATGTTGATCCTGCTGAATGGTGGAAGGTCTTACGATAATGTCGATGCCCCAGCCTCTGCGCTCAAACAGCAGGGCATCGTTGTGATTGGCATTGGAGCGGGCAGGGCTGACAGTGCAGAGATGCAAAAGATATCATCTGACCCCACATACGCTCTATCAGTGTCTGAGTTGACTGACCTCCCCAGTGTCCACGAACAGCTCTCGTCTGTAATGAGCACAGTGCTGGTGCGGGCCACGCCCATCACACCAACAGTAACCGGTAAGAACGTGACCGCCTTTTACTTTTCCCTGATGGTGCTAGGACACAAGCTGAAGTGTGTTAATGTGTATTTCACCAGGTTTACATGGCAGCCAGTGCCACTTTGCTAGCGCAGCGGCCACAGCCATGGTAGAAAATAGATCGTAAAATGTGGAAGATAGCGTTCATCATCTGACTTTAAACAGGGGAAGCATTTGACAGGTGAAGCTTAACATGTCCCACGTCTTGTGTTCCCTAGCGGAGAGACAGCCCACAGGAAGGGATGTTGTGTTCTTGTTGGACGGATCGGATGGTACTAGAACCGAGTTCCCAGCTGTGCGAGACTTTGTCCAGAGAATGGTGGAGACACTCAGTGTGGATGACAGCAGAGACCGTGTGGCAGTGGTTCAGTACAGCAGAGACGCAGCTGTCCAGTTCTATCTGAACACTTACACCACAAAGGCCGAGATCCTTGACACTGTCAGAGGCTTGAGGCACAAAGGCGGAAGACCCCTCTACACCGGAGCAGCTCTCCAGTACGTGAGGGACAATGTCTTCACCGCCTCTGCCGGGAGCAGGCGCCTGGAGGGAGTTCCACAGGTGCTAATACTGCTAAGCGGCGCAAGGTCCGTCGACAGTGTCGATGCGCCAGCCTCTGCTCTCAAACAGCTGGGTGTCTTGACCTTTGCAATTGGAACCAGGAACGCTGATAAGAGAGAAATGCAGAAGATAGCCCACGAGCCCACACATGCTGTGTCTGTGTCTGAGTTCAATGACCTCCCCAATGTCCAGCAGCAACTTCAGTCCTCTGTGGAGGCTGTGATTGTTGAGGTCACCCCAGAAACACCAACTGCACCTGGTACGTTACCAAGCGCTGAAGTCTTGCAGGCTCCACAGCCTACCTGACTTGCTTCAGTTACACTGAGATAGGGCAGGGATCAAGGGTGGCATTTGCTTAGCTCCACGGGTGCATGTCCAGAGGGATGGCGCTAGTGCGCTTTGCAAGCGCGTTAAGCTGAAGTAGGCCATAGTAGGCAGTCTTAGCAAGGGGTAGAAAAGTCTTGTTGTTTGACCTGTCTTCCTGTCTTTCCTCAGTTGACGCTCCCAAAAAGGATATCGTATTCCTTCTGGATGGTTCTGATGCCACAAGGAATGGCTTCCCTGCCATGCGTGATTTCGTTGAGAGAGTGGTGGAAAAACTCAATGTAGGGGAAAACAAAGACCGTGTCTCTGTGGTCCAGTACAGCAGGGAGCCAGAGGTCCATTTCTATCTGAACACATACAACACCAGAGCTGATATTGTGGACACGGTCAGAGGGCTGAGACACAGAGGGGGCAGAACCCTCAACACCGGGGCCGCCCTCCAGTATGTCAGGGACAACGTCTTTACAAACTCCTCCGGGAGTCGGCGCCTGCAAGGCGTTCCACAGATGTTGATCCTGCTGAATGGTGGAAGGTCTTACGATAATGTCGATGCCCCAGCCTCTGCGCTCAAACAGCAGGGCATCGTTGTGATTGCATTGGAGCGGGCAGGGCTGACAGTGCAGAGATGCAAAAGATATCATCTGACCCCACATACGCTCTATCAGTGTCTGAGTTGACTGACCTCCCCAGTGTCCACGAACAGCTCTCGTCTGTAATGAGCACAGTGCTGGTGCGGGCCACGCCCATCACACCAACAGTAACCGGTAAGAACGTGACCGCCTTTTACTTTTCCCTGATGGTGCTAGGACACAAGCTGAAGTGTGTTAATGTGTATTTCACCAGGTTTACATGGCAGCCAGTGCCACTTTGCTAGCGCAGCGGCCACAGCCATGGTAGAAAATAGATCGTCAAATGTGGAAGATAGCGTTCATCATCTGACTTTAAACAGGGGAAGCATTTGACAGGTGAAGCTTAACATGTCCCACGTCTTGTGTTCCCTAGCGGAGAGACAGCCCACAGGAAGGGATGTTGTGTTCTTGTTGGACGGATCGGATGGTACTAGAACCGAGTTCCCAGCTGTGCGAGACTTTGTCCAGAGAATGGTAGAGACACTCATTTTGGATGACAGCAGAGACCGTGTGGCAGTGGTTCAGTACAGCAGAGACGCAGCTGTCCAGTTCTATCTGAACACTTACACCACAAAGGCCGAGATCCTTGACACTGTCAGAGGCTTGAGGCACAAAGGCGGAAGACCCCTCTACACCGGAGCAGCTCTCCAGTACGTGAGGGACAATGTCTTCACCACCTCTGCCGGAAGCAGGCGCCTGGAGGGAGTTCCACAGGTGCTAATACTGTTAAGCGGCGCAAGGTCCGTCGACAGTGTCGATGCACCAGCCTCTGCTCTCAAACAGCTGGGTGTCTTGACCTTTGCAATTGGAACCAGGAACGCTGATAAGAGAGAAATGCAGAAGATAGCCCACAAGTCTAATTTTGCCTTTTCTGTTAATCGCTTTATTGACCTTCCCATTGTCCAGCAACAATTTAAGTCCTCTGTGGAGGCTGTGATTGTTGAGGTCACCCCAGAAACCCCAACTACATCTGGTATGTTTTCAAGCTTTTTCTGTTAGTTACTAGAATTAAATTGTTGTTGAACATATGAACTGAAGAGAAGGAACGTTATGGATGAATCATCTTGTAGCAGATTTTATTTTTTCCCTACAGATACAGAAACAAATAAATGTACACTTATTTATCCTTTTTAAGTTATTAACAATCATTTTTTGCATTTTTTGTTAAATTTTTTTTTTTTTTTTTTTTTTAACTAAAATCATGAAAATTTTTTTTACTAATAATGTCAATGTACCTTAATCTAATGAATTTTTTAGGGAAACATTGAGTATTACATATTTTCAAATATCATTTTTTATGTCTGAGGTTTCTTTAACAAAGTCACAACTCATCAGGTTAATGCCCAATTATGTACATGTTCAATATTTTTCAAGTTTTATTAAGTACTGTTTCCCAGTAAATTTTAATACAGTGTCTCCATTTTTCCATACACCTTTCACATTCTTTCTCCTATTCTTTCAATCATCTTCAATGCACTAAGGCCTTTAATTTTACATGTTCACATCTATTTCAGCCTTTTTTCATCCAGGTAGGGGAATTCTTTTTTACAATATTTTTTCCCACATATGTAAAACACAGTGAAGGGGTACCCAGATAGTAGAACATGTAGATCACGTACCACATATTCATTCAACCTGGGTTCTTTGTGTAATTTCACCTTTCTAATCTTCTTTGTTTGAATGATGCATTGAATGATATACTGTTGAATTCATCATTTTTATTTTGTGTGTTTTTTCAAAAGATGTTCAACCAATCCAGCAAAGCAAGATTCCCTCTTGTCTTTTTTTACTGAATGAGTTTCATTGCATTACACCGCATAAGAAACAACACTATTGCTTCAGAAGATAATCCTATGTTTTCTCTCTCTTTCAGCTGAGAAACAAGGTCCTCGAAAGGATGTTGTTTTCCTTGTTGATGGATCTGATGGCGTTGGACTGGAATTCCCCATCATCCAGGAGTTTATTCGCAGGGTTGTGGAGAGTCTCAGTGTAGGTGAAGATAAGATCCGTATTGGTGTGGTCCAGTATAGTGACCGTCCCCAGGCTGACATCGACCTGAACTCACATACAACCAAGGAAGGTGTCTTAAGTGCTGTCAGAAGATTGAGGCATAGAGGAGGACGACAACGTAACCTTGGTCAAGCACTGGAGTTTCTCCGTCAAGACTTTCTAACAACAGCTCGTGGTAGTCGAAGGCAAGATGGTGTCCCGCAGTTTGTAATTGCTGTCTCCAGTGGGCCCTCCACAGATGACATCACTCGTGCAGCTACTTCACTCAAGCAGTCTAGAGTACTTCCATTCAGCATTGGGACCAGGGATGTGAACCCTACAGAGCTCCGTGTGGTGTCATATGTACCCAACTATGCCTACACTGTGGATGACCTACCTGGCTTGTACACAGTCCAAGAGAATCTAATCACCACTCTTACTGAGTTGTCTGATGACGAAATTGCTGGAATGCGTCCGGTATTCCCAGACTACGAAGGTAATTTGTTAGCAAATATGACTTGTTTTCACACACATTCACAGTGAAACATTTTTTTTCAAATTATGTTGCTCATAATTCGAAAAAAGTTACTGTACAAGAAAATAGTCTGTAGCACTTAAACATGTCTTGTTTTTTTTTGTATTTTTTGAGCAGTAAAAACACCATCACCCACTGGAGGAGAAAAGAGGGATGTTGTATTTCTAATTGATGGCACAACAGCAGTGCGCAGTGAGTTCCCTGCCATCCGTGAAATGATAAAAAGAGTTGTGGACAAGCTGGATGTAGGACTGGATCAAGTCAGAATTTCAGTTGTACAGTATAGTGATGAGCCAAAGGTAGAATTCCTCCTGAATGAATTCTCCACCAAAGATGAAGTACGCCAGGCTGTGGCAAGACTTCGAAGCAGAGGTGGGGACCGTCTAAACACAGGTCGGGCACTTGAGTACGTCTCCAGAAACATCTACCAGAGGTCAGCAGGAAGCCGCATTGAGGATGGTGTTCCTCAGTTTCTCATTGTTGTTACCGGTGGCAAATCCACAGATGATGTGTCCACTCCAGCAGACCAACTAAAGAGAAATCGGGTTGCACCTCTTGCTATTGGATCTAGGAATGCAGATCCTGATGAACTGAAACAGATATCCCTGAAGCCTGAACTTGCACATAAAATTGACAGTTTCAGTCAGCTTCCAAGAGTGGAACAGAAACTCATCGATTCAGTCAAGACAATATCTACTGAAGAAATCATCAGTAGTTATGTTCCTCCCTCTGTGGATATTGGTAAGAAATATTATTTAAGCCATTCAAAGGTTAAATGTTATAAAAGAAAGTTAATTAATGTTTCCACATTATTAATTTGATTTTCTATTCATATCAAAAGGAAATTCATCATCAAACAAGAAGTGGCTAGAGGGTCAGTTTTCTTATATTGCTGTTTTTTTTGTGCTTTTTTTTGGCAGCTACTATCAATCTTGGTAGAAAGGACATTATCTTCCTCATTGATGGCTCAGACAATACAGGTCCTGCTGGTATTGCCCACATCCGTGACTTCATTCTCAACATTGTCCAGCAACTTGATGTGCAGCCCGATCAAGTACGTGTGGCTCTTGTCCAGTATGCAGACAGAGTCAAAACAGAATTTTCTCTCAATTCCCATAACAACAAGCCAGCTGTTGTTTCTGCCATCAAGCGACTTCGTCAAATGGGTGGCCGATCATCAGATCTGGCTGATGCTATCAATTACGTCATACAGAATGAGTTAAAACCTCAAGCTGGTGTTCGTCTAGCTGAGGCCTCCCAGCATCTGGTGGTTCTCACAGGTGGACGTTCACCCCAAGATGTATCCATTTATGGACCTCTGCTTAAAGGTTCCCGTGTCAACTGCATTGGTATTGGATCTAGTGGTGCTGATCCAAGGCAACTAGCTCAAATTACCACCACGTCAGATGATGTCTTTCAGGTTGCTACATTCCCTAGCCTTCCAGCAATCAAGGACAGGGTTATTTCCAGGTTGAGCGGAACCATTGAAGAAATACCTACTGAGGGCACTAGTAAGTTGTGAAAAAAGGGCATATTTTATTGATTTTATGATGTATGTTACACTGAATTAATCACATCATCAGTACTCTAAAATATGGTTCTTTCTTTTCTTTCATCTTTTTTTGTAGCCTCCGGCCTACCTCCTCCTAAAAAGGCTGATATAGTGTTTTTGGTGGATGGCTCCATCAACTTGGGCAGAGAAAACTTCAAGGAAGTCATGGAATTTATTATCAACCTAATTGACCTATTCTTCACTGATAGAGATGATCTAAGATTTGGCCTGGCTCATTATGCTGTAGATGTGTCTGATGTCTTCTACCTTAATACATACAATAATAGGGAAGACATTGTTAGTGCTATTGGCAGAGCAGAGTACAAAGGAGGGCGTAGAATCAACACAGGTGCAGCTATTCGCCATGTCCAAGATAACCATTTTATTAAAGAAAAGGGCAGTAGGAAGGATGAAGGTACTCCTCAGATCTTAATGCTTATCACCGGTGGACGGTCAGCTGATGACAGCAAAACAGCAGCCCTTGGCCTGAAGAACACTGGTGTGAGAATCTTTGCTGTAGGAGTTGGAAATATCGAGAATGAATTAGAAAACATAGCAAGTGAGTCCACCACTGTAGCACGAGCAAGTACCTATCAGATGCTGTCAGAGCTCAATGAGCAGATCCTGGAGACTTTGGATGATGAAGTAAAGGGGAAGCTCTGTGTTGGTGTACCAGAAGTTACTAGAGGTAAGAAACATTTTTTTCTTGCCATTGTACAGGAATTGAGCTGTTTCACATAAAATTTCAAACATGGCATTTAAAATGTAGTTTTGAGATGTTTTCTGTGATTAACTAAAGTTCTTGACATACTGCTATGTTCTCTTTTTAACAGCCTGCAGCATCGAGGTCTTGGTGGGCTTTGATGTTAATGCCCAGAACATCTTCAGTGCCCAGACCAACCTCCAGAGCAAGATGGGTGCCATTCTGCAGAGGATTTCCAAAATGGGATCTATCAGCTGTTCATCAGGGCAGGTTCCTTCTGTACAAATAGGAATGCTGGCCATGGATTCTGCCTCTGAGCCTGTGCAACTGGATTTCACAGACGATGCTGATAAGCTTTTGAGGAGTTCAGGGCTCTTCGGAATCGTGGTCCATTTGTCCTCAATGGAAAGACCATCTCAGCCTACACCAACAAGTTCAGAAACACACAGGACAATGTTATTAAGGTGGGTTACTGGAGCAATCATATAATCCAAATAGGAAGACATGCACACTAAGGGCTGGATCTACTAAGATCCTGATTTGCATGTGCTAATTTGCGTGCGCAGTCTGCAATTTTGCATGTGGGGTTTGTGGGGGATTTACTAAGATTGCTTGCACAAATGACAACAGGTGCAAAGTCTTCAAGACTGCCCTATTTAAATGAGGATTTTTAGTGCGCTACTGGTTGTCGTCATGGAAACAATATGCTGGAAAAACTGCTCTGGGATATGCCAGATGGCAACAGTGATTGGAATGTTCCAGACAAACGGAGAAATGTAACTTTGGAGGAGTTTTGTCATAGAAGGTATTGCGTGACTCCTCCTTGTGACTGGCCCCAAATCATCATCTAGTTAATCTAGAAGTTCTAAAATGGCACTGGGCAGCAGCGCCGGATTCATTTTAGAGGTGGGGGGGCGGTGGGGGTTGTTGGATTGAATGACTGTCAGGTGTACATCATTTTGTCACATTAGCCTAATGTCAGGGCATACTTTTAGTCACAATCATCAGATCAAGTGGAAAAGTAGCCTACAAGAGTCCCGTAAAGTGTGTGTGTGTGTGTGTGTGTATGTGTGTGTGTGTGTGTGGGGGGGGGGGGGGGGGGGGGGGGGGGGGCATACATCTCTATTATTTTTTCTTCCGTCATTCCAAAAATGTTCACACAAGGGTGAGAAATGCATTCTCTGCATCGTGTTTCATTGTTTCGATGTCTCCTCGCAACAGCCATGTGTGCGCAATTACACATACAAACCATTTGCACCTCCCTTTGAGATGTGTTAAATATAGATGCAGTTTCTATGAGCAAAATTGCTTTCAGGTTTGTGTGCATATGCTAAATTAATATATTTACATTTTCTCCTCCCAGCACATGCACAATTGTGTGTAAATGCCCCATATTGCATATTGCAGCAAACGTACTAACTGGATGCAGATGCGCTATTGTGCACCTTTGAAAGATGCAACCCTTAGTGTGCATTGTTAGTATATCAGTTTGTACATTTTCTTTGCGTGTGCAATGAGCTTGCACATATTTTTATAAATGTAAACCTTTAGTAGATCTGACCCTAAGTGTAAAACTTAATATTTTTTTCTTAAGGTTGTCATCCATCTGACTGATGGTCTTGATGCTCCATATGCTGAAATGAAACGTCAAGCAGAGAGCCTTCAGGAGTCAGGTAAAAATATAAAGTTGTACTTGACTTTAATGTCTTGCTGTCTTCAAAAATGTTTAGATTTATAGCAACAGCATATTATCAGTTAATTTTGAAAATAATTTACTATCACAACTCTTTTAATGTTTAAAAAGGATGTCAACAGTCTCATTATGGTTGGACTGGAACGGGTGCCCAGATTTGAAGAGGCTTTGGCTCTGGAATTTGGTCGTGGCTTTAGATACACCAGACCCTTGCGAGTTAATATCATGGACTTAGACTATGAGCTTTTGGAAGAACTGGTGAGTACTAACTGGTCAGACAGATGTTTTCTTCCCGACTAGATCACTAACTATTGAATGATTGTTGTATAGGACAACATTGCAGAGAGGGAGTGCTGCGGAGTACCATGTAAATGTACCGGAACAAGAGGTGACAGAGGAGCAGTTGGACAACCAGGGTCCAAGGTACAGAATTTCAAAACATTTTCATTGTAATTCCACACCTTTCCTTTTAATACACTTCAGTTATGCCAGAGAGCAAATTGTCATAAGCTAAAACGTGCTTACTTTGTCTTATAGGGTAGTCCAGGAGCACCAGGCAGCCAAGGGCATCCTGGAGATGAGGGTGGACCTGTAAGTTGGATTTATAAGTTTACATGTTGCATTGCATAGTCATTTATTAACCTGTAGCACTGCAGCAGTGTGTCCTTTTCTTGACTTAAGTTCAGAAATGTGAATTCCTCTTTCTGGTCTGTCAGATGTGATGTATTCTTTATTTTTCTATCTATATTCTGTAACAACAGGGAGAGAGAGGTCCTCCTGGTGTGAATGGAACCCAAGGTTTCAAGGGATGTCCTGGACAGAGAGGTGTCAAGGTAAAAAATGTTCCCTCTCCCTTGTCATTGTCAGTAATTTTTCATTCACTTTAATTAAATTTAATGGCACTTGCATCTTCTTTCCTTGGTTTAGGGCTCACGTGGGTACTCAGGAGAAAAGGTAAGTTTTTTTATGTCATTTTAAAATAATTGTCAGCAGATAAAGGTGTCACTGTATCTAATCAACTGCTTTCATTTTGTAGGGTGAATTTGGTGAAATTGGTCTTGATGGTATCGATGGAGAAGAAGTAAGTATATCATATGTTATGGGTTACTCATGAGAATTACATGTATCAAAATTCCCACCTACTGACCTTTACTCATAATGTGGGGCTTTAATTTACTTCTCTGGCATGTTATTAGGGCAAAAGTGGAGTTGCTGGACCCCCAGGAGGCCGAGGAAACCCTGGCAGAAGAGTAAGTCACAACCTGAAATATCTTTCCCTGTCCTATTCCTAGCTAATACACTTTTTGTTTGTGTTTTTTTTAGTATATGGTTTTAATTGTTGATTTTTATAACGCTTATAGGGGCCCAAAGGTGCCAAAGGACAAGCGGGAGATGGAGGAGAAATGGGAATCAGAGGAGACCCTGTGAGTGTTATGAAAGTGTTTATAGTGCCATGAGATGTTAAAAAAAGCATGTAATCATGGAATGCAGCGGTGTGTGTGAATTTGTCCGTGTACATACAATACATGTTAGCACAGAAGTCAGAAATGAGAAGAACTCAGAATACAGTCAGTAATTTAGTGAAAGCATTAATTCACTCTTTCCAGTTTTTGCTGAATTCTGAATTTCTGTTTAAAAGGGTCAAAGTGGACAGGACAACAACCGTGCAGGACCCAAAGGAGACCCTGGTGATGCCGGACCACCTGTAATTGTTCCACACATTTTTCACTGCCATGGGAAAAAAAAAAACATGATGATTAAGTACTAAAATTCTACTTTTAAGAAGTTAAACATTTCTTATTGACATATATTTTCTGAAATGACAGGGAGAACCTGGTAATGATGGAACCAAGGGCAGCCCAGGAGAACCTGGAAGAAGGGTAATCCATTTCACACTTTGATCATTATTTTAGCTGTGTACTTCCATCAGTGATCTTTTTTCTAATCAAGACTTTTTTATACTTTCTTAGGGAGCTGATGGCAGAAGAGGACCACCCGGACAGGCTGTAAGTCCCTTTACGCTAATGACATGCAGTGTGTAATATATTGTTAGTTTTGTAATTGTAATATTTTTCTGTTCAAATGTAACCACAGGGAGCTGCTGGAAGGCCAGGAGGTGACGGTGTGCAGGGAGAGCCTGGTGTTGGAGGATCTAGAGTAAGTTCTTCATTATCTAAAGCGGATTTTGCACTTTATTCAATTTACAAATACACTTGCCAAAACATCATAAAAGAATCATAGTGAATGCTATCGTTCAACTGTTAATGCTTTTCTTGGCTGCAGTAACAATATGACAAAGTGACTGTGACTTGGATTTTTATATGAATGTGAGTTTAGTCTTCTGAACAAGAGTCTTAAAGAGTCTTCTGAATTGTTTATCATATCTGAATTGTGTTTTCAAGGGTCCACCTGGACCAAATGGTGCCCCGGGACCCAGAGGAGAGGATGGGAACCCTGGACCCAGAGTGAGTGACCCTGACAGCTTGATTTTATTAAACAAAATGTTTTACAATGTCATGAATATAACTATTATTATAAACCTTTTGACTTTAACTATATAGCCAGTGAGCTATATTCATATTCATGATGCTCATTTAAAATTAGTGTCATTTTGAAAATCAAGTTTAAAAAAAAGGGGGGATGGATTTTGAGAATATGGTACAGAAATGAAATATATAAATAAAACTATATCAAATGATTTCTTGAAAAAAATACAGTGCTTTTAACATTCTGGTGTTGTGTTTTTGTTTTTAAGGGTCCAGGAGGGAGTCCAGGTTCTGCTGGAGAGAAGGGTAGAAGAGGAGCACTTGGTCGCAAGGTATTGAATTGATTCTAATATTAGTGTGGCTTACATTCTTCCAAAACAGGCTTTGTTTCCTTTATAAACACCCTGGCCCGAGCCTCGGTCTCTCACATTACTAGACCCACATCTGTGGTCTGTTAAGGCAAACTTTAAAGCACTACAAGAAACAATCGCCCTGCATGAAATCTTAGACGTGACCCGGTATCATGAAAGTCACTTCATTTGAATTAAAACATACCCTATTCTGTCATCTCACTATCTGTGTCCGGTTTTCTGTTTCTTGCAGGGAGAGCCAGGAGATCCAGGACCTAAGGGTGTTGTTGGTCCTCTTGGTCCTCGTGGAGAGCCTGTAAGATTAAGCCCTGGCATCAGTCTCTTTTTCTGGGAATGTTCTATAGCATTAAACTGGTGAAAAATTCGATCTTTCTGCAATCCAAAATATCATACTTCTATTGTTTATCATATATGTTTTTTTAAACTTCAGTGGATAAATATAATATATCCTTCACTGTTAAAACAGGATTAACATGGCAGAACAAGGCCATTCTTTTTTTGTGCATGACTCTTTGGATGGATGCTGTACTTTATATTTACTAGAATGTGTTGTGTATGCAATGCATACATGAGTTGTGTCTTGTTTTTAAAGACTCCCATCAGCACAGCATCACATAACAGTCTTATATTATGTGACTGTGTCTACCTGAAAAAAAAAAACTACACACAGCAAATTGCAAAGAAAAACAATGAGTCAAGCAATTTTTTTTTTCTTGTCTTTTGCTTACAGGGTGAGGATGGTGGGGATGGATTTGGCATTGCAGGACCCCCAGGGAGAAAGGCAAGTCAATTTAAACATCCATACTGAATACTGACCACAAAATTGCAACATTAAATTACAACTAACCTTAGTGCTTTAGAAATAGTCAAGTCTCAACTCAACTAGGAAGAATACAGACCTCTATTCATATGTAGCTGATGAGAACATATCTTTTTCTATCCAGGGAGATGAAGGCTTCCCAGGATTCCCTGGACCGAAGGTAACGGAAATCAATGTCAACATAACTTCCAAAAGGGAGTAGCCCTGGAAAGCTTTACTGTCTTTTAATACTTGTGATTTATTGTCTTTATTTGCATAATCTCAGGGAGTAGCTGGTGATCCTGGCACCAAAGGTGGACCTGGACCCCGAGGAAATCGCGGACAGAGGGTAGGCTCTGAGACCCAGTTGGATTAGACTGTTATGGTCGTACTCTGTTTGCAGTCTGTGCTATAGCCCTCAGCTCACTCTGACCCGTTCTTAAATTAAAAGTTTACAAGTACACCATTTCATGTGACATATCACACCTTTTCCATCTGATTCATAGAGACTCAGGACTTTTTTAAGAGACATTTAAAGACTCACCTTTAACATTAAGTATTTTTATAGCCAAAAAATACAGTTTGTGTACATTCAGTTCATATTTGTAGATGTGGATGTGCATTAGTGTGTATGGTTTGTCCTTGTATGTTGTAACTTTTATCATGTATATTCACTGAAATCCTCTCCTGCTTTGTCTGTTTATACTCTTTTGTTTTATCTTTCCTATTTTAAGTGTGTATAGGACTTTGTAACTTTGTGTTTTATAATTACTGTTTAAAAGAAAGCTTTACTTTGGTTTACTTCCTTAAAATGGCTGGACCAGGATAGGCAACATTTTACCTCACATATCTGCACTTTTTGACCAGCTTTTTTTGTGTTTTTAGTTTGTTTACTCTTTGCTCTTTTGTTCCTGTGAAGCAGCTGCCTCCTTCTCATGTTATTGTTCTGTGCACAAGTTTTATTGGTGTCACCTCCACCATGCTCTTTTCTGTAGAGTCCGTAGAATATTACATACCCAAAGATGTCACAAAAACATCATGAAGAAAAGCGGTAGGGGACTGATATTAAAGTGTTGACTTTATGCTTTATATATCCTCTGCAATGAAGGAGCTGTGTTAGCATAAACAGTAATGGTGGTGCTTTGAAGAGAGTAAGAATTTAGTTTTTTTAACTATCGACGGTCAAAAATCAACTGAGGTGAATCCTGTTTCTTGCATTTAATTCATTTTCAGGGCGTGTCTGGGAATATTGGTACGCCTGGACAGAAAGGAGAGGTTGGATATCCAGGACCTTATGTAAGCAGCTTTAAATTCCACAAATGCCTTTATATGCATATGTTAACATTTACAGTATTAGTATAATGTCTGGTGTGTTTGTGCTTTTGTCTGCTTATGACGCACCGTGCAAAGTATGTGGTTCATACCGCTTAGCTCTTTACATTATTTAATATTAGTAGTACTGTGCGTAAACAATGAAAAAGAAAGTGTTTTCCACCACCTGGTGTTCATCCAGATGTATTTGTTACCACAGGGTGAGAAAGGACCAAGAGGACCCGGTGTTGATGTGTGTACTTCTCTATAACTCTACTTAAAATTATATTAAATGAGAAAAACTCATGTGTGCTGTCAGTGATCAACATCTCTCAAATGTTTCTTTTTTTTTTTTATGTACAGCAATGTGACCTGGTTAAGAAAATCAGAGATAACTGTCGTAAGTATAACTATCAATAATCATACAAATGAAGTACAATAATGGTTGTTTTGTTCTACAAAAATGTCTGACCACGTTGTTTGTCCTTTCTCTCTGCCAGCTTGCTGTTATGGTAAGTACAAACAGTTTTATTAAAATTGAAGAGTTTTAACTTCCTGTATATGTACTGATTCAATAATATTGTCCTTGTGTTTTCCTTCAGGTCAGCGTGAGTGTCCGCTCTACCCCACTGAGCTGGCTTTTGCCCTGGATGTCTCTGGGAGCGCTGGTGCAGCCTTCAACAAACATGCGTGAGACGGTCCTGAACCTGGTCAGAGACATCACCATCACCGAGAGCAACTGTCCAAGAGGGGCTCGTGTTGCTTTGTTAATGTACAACAACAATGTGACAACTGAGATCCGGTTTGCTGATGGAATGAAGAAACGTGCCCTGTTGCAGCACGTCGAGGGACTGCAGCCACTGAGGACAGGGAAAGAGCAAAACCTGGCTATGGCCATGAATTTTGTGGCCCAGAACACTTTCAAGAGGGTGCGTAGTGGCTTCCTCATGAGGAAAGTAGCCGTCTTCTTTGTTGGTGCGCCCGTCTCAAATGTACAAGCAATTTCCAAAGCAGCTCTCCGCCTCTATGACGCTGGAATTGCCACTGTGCTCCTGGTCAGAAGTGACGACAGATCACTCACCAGAGCCCTGCAGGTAAAACTCATGTGATGGCAGAAGAAAGTAGGAAGAAATATATACACTCACAGTCAATGAAAACTTTGAGACCATATTTTTTGACATAATTTTTATTTTGAAACCCTAACCTGGAATTTTTTCATATGAATCATTTGTTTAGGATATTGGCATACAGAAACAAAAATCTAAGGTTTCAAGAATAATTTCAAAACAAAAAACTTCACAAAAGAAAATGGCACCTGCCAAACCCAAAGTCACAACAGTAGCAGACCTGGTCGGGAGTTGTCACTCTCTCGCCCTGGAGGTGGTCTATCGTCAACAGAGCCTATCGTGTTGTGGCGTTCAACCAGGTTTCTGATTGTGGGTTGGGCCCAGCCCCTACATAGGCCTGGCTATATCACTGTAGCTCAAACCGGCCTCCACCATACCCAGTACCCGGAGACGCTGTTCACGTGATAGACGTGGCATGATGCCGTTCACTGGACTAACAATGGTGGCCTTTTTTGAGCCTTTATATAGGCCTTCAAAACCAATCCTCAAATTGTGCAGATACCCACTGAGTATTGCTCAATGTGTATTTGGTCCACGTTCACAAAGAGACAAACCCATGTGCAATGAACCATGACGACATGACAACTCATCATCTCGACTACCCGAGCACGAAGTCATCAATAAATCCACAATGAATGATTGCAACCACCCTACAAGTAGAAATATGCATACATTTCAACCTCAAAGTTTCTATTGACTGTCAGTATACATCATGTGGCTTGAATGTCAAAGATTATTGTGTACCATGGTGTATTTCACATTTCTTGCTTTCCTATAAAATCCAGGTCAACAACACCGCTTTGGCCCAGGTAATTGTCCTTCCTAACACTGGAAGTGGGCAGTACAAGTCAGTGCTCCAAAAGGTCATGAACTGCCATGTGTGCTTAGGTAAGAGTCTGTCTCTATGTCTTTTTTTTTCTTTTGGGGGGGGGGGGGGGGGGGTACAAAACAAGACTGAAAATATAGTAATTACTTTTTCTCAAATTATAGACTTTACTATTGTAAGTTTAAGCATACACATATGTTTGGGAAAGGTAAGACATGTTAGCCCTTATCATAGTTAATGTTTTTATAATCTCGCACAGCAATATCCCTAAGGCACATTTACAGTGAGTCTCGTGCATGAATCATGTTGAGAGATTGGATCTTAGATTGTGTGCAAACAATTTAACAACTTTCATCCTTCCCAGTTACTTCTATACTTATTCATTTCTAATGTGAACTCTAAAAAAGGATACTCCAGACCCAGAAGCCAATACGTATAAAGGCCAACTTATGTTTTGTAATGTGAAATAATGATTATCATGATGAAATATGTTCCACAGTCATTTATCAATTGGTTAATTCATTCATTCCTCATTCTCAGGACTACACAATTCCATTTAGTCCTTGTCTAAATATGTATTATATAAGGCACAGAATCACATCTGTTAAGTGATAGCCTGCTGGCCTGGGGGAGCTGAATTAAAACATTGTGTTGGAGATTGTATGGCTTATAATACAATATAATTTCTGTCTTTATTATGGCTGACTAAAGACCAACACATGATTTTTTTTGCAATTTCCATAAGAGCTCCATTTTCTGCATAAACACCAGTATCTCCACTGGTGAACTCTTGCTGTGCTTTGTGCTTCTCTTGACCTGTGACCCAGTTGCTTGCCCTTTTTATTTCACAGCTTCTTTCTTAACAAAATGTGTAGCTTCTGTGGTTGCAGGTTTATTGGGGTGTCTTTTTAACTCTATTTCTAAAGCACATTCATTCAGTCTAAGATCAAATGTAATACATCAACGCAGAATTGGCTCTAAACATTTGTTTCTTAACCCTGTAAAGCCTGAACCGTTAAATCATTGACAGAAAATGCCAGCTCTTTGAAACTGGAGCCTTTATTGGTCCTTCTGAACAACCCACACTTTTTTTTTTTTTCAAATATCAATTTCCATGTATGAGTTTCAGTTTTGTATCATATTTGATACATCAGGTCTCAATGCTCAAAAATTATTATTTTTGAACAAACAAAAGCATAATATTACATAAACATGTCTAACAAATTGGTAATTACTTTTCAAAATTGTTGCAAAGTTCTGCTTCCTTCCTCATTAATGACAGTCTTGTAGTGTCACTGGAAAGGCCTCTGGTGAACGAATTCCTCCCCCCTGGTGGATTATTTGTGTATTGCATGTATCTAATTGTATACATCAGGTTTTTTAAGAAAAAAAATATCACACTGATCATGTAGAGGGCTTCAAAACTCATGAATCAAATACGATACGTTTGGTGTTATAGCTGGTTGGTTTGGTTAAATCTATGTGTGATTTAACCAAATCCCACATATAATTTTCTTACTTAACTGATTTAACTCTCTGCAAGAATAAATTAAAAGAAAATGATATGTGATAAATGTTAATACGTGAGGTTCAATGACATAAAACAAACATAAAACGGCTTCTCATATCATTGCTATGCTGATGATACCCAGCTCTATCTGTCATTCCCACCTGATGACTCCACAGTCTCAGTGCGGATCTCAGATTGTCTCTCTGACATATCTGCATGGATGAAAGCCCATCACCTTCAGCTGAACCTGTCCAAAACTGAACTGCTGGTCTTCCCAGCTAAGCCAACCATACAGCTGGACATCTCCATCACTATTGACTCCATACCTCTGGCTCCTACCAGTGTAGTACGTAACTTGGGAGTCATGATTGATAATCAGTTGACCTTCACGGATCACGTTGCCTCTGTCACCCGATCATTGCCGTTTCACTCTGTTCAACCTAAGAAAGATCAGGCCATACCTAACCGAACAGGCCACCCAGCTCCTGGTGCAGACTATGGTTATCTCCCGTCTTGACTACTGCAATGCTCTTCTAACGGGCCTCCCAGCTTGTGTTGTCAAACCACTACAGATGGTCCAGAATGCAGCAGCGCGTCTGGTCTTCAATCAGCCTAAAAGGGCACATGTCACCCCCTTACTCATTGAGTTACACTGGCTACCCATAGCTGCCCGCATCAAATTCAAATCTTTAATCCTAGCCTACAAAATTCTCCGTGGGTCTGCTCCTGTCTACTTAGGTGCACTAATAAAAGCTTATGTCGCCCCACGACCACTCCGCTCGTCTGGGGAACGTAGTCTGGTGGTCCCCAGACCTTGTACAAGACAATCCAGGCTCTTTACATGGGTCGTTCCACGTTGGTGGAACGCTCTACCAAGTGCTACAAGAACAGAGTCATCCCTGCCTATCTTCAAGAAGCTCCTGAAGACCCAGCTCTTCCGAGAGCACCTCCTGTCCTAGCACTTTCAAACATTCCATTTTAAATATTCTAATAAGGTTTTTCCCAGGACAACCACAGATTCTTTCACGATTATCTCTGGACCTGCTGCGGTGGTCCGGCCTCTTCCCTGCCCTCATCATCACCACTCACTTATCCTCAACCGCCTCCATGTGTCTCCCCCTACTCCCCCCTTCTCCCCCTCTCCCCCAGTCCCTATCTCTATCGCTCTCTCTTTTTCCCCTTCTCTACTCTCTCTCTTTAACCCCAACTGGTCAAGGCAGACGGCCATCCTCCAGGAGTCTGGGTCTGCTCGAGGTTTCTGCCTGTTAAAGGGAAGTTTTTCCTCGCCACTGTCACCAGTCACAAGTGTTTGCTCCTGGAGGATTCTGTTGGGTTTCTGTAGAATTGACTTAGAGTCTGGTTCTGACCAACTCTATATATAAAATGTCAAGAGATAACTTTCTTGTGATCTGGCGCTATATAAATAAAATTTGATTGATTGAGTGATTTAATTGGTTTTCCCCTGTAAGTCGCTTTGGAAAAAAGCGTCTGCCAAATGCGTAAACATAAACATAAACATAAAACAGCAATAAAAGTTTTAGCTTTCCAAAGTTGTATATGTAATCAACGTAAGGTAAGAAACAAAATGTTGTGTTCTTCTCTTTTAGACGTTTGTGCTCCAGACCAGATGTGCGACTATGAGCCCCCAGTGTCCAACCGTGATAAGAGGTCTTTCATCACAGACGTGGACATCGACATGGCTTTTGTCATGGACAGCTCTGAGTCCACCTATCCATCCGTCTTCACTGAGATTAAACGCTACATCGCACACATAGTGGAGCAGCTGGAAGTGTCTTCGAGTCCCACATCATCAGTTCACCATGCCAGAGTGTCTGTGATCCAGCAAGCCCCTTACGAGTTCATCCACAACCAAACAGGCTCTCCTATCCAGGTGGATATTGGCCTGACAGAGCACCACTCGGCTCAGGATATTGTTAAATTCCTGCTTGATAAGACGCCGCAGCTAGAGGGTGGCAGGGCGTTGGCGGCAGCTATCGAGTCAACCGTGGAACAGGTGTTTGAGAAGGCACCTCTGCAGCGTGACCGGAAAGTGCTGATGCTCTTCGTGACAGGAGGAGTAGAGGAACATGAGGAGCAGCTGGTCCGTGTGGCCACTGAGGTCAAATGCAGAGGTTACTTCCTGGTCATCATGGGAGTGGGCCAGAAACTGAGTGCTGCAGATACCCGTGTCCTCTCACGCATGGCCAGCGAACCATCAGATGTGTTTTTCAAGAGAATCGACAGCCTCTCACAGTTTTATGACAGGCATATCCTGAACTTTGGACGGCTGATGCCCAAATATATCAGCAGTAAGTATCATGCTGCCAAAAGACAGGCTTTAAATGTTTTGTTTGCTGTTTGATGTATTCTACACCAGGGCTGTCAAACTCATTTTAGTTCAGGGGCCACATACAGTTCAATATGATCGCAAAAGGACCAGACCAGTAAAATAATATCATATAAATAATGTGAACTCCAAACTTTTCTCCAAGTTTTAGAGTGAAAAAAGTACAATTATATTATGAAAATGCTTCCATCTACAAACTATCCTTTAAAAAATGTTAATAACATGAACCACTATGAAAAAACAAAACTTTCTTAAGAAAAATAAGTGTAATTTTAACAATATTATGCCTCAGTTTATCATTTACACAAGTGCATTACAACTTACAGATCACAGTGGATCTGCAAATACACAAAACATTTAATAACAGGCAAAATATTGTTAAAATTGCACTTTTCTTAAATCATTTCAGGTTGTTCAGATTTGTTCAGGTTATTCAAAATTTTTTGTGAAAGGATAGTTTGTAAATGTAAATATTTTCATGCAATTTTACTTTTTTTTACTCTTAAACCAAGAGATAAATTTGGGATTGTCATTACCTCCGCCTAGGAGGTTATGTTTTTGCCCGTGTTGGTTTGTCTGTGTGAAAATTTCAGGAAATGTTGATACTGGCACAAGGAACAAATGATTAAATTTTGGTGGTGATGGGGGGGGGGGGACTGATCTGCCTTGGTGGAGGTCTGCGCTCTCTGAGTGCTTTTCTAGTTATTTATGGGTTATTATGATAGTATTTTACTAGTCTGACCCACTTGACATCAAATTGGGCGAAATGTGGAACCTGAACTGAAGTATAATAAACAGCCCTCATCGTTAATATCTTCAGTGTAACCTCTGCATTTTACAAATTCATCCCACAGGCTGGATTGGACCCTTTGGTGGGCTGATTTTGGCCCACGCACCATGTGTTTGACACCCATGATGTACGCAGATGTGCTCTGACCTTTTAACCCTTTCCTTTGAGCCCAGTATCCAAACTAGACACAAAGGGAACATGTGGCTCATACACAACAGTTTACATCGGTTTAAATGTTTCAAATGTTCAAATGTAACCCTAACCAACTGGTAAATGGTGAATGGTAATATGTTAATATGCTATTTATAAACAATGCAATGCAATTTCTTGATCTGATTTCATGTTGTTTGTAATACTAGCTGGTCTCCATGTGACAAAGAAGCACAGTTTGTGTAGAATTGTTTTGGTGATTGGCTTTTTAACTTTGAGGCAAACAATTTGAATTATTTTAAACTACCACCCCACTGAATACTTTTAATGTGGGCTTACAGCTGCAGAACAGATTATAAAATATTAAAATTATGAAATGTAACTTCATAAACAAGTGACAAAAATCCTGATGATGACTAATGCAGTTTTGTTTGTATATTTTAAGCTTGATTTAACCTTTTAACATCTTTTTCATGGAGCCCGGATCCAGATATGGGTCATATTTTTACAGACTTGGAAGAAAAAAGTGAAGTCAAATTGCATGTATTAGACTTTTTTTTTTTTTTTTTACCTTTATTTTACCAGAGATAAAGACTTGTTGAGATTAAAAGTGTCCTGGCCAAGACAGCAGCAGCAGAAGTTACATAAAGTAGAAATTATTTCCATTATTTGAAAAGGCATATCTTCATCTGCTCAAATGTAATCCTAACCCTAAAAGGAGTCATTTGTGACCTGTTGGAAATTCAGGTCTTTTTTAATATCAAACAGCTGCAGGATTATATCATCATCACAGTCTCTGAGTCATTGTATTTCTTTTTTCCAGTTGAAAATGCTTTCTACATGTCTCCTGAAGTCTCCAAAAACTGCAAGTGGTTCCAGAATGATCAGGAACAGAAAAACCCCTTCAAATCACCAACCCACCATGAGTGAGTATTGCAATGGATATTTAATATCTATATTATAAAAGTGAAGTGGACGTAAAGAGCTGACTGCTGCAGTTTGACATGTATTTTTGGTTAAGAAACAGGCTAGCAAAAACGGCAAGTTGATAGAACCAATATTTTGGGAGATATTAGTAATTTTGGAATACAATAGCCTTACAATCACGTTGCAATGCCCATGACAATTGACGAGAAGTGCAGTATCACCTTGCATGAGGGGAAATGACGATAAAAACAGGAAGGATGTATTTACTGACTTCAGTCCCTAGATATTGGTATTAATATATTAATTGTCAATTAAATTTTAAAGAATGACTTACCAAACAATTTTTATGTCAGCACTTATTAAAAAATACAGACTAACATCCTTTCCCAAAAATCAGCTCTACCCAGCATAAACACAATGTGCTGTGCACTTTTAATACATCTTGGCCAAATATAGTAATAATGTAAGATTCTGTTGAAAGTTATTGCCCTATAATTTAGATTAGATAGTCTTTATGTAAAATTTATCACAGAAATATTTATATTTGAAAGTAGTCAGATATTTTAATTGCACAAGGCCATTTGACCTTGAAAAAGTAGGTCAAGGTCACCTATTTTCAATTGGCTTCGGCTCCATGCCAAGATGCATCCACAGTATAAATTTGGTGCAGATATGTCAATGCATTCTTCAGATAGTACAATTATATAGTTGAAAAGACATGTCGCCATTTGACCTTGAAAAAGTAGGTCAAGGTCACTGATTTTTAATAGGCTTCTGCTCCCCGCCAAGGTGCACCCACAGTATAAATTTGATGCAGATATGTCAATGCGTTCTTTAGATAATGCGATTATGTCGTTGAGTGGACAGACAGATGACAAAACGATTACAATACCCCTTGGCCGAGGGGTAAAAACGATCACATCTAGAAGCTGTGGTTCCCCACGGGTCAACACACTAGTAAGATACAATGAGCTTAGAGCCACACAGTGGACAGTTGATTTGAAATGTGAAACACAATGCTGAGTCATGCTGGGCTGCATGAATTTGGTAGACATGACAGATTTCCAACCCAACAAACAAACCAGTTCTTGGATGGTGGACTGCTAACGGGTTTGTGGTAGTATCCTTGGTTGGAAAATGTCTCCTGTTGTTGTATTTGTGGAACACTGCTGTACTCTGTAGCACATCAAACTTTGAACCAACACATATGGTTAATTATTTAGAGGTCCACTCTTGATGGAAAACACAAAATTCAGTCAGCATTTGTCTTTTGTTAAGTACTGATCTCAACTCAGGCGCCTTCATTAGAACTACTGACAATACTACTAACCTGTTCAGTCTAAATGTTGAAAGCGCCCTCTGTTGGATCAGGTTAAACATAAGTAAATGACTCACTGCATTCATTGTACTTGACCTATTGCATCCTTTTATATAATTTTTTGAGAGGTTTCTTTCCTTTGAGGTCACTGGAAGCCAATTCAAGATGTTTTAGCCCTTTGGGTGTAGTTTGCAATGGGTTTTAACTGAAAAATTGCAAAACTGGGGTAGGACAATGTAAACATGACTTCTTCCTACTCCTTTAAGTACTGGTAAAGAGCCACAATGAAATAGTTATACATTGTGTGACATTAGTTTTTCTTTTTTGGTTGATTTCCATATATTGGAGTGTCCTGTATAAATTAGGAATTTATTTTGCCTACTTATGAGATAAACTCTATCTATCTATCTATCTATCTATCTATCTATCTATCTATCTATCTATCTATCTATCTATCTATCTATCTATCTATCTATCTATCTATCTATCTATCTATCTATCTATCTATCTATCCATCCATCCATCCATCCATCCATCCATCCATCCATCCATCCATCCATCCATCCATCCAGTACACAGGTATCAAACATGCGGCCCGGGGGCAAAATCCAACCCGCCAAAGGGTCCAATCCGTCCCACGGGATGAATTTGTGAAATGCAAAAATTTGACTGAAAATATTAACAATCAGTGGTGTAAAAAATGATTTTAATTCAGGTTCCACATATGGTCTAATTAGATTTCAAGTGGGTCAGACCAGTAAAATATTATCATAATAACCTAAAAAATAATGACAACCCCAAATTTTTGGTACAAAAAAGTTAAATTACATGAAAATATTTATATTACCAAACTATACGTTTACAAAAAATGTGAATAACCCGAACAAATATGAACAAACAGAAATGTCTTAAGAAAAGTAAATGCAATTTTACCAATATTCTGCCTGATACTAAATGTTTTTGCGCGATTGTAATGCACATGTGTAAATGATAAACTGATAAACCGAGGCAGAATATTGTTAAAATTGCACTTGTTTTTCTTAAGACAATTCAAGTTGTTCATGGTATTCAGATTATTAAGGAAACTTTGTAGATGTAAACCTGATCATAATATAATTTTACTTTTTTCAATGTTATTATTTTACTGGTCTGGCCTACTGGAGATCAAATTGGGCTGAATGTGGAATTGAACTAAAATGAGTCTGACACCCTTGATCTAGTATATCGAACTGACTGCTGCAAATATTCTAGAAACACTGATAATTTAATTCACTTTTTCTTGCTGCATGTGCAGGTCGCATCAGAAACATCACGAAACTCACCAAGAAGTTCATCAAAGAAAGCATAAAGGTATGACTATGGTATTAACTCTAACCAGAAACCATAGACTCTTCTCTACCACATCATCTGCCTGCGTTTCATTGACACTGTTGTCTTACCCTTCATAGATGCAGATGAGCTACACGTCTCTAACATCACCTCCAGCAGCATGAAGTTACGTTGGACTAGCCCAGACCCAAAGCTCTTTGTCTACTTCGAAGTGACGGTGACACGGCTGAATGACCACACCATGGTACTGAAGACCAACGTTTCGGGTACCGAGCTTTCTGTGGACAACCTGGAAAGCGCACAGTCATATCATGCTGTGGTCACTGCCCAAACTGCTGAAGGTCACATCGTTTCCACTCGCAAAGGCATCATCACTACTAGTAAGTCCACACTGACATGAATATATTCCAAATTAGGCATTATACAATTAACTATTATTTAAAGGAAGACAATCAATCTCAATCTCAGCAACCTTAATCTCAACGAAAATATTTCAGTGAAGACAACAAACTGAATACACACTATATGGACAAAAGTATTGGGACACGTTGAATTCGAGTGTTTTTTTTTTTTTTTAACACGGCTCTGGGATACAAAACACTAACAACAAATATTATGATATAGATTTATATTGGGATAAATATCATTGCATTGCATTGGTTAGTTTTGTTTAAATTCTTATCTGTGCTTCCAAAATGCCACAGAGATGGTTTTTACTAAATTTCTCTCAACACTGATTTAGTTTTTTTCAAAATGCTTTTTATCCATGACTATGATTTTAAATGCTCTACTTCTATAATTCTAAAATATTGTTCATGCTCTGACTGTAAATAGTAATTTTCTACCACAACTAACCATCTACATAATTCACAATTCCAATTGAACTTTAAGGAAATATTGATTGTTTATAAACTATATGGACAAAAGTATTTGGACACATCATGGCTACAGCAGTAAAATGTCCTATTTATGCTGATTTGCAATAAAAACATCAGTGACTGCAGTGAACGGTCCGAGCAGTTATCTGAACCAGCTCATAAACTATGATTCAACATTTCTTGCACCTCTGTAACAATTTGTTTGACTTCTGCAGAAGCAGCAGAGCATAAGCCATCCAGCCCAGTCATCAGTACTGTAAACACCACACCACTGGAGAAACCCCAAACTGGTGGGTGACTGCCGATGCACGTGTTGTAGGGATTTTCACTGTGATGCATGCAATGTTTTGCTTCATGTTCTGTAATTTTGAACTTGGATAACTGTTATTGTACCAAAAGTAATGTTTTTTTTTAATCCTATAATTAAAATATAACATTTAAGACATTGAGGAATATAATATAGTTTCACATAAGAGTAAGTTGTGTAGAACTTTAAACGTAAATGCCTTCATAAACACTTCATATATATAGATATATATATATATATATATCTATATATATAGTGGTTCAACTCTATGCAATAAATAATAATGTGCAACAATATTTCAAATGAACTACAGCTAATAAGTAAATAATGTACTAACTTACCATTATATGTCAAACCTTTGCTCGTTCAGGATAGATTTAATGTTTTTAACACATAGGTTGCAACATCTGTAATACATTGGAGAAACATGTCTATTGCATGGCTAAGAAAAACACTTGCACTGGACATGTTTACTTTAAGAGCAAAGTCTTACAGCTGTTGCCTCTTATGGAAGATGCAAAAAAAAAACATAACTGAGCCATGAGAACATCAAGTATTGAGTTGAACCACACACACAGAGCTCTGAGATGACTAAACCGAACTAACATGGGACAGTTATGGTTAGAACAGACTAACTTTTTCACTCATAAATCTTGTACTTAAAACTCTTTTTTTTCTACTGACTACTTTTCATTTTCGAATGTCTAAACCTCCTGATCCATCAGTAGATTGTCATGTTGAATGCATTTTTCTTGGCTCTGTAATTATGAAGCACGAAGACTGAATTGATCCCATTCAGCACCCATGAAGCTTCTAGTCATTATCAGTAACTTTTTAACAGTGCACAGTAGCTGCCATTTGCATCGTGTAGTTGTAGTTTGAATCCTAAACCAACCTCCTCTCTCTCTGTCTGTCCTCCACCATTGCTGTTGTTTTTGCATGTTCCAGTTAATGAATTTGCAGACCCATGCTCTCTTGACTATCACCCTGGAATGCCGTGCAAAGACTATCAGGCTAAGTGGTTCTTTGACAGTAAGAACGGGATCTGTACCCAGTTCTGGTATGGAGGTTGTGGAGGCAATGACAATAGGTTCGACACTGAGGCCCTCTGCTTGAAAAAGTGCCTGAGGTCAGGTAAGTAGATGTCGCTGCCCTCTGAGGCTTTCAGAGGGAGTGTCCCCCTGCCTGGTGTGAGCAGTGTACAGTGTCATGAGCCTGCAATTAAATCCATACAAAACATGAAAGCTAAAGTGCTACAAATACACATGTGACTTTACATTTTTACACAAAGGGATGCACATACTGTTAGTCTCATTGCATAATTGTTTAACTCATACACAAATGGACAAAACTTTGTGGACATGTTGAATTCAGGTGTTTCTTTTCTAACAGGGGTCTGGGATACAAAAAAATAATGACAAATGTCATAATATAGTTTTATATTGTGATAAATATCATTGCATTGGTTAGTTAGGTTTAAATTGTTATATTTGCTTCAAAATGCCTCAGAGATGGTTTTTACGTAATTTCTCCCAAAATTAATTTTTTATTTATTTTATTTTTTTTTGTAGTTTGTTTTTATCCAGGACTATGATTTTAAATGTTCTGCCTCTAAATACTTTTTGCGCTTTGATTAAGTAATAATTTTCTACCACAATTAACCGTCTACTTTCTTCACATCTCACTTAAATGTCCCATTAAATTTTAATCTCAGTGAAAATAATTAGGTGAAGACAACAGGCTGAATACCCACCGTATGGACAAAAGTATTGGGATACATTGAATTCAGGTGTTTTGTTTCTAACAGGGGTCTGGGATGCAAACTAATAATGATAAATGTCACAATATAGTTTAATATTGGGATTAATATCATTTATTAGTTTTGTTTCAGTTGTTATATTTGCTTCCATATTTGCTTATTTTTTTCTGATTAGGTTTTTTTTTTTTTTTTTTCTTTTTCCAATCCATGATTATGATTTTAAACGTTCTACCTCTAAATTTCTAAAATACTTTTCGTGTTCTGACCAAAGGATAATTTTCCACCATAACTTACCATCTACTTTCTTCACATCTGACTAAGGAAGAAAAATCTCCAATTAAACATTAAGGAACTATTGACGTTTATAAACTATATGGGCAAAGCTATTGGGAACATCATGGCTACAGCTCATAAGATGACCTGTTCATGTTGATTTGACATATAAATATCAATATTAATAATGAATATGATATTTATCACAATATAAAACTATATTATGATATTTGTCATTATTTTGTATCCCAGAACCCTGTTAGAAAAAACCCCCAGCTGAATTCAACATGTTCCAATACTTTTGTCCGTTTGTGTATGACTTAGGCAGTTATCCTGTGAGGCTAATGCTATGGGGTATGTTGTGTCGCAGTCTGTTTTGTGAAAGGGGCTGGTGATGTGTTGACATTAGCCAGCTCCATACAGTATCTAAGTTATTTACTCGCACCCTGCACACTGATCTGTCTGCTGCATTATGTATGCTGTTCTTTATGTTTGCTTCCATGTTCGTCAGTGCCTTTGTAGCTGCAACAGTTAATGTTAGCTCAGAAATGGACACAGCTAATGTCAACAGCTATTGGCTCCGACTACAATCCAGTTGTAAAGTCTGATGTCATGATGCCGTAAAACTCATTTCAGCATCCAAACTGAGCCTGTGTGCTTGTTTACTCTAACTTCTTTCTGTAGCGAGGCTCTTGTTATTGTTCAGAAGAGGCTTAAAGCCATTTAAAGGGATTAGTGGAACTTTCCAGAGTCAGTGTTTTATCTGCAGTAGATCATGGTCTGGAGCAGAGGTGTCAAACTCAATCAGAGAACAGACTCCATAACCACAATGAATATTCATTTAAATGGAGACATAATTTGTCTTGTCAGATGTATGAAGATAAGTTTTTCCAAACCATAATAAATAATTCAGGAGAAAACCAAGCTTACTGATTAATGAGAACAAATTTCATATAAAAGACATATCTGCCTTTTTTTTTTTTTTTTTGTTATTCACTATTGGGATATTTACACTGACTTATTTCAAATTAAAATGTTTTTTTTTCCTACAAATTCAAAACAGATTTAAAACAATGATAATAATGAAAATAAATTATAAAATCTAAAACAACTGTTCAAAAATAATATCAATGATATTTTTGATAATCACCTGAAAATACACAAATATTTCAGACATTTTTAACACCATACCCTGTTAAAGGTAAATTTCCCACAGACACAGTTTGGCTTTAAAAGCTGTCACTACAGCGACATGTTTGTGATCACATGGCCACGCCCCTGAAGCTGGAGGTTTAACACATTTACATGGTTCATTTTATCACAGAGAAATGCCAGTTCACAGCATCTTTTCATCCCGGAGCTCTGGGTAGATTTCCCTTTACTCTCCATAAACTTGCAAATTTCTTAAAGCAACTTGAAATACCTGTCAAACACTTTCCCGCCACTAAGCCAGCGCACCTCTGTGTGGTAGGGCAGGTGACCATTTTCAGCATAGTTTGAGGTGGGATATATCTTACCTCCCAGCACTTTGAAATCCTCTTTTTTCAGAGTCCACTTTTTGTGTTGCCATGTTTAAGGAGTTTTAGCGTTATCTTAAGGTTCAACCAAACGGACTCGATGACCATGACACAGATGAGTTTGTTAGTAAAGCTGGAAAGAGCTGATTGAACACCTGCATGATGCCAAAATGTCAGCTATTGCAATGCAGTCTGGGATTTGTAGTGTCAATAGTGTGCATGAAAAACACATCCGGGCCAATTCTGATACATATAAAATATTATCTCGCAGGCGGGATACAATTACCTTGAGTTTGACTTGTATGGTCTGAAGGGACACATTCACTACTGAATAAAATGATGACATTCACCTTAAAACCTTTTTATTTGCCTTAACTCATAAGGTCCCAGTGTGACTTTTGGGGCAGTTCCTAAATTAATTTTTCTCTCTATTTAACCTTTCTTAAGTGATTTATCACCATTTATTAAAATATTATCCTCTGAATTTAACATTTTTTCCAGTGAAAATCATCTATTTTCCAATTTTTAATTGATTGATCATGTAGATGTTTGTAAAAGCTCAGATTAAATTCAAAGGTTATTGTATCAAAACAGGAAAAAACTGAGGAAAAGTTGATTTTTTTCAGTCAAATCTATCATTAACTGAACATAAACCCAGCGAGTCCATTCACAGTCACTGACCCAACTCCATGGGTTTTACTGATGAATCAACGGTGTTTCCACGTTCACTACGGAGCCTCTGAACATCCAAAAGGGTCATATCTGATGACCATAAAAAGATGACAAACTGTCTTTTTTACCAATTAATTATCATGTATAGATAGGATTAGTGGATGAAGAGTTTAGATCAGCAGATACTTTAGGTTGACGGTGGACGTTTGGGTGTTAATGGGTTAAAAACTGTTTTAGCTTCAGGTCCATTCACAACAATGCATCACTTCACTTCCTGCTCAGATGTGTCCATCCTAAAGGAATCGGTGTTGACATAAATTATTACTTCATTTACATCCTTCTGAACTGTACAGGGAGGACAAACAGAACATCATTTGTGAGCATGTGAAAAACTATATATAAGGGGAATCCATAAAGATCTGGTTGGAAGATGCAATGGGAACTAGCATTAATGTAAGATAGCATTAGCTAGCAGCTAGCAAAGTAAGAATTATAACCACTTCCTTTGCTCTTTATCATCACATGTAAGTGATAGAATGACAACTGAATGAATTTTATCAACTCAGGTACAACATTCAGACTGAATTCAAAATAAACAGAAGTGGACTCATAGGAAATAAATTCGTGGCGTAACAAGTGGATAAAGAAATCTCACGCTCCAAAACCATGTAAACTAGAGAGGAAATCAGTCAGAGTCACAATATGAAGGTTGAAATGTTGATAACATACATGTAGCAAGCTAAAAAACATTAACTTTATTTTATGTTTATGTATTTATCATGCAATAGTTATAAAATATGTATTTTGTGAGTGCCAGGATCACACAGTTAGTTTAAACCCTAAATAGTCTTAACGGCTGTTTTAACTTTTGTCTTCTTAAAGGCTCATTTTTGTGGCTTTTGGCATCATATAAAAACGAAGCTCTGAGTTTGTTTACACTGTTACTAGTCCATCCCAGTAAATACTATTAGTATTAATTGTTTACTAGAATTGTGAAGTCAGTGAAGAGTGAATAACTGTCCCCCAGAGTAGGTGGAGCTTCAATCTCCAACACAAACTGAACATCAGAGCACAAACATGAACATATGTGAATGTTGTGATTTGGAACCTTCCATATCTACGTATGTCGCTGCTGCACTGACGCCATGTTTCAGCTGCACTGTGAAAGTAGAGTTGTACAAGGAGATTATATTCATATCTTGATATTTCCACAGAGCCAGAGCCTCAGCAAGATGCACCGCAGGTTGAACAGAAGGAGGTCCTTCCAGCTGCTGGTAAGATCTGTGGTAACCTCCTGGAGTATTAACATGCATGTACATGTGATGTGACCATTCTTTCCCTATTTTAACCCATGAAGACCCAGTGCTACTTCTGTGGCAGCTCCCAAATGAACTCTCCAACCTTTCTTAAGTGATTTATCACCATTTATTATGATGGTATCCTCTGTATATTGTGTCCTTTTCAGTGAAAATCAGGTACTTTCCTACATGTAATTCACTAATCATGTAGATGTTCATACAAGCTCAGAGTAAAGTTGAGGAATATTACATAAAATACAGAGAAAACTGAAGAAAAATGGACTTTTTCCGCAAAATTTATCACTAACTGAAGATAAACTAAGTGTGTCCATTCACTGTCATTGATCCAACTCCATGGGTTTTACTGGTGAATCAATGTTGTAAGATGATGGTGTTTCCACGGTAACTACGGAGCCTCTGAACATCCAAATGGGTCATATCTGATGACCATGAAAAGGTGACAAACTGCATTTTACACCAATTATTTACATGTATTGAAAGGATTAGTGGATCAACAGGTATTTTTTTTTTTTTTTTAATTATCTTTTTATTGGAAAGGCAAATGTCCATTACATATATTAATTACAACCTTAATCATTCAAAAAAAAAACCAAAAAAACAAAAGGATGGATACAGAAAGTTTCAATGATTATATCCATATTGCCCTTCTAGAATTTCTTCTTATGGATCATTAATTTCAGCTGAAACATTTATACAACAGAACAGAACAGGGGAGCACACCACCTCACACAATCACAATCTCACATAAAAGCAAATAGATTAACACAAAGCACAAATCACAAATACAATTAAATGAAATCTGATCTGATTGGTTTTACATACTCCGTCCCTTTGAATTTTTCTTTTTCAACTCTGAGGGAAAAGGATATCTTCTCCATAACATAAATCTCATAGACAATTCCAGTCCGTTTATCAATGGTGGGAGGTTCTACTTTTAACCATTTCCTTGTAACAGATTTCTTACTGGCTGCCAACAAGTATAGTCCGTAATTTTTTGTCTTTAATGTTCCATGACTCAAACGGTAGATTGCCCAAATATGGATCAACAGATATTAAACATTTTAGATCAGTAGATGTTTTTTGTCGGTGGTGGATGTTTGGGTCTTTGTGGGCTAAAGGCAAAATTGACTGATGTGGCGTGCCGGTGCTGGCCAAGGTTATTATCGTTAACGAAAACTAACGAAATGACGAAAACTAGAATTGAAAAAACATTTTCGTTAACTGAAATTAATAAAAACTATAATTAAAAGAAAAAACGATAACTAACTGAAACTGTATTGTGTGCTTACAAAACTAACTAAAACGGATAAAAATTATGGATAAAATTCCCTTCGTCTTTGTCAATGTTGGATTGATATGAAAGCGATTTATTTCGCTCTAGCAATTTTAGCTAGCGGCACCATACGACACTTCACAGTCCGTCACTTCTCGTCACTTGTTGTTTAGTCGTCTTCTGGTCCCCACTCAACCTGGAAAGATGAAGACTAAATTTGGGAGAAAGCAGCAGAGTCCTGTCTGGGATTTATTTGAATACGACAGAGAAGAAGAGAAAAGATATTTTTTTAAAATTACAACTAATACTAGAACTAAACTCAAACTAAGCATTTAGAAGAAAATGGAAACTAATAAAAACTAGCAAACCTGCTCTAAAAACTAAGTAAAACTAACTGAATTAGAGAAAAAAAAGTCAAAACTAACTAAAACTAAACTATAATGAAAAATCCAAAACTATTAGAACCTTGGTGCTGGCCTACATGAAAGTGGAAAAAAACCCCACTTCTGTTGTTCTAAACCAGGCAAATCCTCATCTTCAAACATGACTTGCATAGTACAACCTCCACCTCCACAAAAAAATGTGTTTGGGCAAGGGTATCTGAGCATCAAATGACTGCTGGTGCGCATTATATCACTGTTACGTAATTCGATTTCCTCAAAATGTGCTCACTTTGCAAAACAAAAAGCCCTTTGTATTCACACGCGAACCCACCCACTTCCTCGCTGCCCTTCAGCTCGTTTAAATAACTGTCAGAACAAGTAAAAAAGCTCAGTGTGGAAAATTGAGAAGGTTACAGTTTTGTCACAGGAGCGGGCCAAGACATAAGCATAGAGAAAATGAATGGAAAGCCTTGTTCACCGATTCATTATTTTTTTGGCTGAAGTCCTCAGATGAAGCAAGTTCAATTTGTCAGTACGCTGTCAGCACTGGAAACAATTGGCACCAGATACATACAGGAATAGAAAAAATACTTCAAACCATGAGTTCGCTAACATGTTTTGAGCCAGCAACCCCTTACAGGGCAGAAAACTTTAACAAGGACCCCCTCATAATTTTAACACAACCATGTGTTTACTACCATCTGTATCCTTGGATGCCTTTTTGAACTGTTTGTACGCTACAAAACTTCAGCTGAAATACATTTTAATGACATGTTCATACACTTATATGAACACAGGGTAATTTCATTCCTATTGTATTTGGACACAACTTGACAACATTTACACTTAAGAAATAATTGGTGTGAGCTAAGCTTTTAGAAAATGAACAGTAGCAAAACCCAGTCCGAATAAACTCAGACATTTAACCCATAAGGATCCAGAGTGATATTTGTGGCAGTTCCTAAATTAATCTTTCTCTATATTTAACAGTCCTTAAGTGAGTTATCACCATTTGTTGTAATATTGTCTTCTGTATTTTGTGTTTTTTTTCAGTGAATATCAGGTACTTTCCTACATGTAATTCACTAATCATGTAGATGTTCATACAAGCTCAGAGTAAAGTTGAGGGTTATTATATAAAATACAGAGAAAACTGAAGAAAAAGTGACTTTTTCAGCAAAATTTATCATTAACTGAACATAAACCCAGTGCGTCCATCCACTGTCATTGATCCAACTCCATGGGTTTTACTGGTGAATCAATGTTGTAGAAGATAATGGTGTTTCCAAGTCCACTATTTAGCCTCTCAACGTCCAAATGGGTCATATCTGATGACTATGAGAAGATGACAAACTGCATTTTACACCAATTATTTACATCAGTGGTCCCCAAACTACGGCCTGCAGGCTGGATACGGTCCGCCTCCACATTTGGCCCGGCCCCCGAACAATACCAGAGACGCATTATGATTTTTTTTTCAGTCTGGCCACGCGATCGAGACTAATACACGCATAGAACGTGACATTCTATTCCACCCCTCTGCAGTCTGTGCCCCTATCTGAACCCCCCCAGAAAAAAAATCCTAGACTCGCCCCTTTCAAATAGAACGGAATAATGGCGAAAAGGTTTGGTAAGAGAAAAATTGATTCAGAATGCAGGGTATTTAACCTGCAGTGGACAAACGATTATTTTTTGTTCAATGCAAAGTAAAGGCTGTTTGTCTCAACTGTCAAGAGGCGGTGGCGGTATTCAAAGAATACAATCTGCGCTGACACTATGAATCCCGTCACAAAGACCAAGGCAAGGCCAAATGCGAGCAGACAAACTCTCAAAGCTAAAAAGTGGACTGTTAGCTCAGCAGAATCCATTTGTACGCCAAGCTCAGCTGAACCAGTCATCCATTCAGGCCAGCTTTCGGGTTGCTCAACTGATAGCAAGCAGCGGTAAACCTTTACATGGATTGATAGGATTAGTGGATCAACAGTTTAGATCAGTAGATGTTTGTGGTCGCCGGTGGATGTTGGGATCTTTATAGGTTAAAGGATATATGGGTCAATATCACTATAAAGTGCCTTTTAGACTTCAAAATGTCCAAAAAAGGCTTGAGATTTTCCACTTAACTTTATGTTCAATGTGTTAACTCGACTGTAGGCTGTTAGAAAAGCATGTTGGTCAAACTCCCACATTTTTAATCATTTTTTTGCAAGCATGCAACCATGAAAAGATGACAAACTGTATATTACACCAATTATTTACACGTATTAATGGATCAACACGGATGAAACAGTTTATATGAGTAGATGATTTTGGTAGATGGTGGATATTTGGGTCTTTATGGGTAAAATAGACCTGTCCAGAGATGACTTTCATTGCTCATTATTAGTTTCTATTACAGAATCAGAACAGATGTTGCCATTACAGAACACATTATAGTAAATAATCCTATTACTTCAGAAAGTTTTGCTCCATGCTCACCAGTTAACTGGCTAATAAGTCAAGCTAAGCAGCAAGGGGGGTGACTTAGGAGGGTCTCAGAGTTTCTGTTGGCCCAGAACTAATGCTGATGGGACAAATGGAGACATTGTGCTTGTTTCATTGTCTCCATATGCAATTTTAATGATTTATCACAATTTTATAACTTACAGTAAATTATTTTGTGGACTATGTGGTGTGGAACCCCGCAGGTCCCTGAACCCTACTTTGGGAACCACAGGCTCTATATTTGAAGATTATGTTCCAGTAAATGTCTGCCAGATAGTAAATATTTTGGCAGTATTATGGCATACATTTGGCATTTTTGGCTTTCTTTTGGCATTATGAAAACCTTTAGGCTTAACTGTGGTATGATTAAGGTTATCCATAATAGATATGGAGGCACCAGCAATATGTGGCTGAGTTATGGCACATGTCTGGTTAACCAAAAGACTGGGCAAAGAGCGGGATCAAGGATAGGGATGGTATGGCATGTTTATGGCAAGCCAGAAGATTGACTAAAGAGCGGCAACATCTTTTCTGGGACAATTATGGCTATATTTTGGAAGTCCGCAATTAGTTTTGAGTGCATTTTGACTTCCTTCTTGTTTGATTTTGGCTTGCCTATTTTGGGCCATTTATACATCTACCCAGAACTTTGCCAAAATGGCATGCCAGTTTTGGGCCAGATTTAAGCCATAATGATTTTGCTATCTGGGCTGCTGTTATGTAGGGCTAGACAACATAACCAAACCTGTTATCATCATAGAAAATAATCAGATAACAATACAATAATTAGTATTATCATGATAAATGCAAAATAATTATGTCTTTCTGGTTTAAAGGTTTATTTAAGGTCTGGGTGGTTATTTGTGGTTTCAAAGTGTTCTTTATGGTCAAAAACTTATTGATAAAACATTCAAATGAATCTTATTTTAGCATCAAAACTAAGTAAAACAAGAAAACACTGTATATGTGTATGTGTTGTAGCTCAGAATATAAATTAAATAAACCCTAAAAGTGAAGAAAATGTAAATTGCTATTATAGATCTTTTTTTTGTAACTAAAATCTTTATTGAGTTTTATGTAGAATTGTAACAGGAACCAAAAAAAAGCTAAGACAAACAAAAGAGACCCCCCCCCCCAAAAAAACAACAACAACAAAAAAAATTATATTATAGATCTTACTGTGATATAAAATTATACCTTGATAATCCTCCTTGATGATTTAGACAGAATAGATACATAGAATAAGCTTTATTGTCATTGCAAAAAAGACTATTGTATAATGCAACATCAATTATACAGTTTAGAATAAAAAATATAAGCATAAAACAGTCCAAGTGAAAAGACAGTGTAAGTATAAAAAAAACAGTCAAATAAAAAGACACACACACAACAAAAGTGAGTCTAGTGTCAAACACACAGAATATACAGGTGACAGTATGGTGTTAAGTGTTTTTAAGTTTATTGCCCAGCTCTATTATGGTCACATGGCTCATTGTTCCAGTGAAATCCAGTGGATTCATGACTTACAGATGTGCGTGCACTCATGCTTTCACTGATTATCATCTGTCATCTCCCTCACAGATGACTCCATAGCTGTGGATATCTGCCGGCTGTCTAAAGATGAAGGCACTTGTGCCAAATTTGTCCTCAAGTGGCACTATGATACTTCCAGCAAGAGCTGCACTCGTTTCTGGTATGGAGGCTGTGGAGGCAACCAGAACCGCTTTGACACACATGAGCAGTGTATGCAGGCGTGTGGAGACTCAGGTAACTATCACCCCAACTGTGAGATAAGATAAGATAAGATAAGATAAGATAAGATAAGTCTTTATTTCTCCCACCATGGGGAAATTTCACAGTTAATAGCAGCAACATACACACTGTAAAAATCAAAATCTTACCAAGTGTATTTTTCTAATTTCTAGTGTCATCACACTTAAAATAAGACATAATCACCTAAAGAGTAACTTTTCAGTGAGATATAAGAACTTATTTTTAGACAATTAATCTGGAAAATCTTATTTCAATAAATCTTACCTAGATTATTGTCACTTGTTCCATTGGCAGATTTTTGCAGATTTTTGCTTAATTCAAGATTTTTTTTTTTTTTTTTTGCTTAATTCAAGCAAAATGGAACAAGTGAAAATTATCTTGGTAAGACTGAAGGTGAATACGATTTTCAAGATCTACTGTCTAAAAATAAGGTCTTATATCTCACTGAAACGTTCCAGATAACTGAAGCTGCTTTTCTTTTTGGCACCAAGTCTTAATATGTAAATAAAATTAGATTTGATTTGATTTTCAGAGATTTTCTCTTGTTTGTTGCTCATTTTTCAATGTTGTTACCATGACTGACTCCACGTGCAGGGGCGTGGTCTGCTTCGGCAAACTGATTAAGAGCGCTTGTGATTGCTGTGCTCAGTGTGTGTCAGGTTGAAATTAGATGAGAACACATTGAGTTTATTTGCCTCCTACATTGCAGGACCTATGCTGTGACACGTACATTGCGATGATGATGCTCAAATGATATATTGTGCAGCTCTAGTATTTTACATTCATGTCTTTTGCAAAAAAAGGTATGATTGACACTCAAATTAAAAGAATTTGATTAAAATTGATTAAGATTGTTTTTATGGTAGACCTTTCATCCTTACTACATGAAAGCTACAGTATGGAACATTTTTCTGTCTTTCAACAGTTATCTGTATGTGGTGAGCTGCATCAGAACATGGGAATAATGTCAGTAAATCCGACTTAAAACAAAGTGAAGCCCTATTCACATGGGACTAATATGAACTGTGGACCTCACGGCACATTTGCACGGAATAACTCAAGTCTGTTTTTTATTCAGATTTACTGACATTATTCCCTGGTTCTGTTGTCAAGGCAGCAAATTCTTAACAGTGTTTTATCAATAAGTGAAATCTCTAAACAAATCCACTTTATGATCTCTGTGGTGTTTCTGCACATGGTGTAGTCAAACGTTAGTTTATTCAGTGTTACGGTCAAGAAAATGTGTTATGTGTTACTGGCTGGATGGAAAGCCTTACTACATTTTTATTTGCTCTTTCATAACTGTTTTATGTAGAAAGATGAATGATACATTTTGCAGGGAATAATGAGCACTTTTAGATGTGTGATTGAAAAAAAAATTTAACCTAATTTTCTGGCTTAAAAATAAAAAAAAAAAAAAAAAAAAAAAAAAACCACACAAAAAAAACTGAGTAACGGATGGACAGAAAATTAACATCTGTTTTTGACCACTTTATAAAACCTGCCTTAAAGTGCAGCTCCAATCTTCATAAAACTGTAAAAGCTTTACTGTTGGTCCTCTAGGGTGTCTGTTTTTCAAAACAGTAAACAGTTTGTATTTTTTCAATATATAAGGCAGTGTTTTTCAACCTTGGGGTTGGGACCCCACATGGGGTCGCCTGGAATTCAAATAGAGTTGTCTGAAATGTATACTAATTGATTAAAAAAAAACAAAAAAACTTACTAATAAAAATATATGTTGAGTTGTCAGCCTTGTAAATCCAAGCTGGACTGACTGTACATATCCTGACCAAGGAAAATAAAATTCTCACTTTGTGCAGTAATCTGCACCTGGCTTTTCTGCCTCCGTCCATAATAATCTGTCCCTTATACAGATTAAATCTTGTCTAAAGTTAACGTTTATTTGCAACATAGTATAGCAAACTATTATATGATCAAAAAAATGTAATTTTAGCAAAAAAAAAAAGTCTCCGTTTTGAATGTCTGGGGTCGCCAGAAATTTGTGATGTTAAAATGGGATCACAAGCTAAAAAAAGTTTGGGAACCACTGCTATAAGGGCATAAAATACCAAGAGTTTTGCTAAGCATTTTGGTAACAGATGGACAAGGGAGAATAATTGCAAGTTTCAATTGTTTTTTCAACATATTTCATTGCATATACAATATCTTCAAAGTCAAATAATTTAATAAACTCTTATAATACATTTTAACATATATTTATCTCAGTTGAATGAATGAATGAAATCTTTATTTCGAACATGTAGACGGTGAAATCAAAACAAAAACCAACCAACAAAATGTAAGTACTGGTACATAAATGACTGATAAGCAAACAAACAACAAAAATAAATAAACCAATAACAATAATAATAATAATAATAATAATAATAATAATAATAAAACAAATTAAATGAAATTATACATGCTCGAAAAGGAGTAGGAAGAAGTAAAAACTTATGTACTCCTACCCCCGATTTCTATTCCTTATGATCACTATATAGCAATCATTACTTTGTATGAATATCAATGCAATAATAATAATAATAATAATAATAATAATAATAATAATAATAATAGTATAACAATATCACACATCCTTTTTCCTATATACACTAAAATGATAATACCCATTTACAGCTTATCCTACCAGATATTAATACCAGATATTAATAAAAACTAAAAAAAAAAAAAAAAGTTAATTAGATATTTGTAACCACTGTATAAAGAATAGCAAAAGGTTTTTAAATGGACCTTACAACTCATCATGAGTATTAAATAGATCCAAAAGAAGAGGATCAAAGTAATGCAAACATAAATTTTTGTTGAATGTAATGGCATCTAAGTATTTAAAACATTTTTTCTACAAAATACAACTTGTGCTTGACACTAGAAGTAATGTACTTTCAAAATATATGTCTTCAAAAAAGTGATTTTAAATGTATTTTCTGATGTAGATGTTAACTTTCCCTTGGCCAGCCCCATAAGTAGAGGAAGTTGCCAAGAAGCTAACCATGTTTTCCTTTTCCATTTCTCTCCAGCGCCCGTTGCAGGAGGCGTCATCGCTGCCATAAGAACATAGGACAAACATGAGGAACAAACCTGGTCAGCTGTTACCTCTGTTTATGGGATTCAGGAGAACCATCCCATACTGTAAAGGATGCAAAACCAAAGCAATGGTGGCTGCACTGGATTCCACACAAATGAACTAAATGAACTTTAGCTCCCAAAATTCTTGAAGTAGTCTCTTTGTTTTACGCAACAAGAAGGAAAAGCAACACGATTTGCTGCATGATTTGTTTTAACCTACTGGTGCTACGCAATGCGTTTGTTTTAAAGGTAGAGTTGTCAAATGCATTCAGTTTTCTGGAACAATGACATCTTGTGAGTTTTCATATTGTTAAATGCAGTTTTATAATCTATATGAATATCTTGGACGACAGAGATTAGCAATAAATCAGTACATGCAGGAGTGGTGTTATTCAATGCAGTAATCGTCTTTATATTTGTTTTTGTTTTTTTTGTTTTGTTTTGTTTTGCTTTTTTTTTTTTTTTTTTAATCCACAGACAACATTCACTTAGTAACAACATTGGCTGTTATGAACATTGTTTCCAACCTCACCTGGTCCCTGTGGAATCTATTCTTCACTATTTTCCATTGTGTGTTTTTAACAGACAGTGAGTGACTGCTCAGATAAAAAAAAAAAAATGAAAAAACAAAACAAACAAAAAAACATAAAAATGAAACATTAAGTGCACTTCTAAATCCACTGCCTCAAACACACAAGTTTATGAAAAGGAAAAAATAATGGAATGTACTTGTCAAGCTGTTTTTACTTTTGTTTCATTTGGTTTTTACTGAAATTTGTGTTTCATCTGGGGATAGATGGGAAATAAAAATGAACAAGACTTTCTAATAAACATGAGCAACTCATTCTTTTCTTTCTTGTTTCAAATTACTTCTTGTGCACAAGAACAGTTACAGATTGGAAAAAAAAAAAAAAAAAGATATTGGATCCTGACACGAAGAAGGACTGCATTTAACTAGAAGCTGTTCTCATTTCAATAAATAATCTTTCATTGATTTTATAGTACTTCTCCATAATAAATCAACAGGATTATGTGAACAATACTGGCAGGGCTTGAGTAATATTTTATATAACTCTGGCAAAATTAGACTGACCTTGTTTAAGTTCATCAAATTCCCTATCAATAACTGTAAAATAACAGAACTAAATGTACATTTTGTCTTTATAAAACATTCCATTTAATACTGATCTAAGTTGGTCTCGATAAGCAGAAACAACCTTCAACAATGATTTGCATAATGTCACAGCAGAGACAAAACTCATGTTGGAAACTTGTCAAATGAATGATATGAAGGCTAAGTCTGAGCTGTTTTTGTTGTTTCTATTAAGCACAACTGACTTAAATGTTGATCTTTGTGTGTGTGTGTGTGTCTGTGTGTGTATATATGTATATATATATATATATATATATATATATATATATATATATATATATATATATATATATATATATATATATATATATATTAGGGTGGTCCAACAATCATGGTAAAAAAATACAGTTTCAGATAACCTCAAATAGAACCTTGCATTAGGTTTTGGCATTCAAAAGATGATTTAGGAAAAAAATTGGAAGAAAAAGGAGATGTTTTAGAGGTTGCGCAAAGCCTCTACATCAGAGCATGGTTTGAAGCCCCATCACCAACCAAAGCCTCTGCAAATGATTTGGCATTCCTTAAAAAAGCTGTCACAACATAAAAATTCAGTTGTCAGGAAAGCAGCCTTAACAGCTTTGGGCTGACATCTTTGGTACTTGAGTGAAGAACTGGTTGGCCTGGCGTTCTTCGGCTCCAGTGTGACACAAGAGCAGAAGCAGCTAGTGGTTCACAACATTATAGAAAATGAAGGTTCAGAGGTTCCACTAAAGCGTTGGGATGCCCTTTATCAAGCAGATTATGAAGTGAAGTAGATCAGTGATTTTGTCACCACCAGCACGATGCGTTTCTTTGAAACTTTGGATCTGCCACGAATATTCTTCAGAATTCCTCCAGAAGACTGGGCTGATGATGAAGATTTTCAGAATGCTGCTAAAATTGTGCAGTCCAGAAAAGTTGTCAGTGATGTTGCTGAAAGAGGGGTGAAGCTCATTCAAGAATTCAGCTGTAGCCGAACAAAAAATGAAGATCAGAGACAGTACTGGCTCCAAGTTGTCAAAGAACACAGGAACATTTTTTGTAATTTCAATAAAGCAACAGTGGTTGCTGGACTTTCTAAGCAACATTTTTGATGCAAGCTGCAGTTTGATTTTGAGAATAAAATTACAAATTATTCTAATATGCCTTATTCATTTGACTAGTTATGTTATAGGGTTATAGGGTCCTAATCCAGAGAATTAAAAAAAAAAAAATTGGACTAACCTAATATATATATATACATATATATATATATATATATATATATATATATATATATATATATATATATATATATATATATATATATATATATATACAGGGTGGGGAAGCAAAATTTACAATGAACATTTAGTTGTTTTTTCTCAGCAGGCACTGCATCAGTTGTTTTGAAACCAAACATATATTGATGTCATAATCATACCTAACACTATTATCCATACCTTTTCAGAAACTTTTGCCCATATGAGTAATCAGGAAAGCAAACATCAAAGAGCGTGTGATTTGCTGAATGCACTCGTCACACCAAAGGAGATTTCAAAAATAGTCGGAGTGTCCATAAAGACTGTTTATAATGGAAAGAAGAGAATGACTATGAGCAAAACTATTACGAGAAAGTCTGGAAGATACTATTAAAGAAGAATGGGAGAAGTTGTCACCCGAATATTTGAGGAACACTTGCGCAAGTTTCAGGAAGCGTGTGAAGGCAGTTATTGAGAAAGAAGGAGGACACATAGAATAAAAACATTTTCTATTATGTACATTTTCTTGTGGCAAATAAATTCTCATGACTTTCAATAAACTAATTGGTCATGCACTGTCTTTCAATCCCTGCCTCAAAATATTGTAAATGTTGCTTCCCCACCCTGTATATATACATATATATATATATATATATATATATATATATATATATATATATATATATATATATATATATATATATATATATATATAATCAAAGACAAAAGAAGCAACATGATGACAAGTGAAATGGTGTATGTTAAGTGAAACTTTATCATACTGACCCTTATCACACACAGCCCTCCTTACTGAATGAATATAATACATATTTCTAGCTGTGAATTGCCATGTAACATGTTATTAATTGTCATGTTAGTAGTTTGTCAAACTACCCTGAATGCAACTCAGATGCTTAAAGGTGTGGAGAACTGCTTGGAACAGAATTTGGACCATTATAGGCTGTAACCAACTAAATCCCTGAACAGATGAATAAGAAAACAAACAGGTGGTTTTATGTCATTTTTATTACAGAGGTTTGCACTGGAGGAGCTTGATCTTGGTTGATCTAAAGCTGTGAACACTGATTATGGTGCACTGGGATGCTCATAGAAAATGCCTATGTAGTAGTACTTTGAAGATTGCATTGCTAATTATCACACTTTACCACAATTAACTGTTTACCCTCTGCCAGTTTTACCGGGTCAAACGACACTATGTCTAAACACTGTGGAATTTGGCCCTCTTCAGAGTGGACTCTAAGCTTCTGTTGTCTGTTGGAAACATGATGCAGATGTCTCTGAGCAGATCAGACCATGATCAGTCTACTTCCAAACAGATAAAGTGTAAAATTTATGACTGTCTGCAAAGGAGAAGATGAAATATTTGGCCTCAGCATCCAGTGTCCAGATGTGATTTCTCCTGAGTGTTCAGAATAGAACAGTTGTTTCGATAAGGCCACTGATTTCCTCATATGCTCGCCGTTTCACACACCACTGGCACATGAACTGAGGACGCAACTCAGTCTGGCATCTGCGATAGAGAGTTCATCAAAATGTGCCATAAATTATATCATGATGAAAGCAAGGTCACAAAAAGCTTTACTCAAGTAAAGCTTTGGCTTTGAGCTTCCATGGTGGTGTGCTGTATGGAAAGCTAAATTTAACAACCTGTAGCCAAAAGTATGTGCACACCCTGCACCACATGCCAAAATGACAATAGCATGGTAACAGTTCAGGGAAATCCCTACAGTTTTAACATTACCCTGCCCAAAGCCAGTCATAAAAGAACTGCTTTTCACAGTTTGCTGTAAATGACTGTGACTGTCAGGCATGACTTCCTGACTTCAATCCCCTCCAACAGCTTTAGGATGAAATGGAAGAGCAACTGAAAGCCAGGATATCAGTTGCCTTCATTTATACAAACACAATAACCATGAATGTAGACGACCACATATGTATTCATGGGATCATCCGAGATGTGTTCATTTTGTTTTGTTTATTCTGACACACATTTCAGAAAGAATTAAACATGTTTTATAAGGTTTATGATCGAGATGAGCTTTACTTTGATTATGTTATTTTAGTTTACATGACCATAAAAGTCTGACATCTGGGAGTAACTGGATAATTGTAATAATCAGATCTAGCACATTTACATGTACTTGAGAAATGCGATAATTGAAAAACCCTGGTTTAGATGCTCCAGTCCATGATCGGATGTACATAGTGATGGTAGACTAACTTCCTGTTACTTCCACTCATGGTAGACTACGTCACTTCCGTTGTCTACTATTTTTAATTGTGTTTACGCATGCACAGATGTAAAAGAAATAAATAAATCAGATTAACCTGTATACGTGCAGGAAGACATCGGAGTATTGGGGAGAAATCTAGGTGTGTTAATCCGATTTCTCATAATCAGATTATCCTGTTTATCACTTGAATAATCAGATAACTTCAGAAATCGGATAATGATTGGAGTATTGGTGAGCATGTAAACGGCCTCATTGTCTCTGAACCACGAGATTTTTATCATTAGTGAGCAGATGGACACAACTGCTTCTAATAACAGCCACTAGAAATAGCAAAAAAAAAAAAAAAGTTAATATCAAGGTCAAGGTCAAGGTTACATTATTTATACCCGTAGGTAGATTTGTTTTGCAGTCTAGGTAATTGCCTTGGCATTACAACAACACATACATTGAACATGCAAGACAGGCACTTGATCACGCCTACAGACAAGACAAAAAGACAGGACAAAAAGTGCTCAGTGTAATATAATAATTTCTCAAGAGCCACTCTCTGGTCTCATTCATTTTATTCCATTCCATTATTGCCATCTTTAAATTATCGCTCTATTAATAAGATTTTATGGTAAATAGAGGGCTTACTTTGTCATATCAGGTGTGACTGGAAGCTTGGCTTGAAAAATTGGACATATGGAGCTTTGGTTTATTAAATAAACTATATTTTTATTCAATACAGCTCAACTATAGTTGTGGATAATAAGTTACAGTGACAAAACTGACGACTGATTTTGTTGCAGAAGTGTTTCATGAGGTTTATGTTTTACCTTTACTATTAAGGTACAATTAGCATTAGCTCTCCCATCTCATCACACCCCTCTTAACCAACTATGGTTACTTGAAGCTTCAAAACAGCAGATCATAAATGCTGAGTGATGTCATGGTGTCTACAATTTTTATTGGACCACCTTTAGGTTTGATTTCAGAGCACATTGGTCCACAATGAATTTAACTGTAGTTCAGTTCAGTTCAGTTTTATTTGTAGAGCCCTATGTCACAACAAGGTTGCCTCACAGGGCTTTACAGAATTAGTTGGATATAAAGACAAACAACAGTCAAATAAACAACAGATGAAGGAAATAGATTAATGTCCCAGGCATCTCCCATCCTTAGACCCTCCTTCTCTTCAAGGAAAAACTCCAAAATCCCAGTGGGAAAAGAGAAACCTCAGGGAGAACCACAGTGAAGGAGAGATCCACTCCCATGGACAAACAGAATGTAGATGTACCAGGACTGATGGATGTCCATTTGCAGATGTAGTTCCAGTCTGTAAAGATGCAGTCGGATGGGGGCACATGATGGGGTCCATCTAGTCAGACGAGACAGGTGAGGGTGAGGAGGTCCATCCAGACAGGTGAGGATGGGGGAGGAGGACCGAGGTCACACGTTTATGCCACGCAATGTTTGACACAGCAGTAATGATCAACCACTCATCAGTTACTGCCACATGTAATTCTATGACTCTAGTTCATGTGTAATACAGAAGTTTGGAAAAATGGCTTCACTTACAAGTTGTCTTTATTCATATTTGCCCCACCCCCTGAAGGGGAGGCAAGGGGTATTGTTTTTTGTTCGGTTTGTTTCTTTGTTAACACTTCATTGATTGAACTCATACCAAATTGGGTTTATAGATTGCAAGTGGCCCAGAATAGATGTGATTACAGTTTGGGAAAAATAGGTCAAAGTTCAAATTTTTTTTTTTTTTTTTTTTCCCCCATTTACTTATAATGGCAAAAATTTGTCTATGCTGTTTATTTCTATGCTGACATCAGCACACACATAGACATGATGACATCAGGTGGATCGATGCCAAAATAAGCAACAATAAGTGCGAGGGGTGGGGTTTGTTGTGCCTGGCACCACTTGTTAGTCTTTAGATTTGGACAAAGTACAGAGAGCTGCAGAGGGAAGGTGTATATTTTCACCCTGATTTCAGCTCCTGCAACTTTAAGTAAACCCACAGTCATCATTAATATAGTGTATTTACTTATGTGACAAATAGAATAAGTAAAAGTAGATGAAATACAAATAAAAACATCAAAATAAAATCAAAAATTAAGTGGTGATGAATACTAATAATGTTTGCTGTTGAAAGAGATCAAAAATAGTTCAAAGGGGTTAATACTCATGTAATATCAACCTGGAAAAGCCTCTAAGAACAAGTATATACACAGATGATGATGATGATGATGATGATGATGATTATTATTATTATTATTATTATTATTATTATTATTATTATTATTATTATTATTATTATGTGCTGTGGAAAACTGTTCCACAGTTTTGGAACTGCCGCTGAGAAAGCCCCATCAGACTTCATTGGGAAATCACTGAGCTGTGACTGAGTAAATGGTGTAGTTTCACTTCACACTGTGACTCAACATGGAGATCCAAAACCGCAAAATGTATTTTTTCACACTGAAATACACAATAGTGACTTTACACTACATCAGAAACACAGGGTAGGTGCCAGTGAATCCAATAACACATATCATGTAACATTTGAGTTAAAAAGTAAGCTTAGAATAAAAACCTTAAACTTTTTCCTGGCATTTCTTTATCTGTTATGGATTATAAGGATTAACGAATGTCCGGGAAAATATCTGTAAAATTACTCTTACCATATTTTAACATTAGAATAGAGGAGAATTATTGAATCCACAACACAACTGCTCGTGATTAATGCTGTATGTCAACACCAGAGCTCTGTCTGTGTGTGGGAATTTGTACTTTTGGCCGGATGTGGTCAAGATTCAAGCAGCTGTTCGGTGCTTGCCACTCTGTGTGATAGTTTGCAAATAAATGCAAAATCCCATTGTGAACATAAAGTGACGGGGGGCAGTTCATGGTATGTGCTGCCATGTGTGTCCAATTCGAGCCGATCAGTGTGTAGCCATTGCATAAAATCATCACAGACTCTTCTGATGACGGGCACCGTTGTCACTGATCCAAAAGCCGTGCTGGTGTTGAGTTTAACACCAGGACAATGCATCACTTTTTAAACTACATCTTCAACACTTTCCTGAGTGAACATCTGCTGAATAGATACAGCGTCTCTATGTTTGTGATCGGTCATCAAGAATGCATTTGTGTCCCAAAAAAAGCAGTCTGGAGAATAAATTTATAAAAACAGGATGGAACATCTGCAACATTAGATCATTCAGTAACACCATGAAAAAAGTTGTCACAATAACTAAGTTGTTAAACCTATGACACAGATTTTAAAAATTAAGTTGTATTGGTTTAGGCTCCTACACATTCTCAATTCACAAGGGTAGGAAAAGGGTCAGGGCTGAAAGCGAGCCTTCTTAACAACAAGCCAACCTTCTTCCACATGAATGAACTGGACTGCTGGATTTACAGATCATATTTAACCTTCTAACATCTGTTCTTTTGTGGGAACCCAAACTGCAACTCTAACCCAATATTAACCCATAAGGAGCTAGTGTTACTTCTTTGTCAGTTCCCAAATGAATTTTTCTCTATATTTAACCTTCCTTAAGTGATTTATCACCATTGATTGTAATATTACCCTCTGTAGTTGGTGTTTTTTTGGTTTTTTTTTTTGTAAAAATCTGGTATTTTCCTACAAGTAATTTACTGATCACGTAGACATTCATAAGAGCTCAGAGTAAAGTTGAGGGTTATTATACCAGAATCCGTGTATCATTCATTCATTCATTTTTCAATTTAAAACCAAAAATAAAAAAAAACAAAAAGACCACTCGTTTTTTTGTTTTTCATTTTCAAAACCACAATGAAAAACGGATAACGGTTCATTTTTCCATTTCCCAATTTTGTGCTCAAATGAAAAATGGAAATAACGGAAAACAATCGTTTCATCCGATTTTGCTATTTTCAATATAGTTCAGTTGTCTGATCCAGAAGTCGTCATTACTGGGGAAAAAATAATCAAACGGAATTTTCCGAATTTAACGAGATACTGTTTTCTGAAAAAAAATTAAATTCGGCTCTGTTTTTCTGAATGAATTAAATCAGAAAAACAGAGCTGAATCATTTTTTTTCTGTGAATGCAATACGCTTCTGTATCAAACAGCTGCTTAATTATAGCCAAATATTCCTCCAGTCCGGCCATGATTCCGTTTGTTTATTTTTTCCCTAGTAACGACTACTTCCGGGTCAGATAACTGAACTATATTGAAAATAGCAAAATCGGATGAAACGGTTATCGGTTTTTTCCATTTTTCATTTGAGCACAAAATTGGGAAATGGAAACAAACCGTTTTCAGTTTTTCATTCTGGTTTTGAAAATGAAAACTAAAAAAACAAGTTGTTTTTTTGGTTTTAGATTTTTGGTTTTAAATTGAAAAACAAATGAACAAATGATACACGGATTTATCAGAAACAGAGAAAACTGAAGAAAAAGTCACTTTCCAGCAAAGATATCAATAACTGAACATAAACCCAGTGTGTCCATCCACTGTCATTGATCCAACTCTATAGGTTTCAGTGATGAATCAATGTTGTAGAAGATGACGGTGTTTCCATGGTAACTACAGAGCCTCTGAACATATCTAACATCATATCTGATGACCATGAAGAGATGACAAACTGTATTTTACACCAGTTATTTACCGTATTTTCCGGACAATAAGCTGTTACTTTTTTCTCATGTTTTGAACCCTGCAGTTTATACAACAATGTGACTCAAGTATAGACTTTTAAGGGGTAACGCCTCAAGGGGGCGGTCTAGCAGGAAGCGCAAAAGTGAGACAGACAGGTGGAAGAGGTGATGTGAAGAGGAGAAGTTTTAAGCTTAACTTTTAACAATCATTTTGCACAAACCCTCATCATGGAAGACACACGAAGAAATGCACATGATGCAGCTTTTAAGTTCAAACCAAGCGATGTGTCTGTCCAAGACGGAAATAGAGCTGCTGCACAGAAGTGACAATGAGAGACAACGGAAGAGAGACTGAGAAGGAGTGTGACGGAACCTTTCTGAGGCTGTTCGACTCCGACACTGAAGAAGACGACTGCAGTGGTTTCAATGAGCAGAAGGAAGATGAAGATAGCGATCAATGACTTTTCTGGGTTTTTGAACCAGCCTGTTCCTGCCGTTTTACTGCTGTGTTACAGGCACTGTTTGGAAAAAAGCAGTTAAGGTATGGAAATAAATATTTAAATAATCTTTCTGTTTACCATCTTTCTGTGTAAATATCTCATGTTACAACGTGGACACCTGCGCCTTATAGTCAGGTGCGGCCTATATATGTACAAATATTTTTTTCTTTTAAAATTTGGTGGGTGCGGCTTATATTCTGGTATGCTGTACAGTCCGGAAAGTAGGGTACATGGATTGGTAGGATTAGTGGATCAACTTGTATTAATCAGTTCACATCAGTAAATGGTTATGGTAGACGGTGGATGTTTGGGTCTTTATTACCTCCACCCATTGTAACAGCGGAGGTTATGTTTTCATCGGGGTTTGTCTGTCTGTCTGTTTGTCTGTTAGCAAGATAACTCAAAAAGTTATGGTCAGATTTGGATGAAATTTTCAGGAACTGTTGATACTGGCACAAGGAACAAATGATTAAATTTTGGTGATGATCGGGGGGGGGGGCTGATCTGCCTTGGTGGAGGTCTGCGCTCTCCGAGTGCTTTTCTAGTTTATTAATGTTATTATGCTTCTTTTGAATGGGAGCATCTTCATGTTGAAGTCTCTCACATGAGTCAATCAATCAATCTTTATTAATCTATATTTAATCTATTTTTAATCATTAATCTATATTTTATTATGTCAATCTTTTCATACAGTGAAATGTAGCATAGAGTGCTTTACATATAAAAATCAGAACACCCCAAAACCACCACCACCACCACCACCACACAGCGGTAGTCTGGTTAGGATCCAACACCCTTGTGACCCTCTCAATGAGAAAGTGGTTCAGAAAATCAGAAAAAGGGCATATTTTACAGCAGGTAAAAAAATGTGACAGCAAATGTATTATGTTATCATGGATTGTGGGACTTTATTTTGACCAGCCTGTGTATTTTTTTCAAACACACATCTGGGGTTTAGAGACAGTGTTATTGTCACTCATCTACAGGGGGGAAAAAGTTGAGCTCATACTCTTACGTTGTGTTCAGGGTTAAAGTGTTAGGTAGGATTTCTTGGCTTTGTGGACATGTTGGACAGCCAGGACTCTCAGGTGGTAGAATGTTGTTGTATCTCACCACATCTGACCCATCTGCCCTGTGTTAGATAAGTGTCTGTGATTGGTTCAGCCTGATCTGGCCTGAGTGGAAATCAGTTCAAATGGGAGCAGAGCCAGACCGATCTGCCCGACAGATGTGTCTGTTTCTCAGGCTAGGACAACTGGGATGACCCGCAATGGAGGAAGGACTAGAACAGGGATGTCAAAGTCATTTTAGTTCAGGGGCCACATTTAGTCCAATATGATATTAAGTGGGCCAGACCAGCAAAATAATAACATAATAAGCTAAAAATAATGTAAGTCCAAACTTTTCTCTATGTTTTAAAGTGAAAAAAGTAAAATTACATTATGAAAATGTTTACATGTACAAAATATTCTTTAAAATAAAGTCAATAACATGAACAAGCTGAAATTCCTTAAGAAATATAAGTGCAATTTTAACAATATTCTGCCTCAGTTTATTGTTTACACATGTGCATTACAACTTACAGATCACAGTGGATCTACAAATACACAAAAAATTTAGTAACAATCAGAATATTGGAAAAATTTTACTTAATTTTCTTAAGACATTTAAGGTTGTTCGTATTTGTTCAGGTTATTCACATTTTTTGTGAAAGGATTGTTTGTAAATGTATATATTTTCATGTAATTTTACTTTTTTACACTAAAAAAGAAAATTTCTTGTCATTAGTTGCTATTATTTAAAGGTTATTATGATAGTATTTTATTGGTTTGACCCACTCGAGATTGAAATGGTCAGTATGTCTAAACTAAAATGATTTTAACATATGTGACTGTTAATATGTTCAGTATAATTTTTGTATTTCACAAATTCATTCCACGGGCTGGTTTTGGCCCTCAGGCCGGATGTTTAACCCTGTAAAGCCTGAACCATTAGCAGAAAATTCTAGTTCTCTGAAAGAGGAGCCTTTTTTGGTCCTTCTGAACAACCCAAACTTTTTTTTTTTCAAATATCACTTCCATGTATGAGTTTCAATTTTGTATCATATTTGATACATTGGGTCTCAATGCCCGAATATTGTTATTTTTGAACAAACAAAAACATAATATAACACAAACATGTATAACAAATTGGTAATTCCTTTTCAAAATTGGCAAAGTTCTGCCTCCTTCCTCATTAATGACAGTCTTGTAGTGTCACTGGAAAGGCCTTAGGTGAAATAATTCCTCCCACCTGGTGGATTATCTGAGTATTGCATTTATCAAATTGTATACGTCAGGTTTTTCAAGAAACAAAATATCACACTGATTATGTAGAGGGCTTCAAAACTCATGTATCAAACATGATACGTTTGGCGTTATAGGGTTAACAACTTGGTTCTGGAAAGGTCTGTTAAATATTTGCCTTTTGTTCTTTCTTATACTTAATGTCTGCAACATGTTAGCCGAAAGGAACACAGACGGTCAACAGGAACAACTCAACCAGCAATCAAAGTGAGTTCTCTTTACCTGGGTATAGACACGACACATGTCATTCTCAAAACTGTGACATTCATTCATTCATTCATTCATTCATTCTCAGCTGAACAAATCCACTGGACACACATCTGTTGAACATGATGGTAAAATAACTGAGGAAGAAAAAGAGTTAAATGAAAAAGAAAAAAAAAAAAAAACCTGGCTCCGACAACTGGCAGTTGTGTGTCAGACTTTCCACAAGGAGCAGAGAGTGACTAATAGAACTGAGCTGTGGTCCACATTCTGCACCCACCAAAGCAAACCGCCCTCTCTACACCAACATCAGCCACCCAGCAGTACGTGAATTCAAACAAATAACCTCAGCCCCTTAAACAGTGCAAATCATTCTTTGAGTTTCCGTATGGTGATGATGGGTCATAAAGTACATGTGAAACAGGAGCAAGCCTTGACTCCATCAACATTTCCTCTGGTCTAAACTAAACTTTACCCTCCTCTCATTGGCTGAGTAATGGATGGAACTGTACGTCAGGTGTCTGTACTTGAATATTATTTCACTTGTTGTCAGGGTGCGATTTTTTTAAATTTTTTTTTGGGGGGGGTATATGTGGGGGTGTGGTTCATAACTACCACAACTAATGCTGACATGAAACGAAAATAATCTTTACATACTTTCTGTTCCTCTCTTATACAGCAGATCTTACACAAAATTTTCACAACTTCTAACCTGTATCCACTGGACACACAAATGCTGGGCCCCATGAATTTGTCACGTTTACCCCCCCTTTATGGCACCCCAGTACATGGGGATGTTTGTGAATTCTGAGCCTGCTGACAGTTTGGTTCAGGTGAACATTAAAGTAATGTAGGATAATGTAGGTGGAAGAAAACTGTCACAACCTGCCTGTTATTTATATTTATATTGGTTGATTTTGCCCCCCCAAAGATGAAATTTATTGAGCAGAAGTAGGGATCTAAAAACCAGACGGGGGTTGATCCCTTCCATCTCCCCCAACAACATCCCACCCTGTTTGTTGCTTTAAACCCCTACATTTTAACACAAATACATCTTTTACAACTTCAGTTACTTAAGTTTGAATGCATTTAAAGAGGAACTATGCAAGATCTTACCGTGTTGCTTCTTCTTTGGTGTTTTTGGAGCATTTTCCTCCATGGAGCTCCCCCTACAGTTTCGAAGTACATATTCACGGTCATAAAAGTCCCACCTTACCCTCCCCCTCCGACCATGTGCATTTGTTTTCAGTCCGTGCATTTATATGACAACTTTTATTCCTGGTTTAATCTGATTAAAGATTAGATCCTATTTCAGATGCCCATATAAACACCTTATTCCAGTTGAAAAAGAAAAGTTCGGATTAAATTTAAACCCGATTAAAGTCACTGGTTTAATCCCCTTTTAATTCCGATCTAAATTATTCCTCAGACACATAAACCCTGTATTCCATTTGGACTTTATTCCTGCCATTCTGCGCATGCTCGTTGTCTTGTGTTGTCGCAATGACACACATTCTACGCCGGCGGAAGAATATGCAATGTAGTATAGTCAACCCAAACCGTTCCAGTGAGCTATTCTGATGGGATTTACCAGCCTGGAAAACCCTGAAGGAGGAGTTCACCACTTGTTTTTTATTCATTCATTCGTCATGCACTAATGAGTTCGATAAGTGGGCAAATCAGTTTGCACTGCAGTGCACCGATTGCTGTGTTCTCGCAGCCCTTCCATAAGCTTAGCTTAGCCTAGTTTAGCATAATGGCTTCATTCCTATGGTTAGACGTAGCCAGGCTTTTATAGGTGATTCGTAGTATTTTATGAGTGGTTTTGTGAAATTCAGTTCTCCCTAATCATTACTTTAGTCCGGTGGGGTCAATATGATCACAAATTGAGGCTCAAATCATGGTCATGTGACTTACTGCACTAATAAAATCTTGGGAAATAAAAACTAATGCAAAGCAAAAATGGTAAAGCAAAGCTAATTTAGCGCATGCATCCCTTCCAACAAAAAGATTTTCCAACTTTCGTCAACACAACAGTCCCAAGATTGTATGAGTGCAGTAATTCGTGGATCTAAAGAAATAATTAGGGAGAATCGGATTTCACAAAATCACTTACAAAAGACAACAAATTACCTTTAAAAAACTGGCTACGTGTGACCATGGAAATGCAGTGACTATGCTAAGCTAAGCTAACTGACGGGCTGTGAGAACAAGGCAATGTGAGTACTGCAGCACAAACCCTTTTGCTCACTTATCTACCTCATTAATACCTCATGTAAACCTTTATTTGGGTTTAACATTTCCATATAAACAGAAGAGAAAATATTTTAATTCCAAATTAATTTCTTCTGGAAAAATAAATCGGATTTAAAAAACATCATGTAACCATACCCAATGAAGCCGGCGACGAGACAGCAATCCTTGGAGTGATGTCTACTGAGGTGGGTATCCACATAGAAGTTTTACAATGTGTATATTTGTGTAGTCTTATCTGTCATAAACAAGAGATTACAGGAAAAAAATAAAAGGCTAATGATCGTTACTGTGTAATTATGTCGTATGTGTTTTCTTAGCTTTGCCAATCTCAGTTGAATCATAAGCTATTTATAAGATTTGAAATTATATTTATCACATTAACTGACGTAACATTCTTTTGTAAATGACAGGGGAAGGCTGAGTTAAAGTGATTGGATTTGATTCTATTTAGTCATTTGATTGGAGGTCAGAAAACACCCGTTGAAATACAGATTACAGTTTGCATCCCTGAATTTTTTTCCTTGATGACAGCATGTTTGTCACGGTCCTCTCTGGTGTTGCCGCTGACCCCTCCCTCTACAGTTAATCTCACCTGCTGCACACTGCACCTGGAGCACATCCCCAGTAGGAGCCTTTATTACAGGCTCCTCTGCTCATACGGTGCCAGATCATTTCACCATCTTGTCATAACCCAGACTTACACCATCCTAGTTCTCTTCACCCTGTGGAGTCTGACTTCATCTTCCCTCAGGTTTTTGTCTTTTACCTTTATTCTTATTTTCTGTTTCTGAAATCCATTTCTTCCTTCAGTACCATGCACTCTGCAGGTACACTGTGCCTTTACAAGTGTTGTTGTTAGGTTTTAAATGTATTTTATCTATTTATTGCTACTGTTGCACTTTGTCACTGTTGCACTTTATGGCTGGACCCTTCAGCTGTCCTGTCCGTTGACAGATCTGAGTGAATTGTATTGTGGAATGTGTGTCTAATGTCCTGTCCTACTGTGACCCATGTCTGTGAACTGAATTGCCCCTAGGGGATAAATAAAGTTATCTGTATCTGAATCTGAATGCACGTGAGTCCTTTCATTGTCTACCACATGACGCTGTTATGCACTTTAGGTACTCATATCAGTATCGGTCTCATATTGTTTGTGTTGTACTGCTGTAAATCAAGCCATTTCTTGCAAGAGACGAGATTTAGTCCCCAGGACAATGAAAGAGAGCTTGCAAGTAGCATTTTTGGCCCTAGAGACTCTATTGGGAAGGAGGAGCCTCCATTCTCCTCATAACAAACCATTTAATCAACACAATTACTTCAGAGCTGTTTAATTAAGGTAAAAGTAGTTTAGCATAGTTTCCATTTACGGGGATTTATCCATTACTTTGATTTGACATAATTTGAATACGGATACTGATTTCAGTCTTAATAGATGGAACAAGTAGTGCCAGGCACAACAAACCCCGCCCCTTACACATATTGTAGCTTATTTCGGCAACAATCCAATAGATGTCATCATGTCTTTGTGTGTGCTGATCAAATCAAATCAAATTTTATTTATATAGCACCAAATCATAACAAAAGTTATCTCATGATGCTTTACATATCGAGTTGGTCGAAACCAGACTCTGAAGCCAATTTACAGAAACCCAACAGAATCCTCCAGGAGCAAACACTTGTGACTGGTGACAGTGGAAGGAAAAACATATCTTTAACAGGCAGACCTAGTGCAGACCCTGACTCCTGGAGGATGGACGTCTGCCTTGACCAGTTGGGGTTAGAGATAGAGGGTAAAGGAGGAGAAAAAGAGAGAGAGATAGAGAGGGAGAAAGGGGGAAGTAGGGGGAGACACATGGATGCAGTTGATGCACAGATAACCAAACTAGAACTGTCAAAAGTAGATCAGCTGGTGTTAGTATAATTACTAGAAACCAGAACAAAGGTCCATGACTGTTAATACTACTACTGCAAATACAAGTACTAACAGTGGATATACTACTATTACAACAGTTAGTACAAATAATAGAAACCTCTACCATTTATGAAACTATAAAATGAACATTATCATAACTATATGAATAAGTGAGTGATGATGATGAAGGCAACATTTCTATGCTGATGTCAGCATAGAAATAGACAGCATAGACAAAAATTCATAAAAAAAATTGGAACTTTGACCAACTTTGCCCAAAATGTAATCACATCTATTCTGGGTCACTGGCAATCTATAAACCCAAGATAGTATGAATTCAACCAATAGTTTTGCTGCTAAAGTGTTAACAAACTAACAAACCCAACCACAAACAATACCCCTTGCCTCCCCTTTTGGGGGCGGGGTAACAATCAAACAAAAGATGATCCCTTGCTGTACCTATTGATGCACATCACACTCAACAAACAGAAGAACTAAACAGACCCTGAAGGGAGGCTGGAGAATGAAGCTACACTATATTGCCAAAAGTATTGGCTCACCCATCCAAATAATCAGAATCAGGTGTTCCAATCACTTCCATGGCCACAGGTGTATAAAATCAAGCACCTAGGCATGCAGACTGCTTTTACAAACATTTGTGAAAGAATGGGTCGCTCTCAGGAGCTCAGTGAATTCCAGCGTGGAACTGTGATAGGATGCCACCTGTGCAACAAATCCAGTCGTGAAATTTCCTCGCTCCTAAATATTCCACAGTCAACTGTCAGCTGTATTATAAGAAAGTGGAAGTGTTTGGGAACGACAGCAACTCAGCCACGAAGTCGAAGGCCACGTAAACTGACAGAGCGGGGTCAGCGGATGCTGAGGCGCATAGCGTGAAGAGGTCGCCAACTTTCTGCAGAGTCAATCGCTACAGACCTCCAAACTTCATGTGGCCTTCAGACTAGCTCAAGAACAGTGCGCAGAGAGCTTCATGGAATGGGTTTCCATGGCCAAGCAGCTGCATCCAAGCCATACATCACCAAGTGCAATGCAAAGCGTCGGATGCAGTGGTGTAAAGCACGCCGCCACTGGACTCTAGAGCAGTGGAGGTGCCTTCTCTGGAGTGATGAATCGCACTTCTCCATCTGGCAATCTGATGGACGGGTCTGGGTTTGGCGGTTGCCAGGAGAACGATATTTGTCGGACCGCATTGTGCCAAGTGTAAAGTTTGGTGGAGGGGGGATTATGGTGTGAGGTTGTTTTTCAGGAGCTGGGCTTGGCCCTTTAGTTCCAGTGAAAGGAACTGGGAATGCTTCAGCAAAACAAGACATGTTTGACAATTCCATGTTCCCAACTTTGTGGGAACAGTTTGGAGCTGGTCCCTTCCTCTTCCAACATGACTGTGCACCAATGCACAAAGCAAGGTCCATAAAGACATGGATGACAGAGTCTGGTGTGGATGAACTGGACTGGCCTGCACACAGTCCTGACCTCAACCCCATAGAACACCTTTGGGATGAATTAGAGTGGAGACTGAGAGCCAGGCCTTCTGTCCAACATCAGTGTGTGACCTCACAAATGCGCTTCTGGAAGAATGGTCAAAAATTCCCATGAACACACTCCTAAACCTTGTGGACAGCCTTCCCAGAAGAGTTGAAGCTGTTATAGCCGCAAAGGGTGGACCCACGTCATACTGAACCCCATAGACTAGGAATGGGATGGCACTGAAATTCATATGCGAGTCAAGGCAGGTGAGCAAATACTTTTGGCAATATAGTATATATGACATTGTAGAAAAGTGGATTTTAAGTACTTTATTTTGTTCCTTATCTTAACATATAATACTTTAGTAGACTTCACATTATATTACATGAGGTTTAGTTTGGTTTGCTTTGTGCAGAAACAGCTGGTAGAATTTTCCCACCAGTGGTTTAGATCAACAGATTTTGGTATGCATTTACAAGCTGCATTAGCAAAGGTTGATAGAAAAGTTAATACTTGTTTGAGGTGGTTTTGCCTTTTGACTCTCTAAGATTTAATGCATTTAATATCAGATTCTGAATGAGTTGTGATGTAGTGAACTCACATGACTGATCACTTTTATTTCTGGCATCTTTTGTCCAGCCCGTCCCTCAATACTCCAGACAAATCAGATTAAAAGAGCGTGGTTTCCCATACTACGCCACCGGGGGCAGATCTGTTATTTTAATGTTGACATTACTCAGAGTTTCCACAGCTGATTTCCCAAGGAAGCTTTCTTTATGAGTCTGGAAATTGAGGAATTAAGTTTTAAAGCTTTGGTGTGTTAGATTCAGACAGGTCCAACTACAGAAGTGTATCTGAGCATTTTTTGTGTATAATCGCTTTAAGATCTCACTAAAAATACATACTCAACCTTCAAATGTAAAGACGAACACCTGAAAGTGAAAAATAAAATAAAATTCTTTTGAAATGTTTCATACATGCACCTGATTAAAGATAATTGATATAGCTGATATGCTGAACATGACCATCATTAACCCTGTAAAGTCTGAACCATTAAATCATTGACAGAAAATTCCAGTTCTTTGAAACTGGAGCCTTTATTGGTCCTTCTGAACAACCTCCATTTTTTTTTTTTTCAAACATCAATTTCCATGTATGAATTTCAATTTTGTATTATATTTGATACATCGGGTCTGAATGCTCAAATATTATTTTTGAACAAACAAAAACATCAAATAACATAAACCTATTTCAAAATTGTCAAAGTTCTGCCTCCTTCCTCATTAATGACAGTCTTGTAGTGTCACTGGAAAGGCCTCTGGAGAATGAATTCCTCCCCCTGGTGGATTTTCTGTGTATTGTATGCATCTAATTGGATACATAAGGTTTTTCAAAAAAAAAAAAAAAATCACACTGATCATGTAAAGGCCTTCAGAACTCATGTATCAAATATGATACGTCTGGTGTTATAGGGTTAATTTAATACATTTGGTTTCTCCTGTCCCTTCATTCTCAAACTTAGGTTTGGGACCTAAAATGAGTTGTGGAGCAGCTTTAATTGGATCTCAAAATATCACTAAAATACACTAAACCACCAGTATGAAAAAAATGCATCCATTATTCAGATAAATTCACTTTTCTCAATTAAAATAGAACATCTTGTAACTGTTGGCTTAAGCAAAGACATTTGAATGAACTTTCTTTCTTTCTTTCTTTCTTTCTTTCTTTCTTTCTTCTTTCTTTCTTTCTTTCTTTCTTTCTTTCTTTCTTTCTTTCTTTCTTTCTATCATCTCTCACCTCCAGGTGTATGTGGGTAAGTGTAGCTTATAAATAACTTATAAATAACTTGATGCCACATTTTCCTCTTTGCTTTAGTACAAAAAACTAAAGGTATGAAAACATTTTTAAACATTTTAATTTTTCAATTAAACCTTTATTTAACCAGGTAAGTTAGTTGAGAACTGATTCTCATTTTGAATAACCATCTGGACATATAGAGAGCCACCAATCTCACACATACACCTATGGGCAATTTAGATTAACCAATTAACCTATCAGTGTATGTCTTTGGATGGTGGGAAGAGGCCGGAGTATCTGGAAAGAACATGTAAACTCCACACAGTAAGATCCCTGATTTTTTTTTTTTCCCCCCTAAGTGTTTTTATTACTCTTTAGGCATGAAAAAAAAGATCACCTTCCTTTTTTTTTGAACATACATTTTTCAAGGAGTTGGTGACATGTCCACTAGGGTGGACAACATGCATTTGAACAATTGATGAAATATGTTTTTAAGAAAACAATTAATAGAAAAAAAATATTGTAAACACTATAAAACATGTTTTTGTTTGATCTTTAACATTGGTGTTGGCAGATTTGAAATATTTATTTTGCTTAAGTCAAGCAAACCAATTTGCCAATGGAACAAGTGAAAAATATCTTGGTAAGATTTCTTGAAATAAGATTTTCAAGATCTATTGTCTAAAAATAAGTTCTTATGTCTCACTGAAAAGTTACTCTTTAGGTGATTACGTCTTATTTTAAGTGTGATGAGATATCTTGACTAGAAATGAAAAAAATACACTTGGTAAGATTTTGATTTTTGCAGTGTAACCTAAATGATGTAAATACATGAAAAACCCCACAAAAGGCAAAGACAGAAACACCGTAAAATATGTAATGATATTAAAATGATGTCAAAGATGGTGAATGATGAAAATATTATGATGCTAACAATATATAACACCAACATTTGTCATGTGTTTGTTTGCAGTTAATTAGTCAGTGTTAGGAGTGATTTTTTGTTTTGTTTTTAATACCAGTTAGGTTCCTTCATTCCAACAAAGAAAATGTAATTCAGCATTGTTTTGATGATGGAAAAGTCTGTAATAATAAAGACATTATTGAAATTTGTAGCATATCTTCAGGCCTACTTCTTCTGACTCCACCATATGGTACCTTCACCAAACCCCTGACTATGTGGTCATTCCACCATTCTGGTGATTCATAAAAGCTACAGTTTTTCCAGCTTAAACTCTGTTAGAGCAAATACTTCTTCTGAGCACTGTGCCACCAACTTAAACTGTTCAAAGATGTTGATGAAAAACGTGTGGTTTTTCCAAAGACGACTGGTGAAGCCTTAAAAACAAAAAAGTGCTGGTTTCACTGGCGTCAGCTTTTTTTTTTTTTTTTTTTTTTTTCTAAAAGTGAGTGAAACAATCATTTGGGGGTTCAAAACCATTTTTTTGATGTTACGAAAACCAAGCATGAAGCTGAAATGAACCTCCAACTGAATGGCCATGTAACTGCGGTTAGTTGGACTACTTTCCAATTAATGAACTTGGCAAGGTTAAACTAAGAGCGTGGGAGTTGCGCTCCTCTCCAGTGGCCTTGTAGTACATGTGGCCAAAAGAACAAGGGGAGGGGAAAGAGTGAGGGAGTTTTTTTTTTTTTTTTTTTTTTACTGGTGCAGCCGCTCACATGCAGCCCATCGATGACTCACCCTGCTGGCTTTGCATCTTTTCCATAAGAACCATAAAAGTCAGGGGCCTGTAATGACTTTCACATTGAGCAGTAGAGCTGTTAACACACTCCCACTATCGGCAACTCCTGAGTAAAAACCACAAGCAGACTCATCTCTTCCCTCTCCTCCTGTCTACTTTCCCTGCTTTGGCTCGTCCTGGGCATTCTGTGGGATCCCCAACATTCCCACCAGACGTTGCCCATTCATGGTCAGGCTCGATGCTGAGCACAGTCTGCAGATCTCCTGGACTGGTGAACGCTGCACCAGGCCAAGTTAAACATCTAACAAGAAAGAACATAGAGATCACATAGAACGGTAGGAGCTAAAGTTACTTATGAAAATCCACTCCCCGCTCCAGTTTTTGTCAATAACAGTTTTACAAAGTTATACCAGCAGGGTAATAGTTTGGACGCTGTCTCAACACATAAATATCAGGAGGAATATATTTATAATGTCATTCGACTGTGTTTAAAGTTGTTTTTTCTATTGCTGGCACATCAGATCTGACACAGAGGATTTGAAAACTTGCCATTAAACGTTCAATGTGTGAGGGATTTAGGAGGATATAAATGGAATATAATATTGTATAATCACATAAAATGGAGCATTTTCATTACCTTTGAATAATGATGATGAGGGAGCAGGATATCATCACCATCTCCTCCAGAGTGCGGGACACAGTTATTTATCCTACACTGAAAAAAATTATTCTTTTTGGTGTAGAAACATTTATTAGGTTAACTGTCCCAATTTTTTATTTTCTAATTGTAAGTATCAGTGAATTATTCAAGTAAAACTAAATATGTCATTGGGAAGAGTAAGTTGTATTATGTATTTTCACATAATCAGTAGTTATAGTCATTGTGCCTGAACCTAGAAATACCAAGTAATTTTTAACAGGCAATTTAAACTGTAGAAAAAATATGTAAAATGTGTAAATGTTACTTATATATATTTATACTCATAAATTGTCCATTAATAAAAGTTAGGAAAGTATGTAGCGAGGCACACTGATTATAATGGGGGCAGTTTGTGCCGAGTCATGTGACTCATGTAGTTTACAGCGTCACTGAGTCCTGTGATTGTGCGCTACCTTGCAAGTTGTAAATATTCGTTAAAAGCAAGTTGCTGTTCTGTGTTCTGTAGTTCTATGACTCATGTTCTGTCTATAGGGGAGCGTACCTAATGCTGCGTTTCCACTACATGGAACCGGCTCAACTCGACTCGACTCAGGCACCAGGTCCTATTCCTGGAGACCGTTTCCATTACAGGATACTACCCGACTTTACAGTGCCTGGACGTCATAGCGATGTGGCGCGTTACTTCCGTGTCGTCTGCTCAGAGAGGTGCTGATAAACTCGCTCATTGCGTGTTGTCTCGCAAGCTCATGCTGAATTTTATGTCGGCCACCAAAGATTAAATCTCCTCCGACCATGGTTTAGTTTTGTGGGCTGTCATCATGTGGATTAATCTACCGCTAAATTTACTGTAAAGTTCTGCATCTGTTTTTTGTAAAACGGTGGGTCACAGAGACGACTCTCTGACCAGTCAGTGGTCTACAGTGTTTGCACGTCACATTTTAGTATCTGTTCTCTAGTCTTGGAACCTCGGCGGAGGTGATACCAAAAAACTAGTCCTGGGTACCAGATTCCGGGTCCTTTTTCGTAATGGAAATGCAAAAAGGCCGAGTCGGGTCGAGTCAAGTCAAGCCGGTACCACGTAATGGAAACGCGGCATAAGTTAACTGGGTGGAAGGAATATTTCAGTTTGACACCATGACTGAACAGTCTGTGCTGCTGTTATACAATCTATGATGTTTCACACATGAACTATTTAATGAAAGCTTATACCAGTCTTTTCATAAGTGTGTGGTGTATTAGGATATGAGAAGTGCGACCAATGTTCACTCTCCCATAACTTAGTTTTACCAAAACATCACATTCTTTTAAAATTACCTTGAAAAGCCATTAGCTTTAGGTGCATTAGCATTTTTCAGTTTGAAGCAGTCAGTCTAAGTAAAACTTACAAAGAAGGAGAAAGTAAAATTCAATTAATAATCATCAGTAAATTACCTGAGGTTTGCTAGCAAAATGAATATATATCCACAAGTAAAGGTGACTTGATGATCGCCCTTGTAGAATTTAGAATTTACTTAAGTGCAAATACTTTCCTAAGTTTTCCTAAGTAAATAACACCCCCAATTTTTTTCAGTGTATAACTAAAAACAAAACTTGCTTTAAAGAGGACCTTTCAAGTGTTTTGTGGCTATCATAGGGACTAGATACCACTGAAGACTACATACTAAACCTTTAACACAGTCCTTCATCAGGACCCAGAGGATGATTTAGAGAAATATTAACATGCTTCACATTTGATGGTTACCACTGGACTGATGTCTGTAGTTGGTTCATGTGATTACCACAGAGAAATAGAAATGACAACAACAGTAAAATGTTAAATTTAGCAGCGGACCACTCAAAAATTACAGAAGTTGCAAAATATTCACCCACAGATATACTGCATCAATAGTATTCGCACTGGCAACGATAAATGTTTACAACAACTGGTACAACTATTCAATAAAAGATTTGAACAAACTTACATGAGGCTGATCAATAGAAATATTCATGACTTGACCATCATCTGGAACCTTGTCTGTAGTCTGTGCAGTTTTCTATAGTAACAAAGTACTAACATGTCACCACTATACACAAGTGTGTTTTCGGAGAATTTTTACTTTACTGAGCAATTTCAGATTCAGATTCAAATAATTTTATTTATCCCCTAGGGGCAATTCAGTTCGCAGACATGGGTCGCAGCAGGACAGGACATTAGACACACATTCCACAATACAATACACTCAGATCTGTCAATGGACAGAACAGCTGAAGGATCCAGCCATAAAGTGCAACAGTGACAATAAACAGATAAAATTTAAAACCTAAAAACAACACATTTATGCAAGCAGAGCTCTACATGAGAAGATGGAGCAAGTGGATTAGTTTTCTTGAAGACAATTGATGTGGGGTTTGTCTGGTGGTCCCGGGAGTGTTATGGGGGCTTGTGCTCTTGAGATTTGAATGTGTGACTTGATTACTGTTTTATAACTGTAGCCATTGTTCTGTTGCCAACTGTGGCTGTTTGTTGTTGTTTGTTAAGTTTTGTATATAACTAATAAAAAATAAGTGTCAAAAAAAAAAAACAACACATGTAAATGCACAGTGTACCCTACACCATACCAAGGTTATTATCGTTAACGAAAACGAACGAAATGACGAAAACTAAAATTGAAAAAACATTTTCGTTAACTGAAATTAATAAAAACTCTAATTAAAAGAAAAAAACGATAACTAACTGAAACTGTATCGTGAGCTTACAAAACTAACTAAAACGTATAAAAATTATGGATACAATTCCCTTCGTTTTCGTCTTTGTCAATGTCGGATTGATATGAAATTGATTTATTTGGCTCCAGCAGTTTGAGCTGGTGACACCATACAACACTACACAGTCTGTCATGTGTGGTCACTGGTGGTTTCCAGTGGTCTTCTGGTCCCCACTCTACCTGGAACATACAGACTAAAGCTGGGACACAGCAGCACAGTCCTGTCTGGGGTTTACTGTAGTGATACATGGGTGGGTTTTTTTTTTTTTTTTTTTTTTTTGGCGTACTGTGTGTGTGCGCGTGAGTGACAGAGACAGAGCTGAGCTAAAGGACAGTCAGTGTTGAACTAGCATCCAGGTTAAAACTGGAGAGTTTATCATCATGAAAAGGCCTTCCAAGCCCTGAACTGCACAGTTTAGAAGAGGAGAAAAGAGGAGGATGAAAACTAATCCAATTACAGAGGTATGGAACCTGTTAGAATGTTAAAAAACGTTTGATGTTACTAGCTACAGCTAGCTGAACTGAACTGAAGCAAAGTTGGCTAATAATGGAACTGCAGATGATTGAGATATGAGATATCTGCTAAGGTGTGGTTTACTGATGAGGAACTGGGTTAGATATGTTTATAAGTGGTTTATATATGTTTCTGTCTGCTTTAACTGCTGGTTAGCTGGTTTATAATAGGTTCCTATCTGCTTTAACTGCTGGTTAGCTGGTTTATAATAGGTTTCTATCTGCTTTAACTGCTGGTTAGCTGGTTTATATATGTTTCTGTCTGCTTTAACTGCTGGTTAGCTGGTTTATAATAGGTTCCTATCTGCTTTAACTGCTGGTTAGCTGGTTTATATATGTTTCTATCTGCTTTAACTGCTGGTTAGCTTGTTTATATATGTTTCTATCTGCTTTAACTGCTGGCTGCTTTGTGCATCTCCTCTCCAGCTTTGCACATCTTCGCATTGTTTCACGTAAGTGACGTGTATGGATTGCACCCCACCTCAACCTGCTATAGGGAATTTATACATTGTACGGTACATTGTGTCTCTGCTCAGTCCATGAGCCGCCCTAACCCGACCCCCAAATAAAGTGTCCAGGGTAACCCATATCCATGCCTCACTAATTTCTTTGAATAGGATGATGAGGAAGATAAAATATATGAAATAACTAAAACTAATACTAAAACTAAACTAAACTAAACTAAAACTAAGCATTCAGAAAAAAACGATAACTAATAAAAACTAACAAACCTGCTCTAAAAACTAATTAAAACTAACTGAATAAGAGAAAAAAAAGTCAAAACTAATTAAAACTAAACTATAATTAAAAATCCAAAACTATTATAACCTTGCACCATACATTACACACCGTCACTGGCATTTAAAAGAAGGAATAAAAGAATTGGCGTAACGGTTTGTTTTCCTGCTGGGAGCGAGATAGCGCCTCCCAGAGGGCATCAAGGCAAACCTGTTTTTAAGCACAAAGTCAGGGTGAGCTCTTTGCTTTCTGCAGCACCTGCTCCACAGAGTCAAGTCCAATACATTTTGATACACAGAACTGTTACTCATTACAAAAAATAAATTAAAGGAAATTTGCTGTTTTCACTGCTAAGATTACCGGTGACTGCAACAAAGTCAGGAAGTTGATTTACCATTGGGCGTAATCGAGTACTGCACAACTACAAACGATGGTCCACACTCAGCCTGTCGGCCATCTGTTAATGTGAGCAGCAGCAGTGGCAGCAACCTGGTAGCAGCAGCACATCATGTGCAAGGGTGGCAGCGAAGGAGGAAAGGAGAGGTCAAGAGGAACAAACAGGAGGGAGGGAGGGAGGGAGGGAGAGTTGAATGAAGCTATGCCAAAAAACAGGTTGCTTTTATGTCAGTGGTTTAGACTTTGGATTCCTCGTTTATGAAGTGTAATGTAGGCTCCATGTTTGGAAGAGCCACATGAACTTCAGTTTTCTTTTCTTTTTTTTTTTTTCCCCCTCAAAATTCTGACATTTATAATAACAGCAGGAACCTACTTCTGTTTAGGTTTTTGAAGAGTGTGATGTAGGCAGGACTGCTTGTCTTTTACTTGACCATGTTTTAAAATCCTGGATAAACTTTATAATATTCCAAATTCTGACTGCATTGGGTTGTTTTTATAATTTACTTATACTTTTGTTTTCATTAGTTGAGCACATTTAATTGTAGATTTCTTGATATACTTAAATACAGTAAATATTAAATACTTAAAGACTTTAACTTGAGTAACATTTCAGTTGGTGACTTGAACTTCTACCAAAGTCATTTTTTGGTAGAGTACCTGTACTTTTACTCAACTGTGACTTTCCAGTACTTTATACAACACTGAGTCTGTGTCTGTCTGCCCATCCATCTGAATCGAATCGAATAGAAAAATGTAGGCATATATACACACACACACACACACAATAAAAGATATATACAGGTAATATAGGATATATACAGATAATATTCATTCATTCATTTTCTGAACCCGCTTTATCCTCACCAGGGTCACGGGGGTCGCTTGGAGCCTATCCCAGCTACATAGGGGCGAAGGCGGGGTACGCCCTGGACAAGTCGCCAGTTCATCGCAGGGCTGAACATATAGACACAAACAATCACTCTCACATTCACACCTATGGGCAATTTAGATTAACCAATTAACCTGTTAGTGCATGTCTTTGGATGGTGGGAGGAAGCCGGAGTACCCGGAGAGAACCCACGCAGACACGGGGAGAACATGCAAACTCCACACAGAAAGGTCCCACCCCCCGTCAACTGGTGTTGGAATCGAACCCAGGACCTTCTTGCTGTGAGGCACGAGTGCTAACCACTGCACCACCGTGTCGCCCTCAGATAATATATATATATATATATATATATATATATATATATATATATATATATATATATACACATATATATATACATACATATATATATATATATATATATATATATATATATATATATACAGGTAATATAGGATGTATACAAGGTAAGAAATAAGGTGCATGTGTGTGACTATTGCACTGATCCAACATCCTGTTGTCCTCTTGGTCTACGTCCAGTGTCCACATGAAAAGACACACAAAGTACACAGTGTATTTGATTCATATGACGTTCACATTACACAAAGTTCTCACTCTCTGGACAGACTAGTTGTTTGTTGATGCTGCTCTACATGTTCTTCAATTCACTATGTTTTATTTGTATAAATCAGATTAAATGCTGTGATGAGGAATCAACAATCAAGTCCATCATTGTTGTCACATGACGTCTAGTCCGACCTTGTAATTAAAAAATAATCTAAATGTTGCTTTTTTTTGCTCCCAAAGATTCATATCCTGTGTGAAAGTACTAATGACTAATGTGCAAATTAATCACATGAAAAAAAAAACATGCCCAGTGTACAGAGGCCTTTAGCGATGCAGTTTTATTTGAGATTAGATCTGTGGTAGTGCTGAGCGATACCACACTTTTATGATTCGATACGATACCGATAACTTTTTTGGCATATACATTATATTTTATACCCTAGTTGAACCATTCTACCATACACCATTAGCCATTATGTACGTTTGCTTACAACCAACCAACATCCAAAATCCAGTCCAACTAATCTATTAAACACACAGCCAGGTAAGAAAAATATACAGTGAAATAATTCATGCTAACAATACAAGCAACCAGTGGTTTAGTGGTTTAAAGATAAAGTGTGTAAGATTTAGACAAATGTAATTACAGAAAATAAATACAATATTCAGTGTGATGTTTTCATCAGTAGAGGTAGGCAGGGGCGGAGTGGGCCCCTTTTTCAGCCCAGGAGTTTCCTGCCCAAACTGGAGGGGGAATTTGAATAAATGAAACAGCAGCTAGCTATAACAATACTTTTTTATTGGTTATAAGTTCAGGTATATGTTGGTAAGATAACAGAAAACACTTCAGTTTAATAATATGTTTAATTCAAATTTACAACAGATAAAGATTTAAAAGGTAAAAAAAAATACATGATAAAGAGGAAAATGTAGTTACCTTTGTACAGGAGCAAAGTTGAAATTAAAATAATTTAAAAGTGCATGTTTCTTCCCAACAGAGGTGCTCTATTGTTAGGTAGTGGCAGATCCACAAAAATGACAAGGGGGGGAGGGGGGGGGGGCTATACATACGTACATACATACATATATACATACATATATGATATCCTTCTCTGAATTGTCATATTCCTGCTTGCTTTGTTTCCAGAACATACTGGTCAATGGAGATTTAACTCAACATAACATGTTCGGACTATAACACGGAAGATCTGGGTTCAAATCCAAGCAATGTTTTCTACATATTGTCAGACGGGGTGTGCATCGAGAGCGCTGGTAGGTAAGTCCGCCAGGTTTACACCAAACTCTCCAGCAGCTTCATTTTCTTTAACCTGGTCTTTTTGGCTCCACCTGGCCTCTTCCTGCCCTCCATCACCACCCACTGACTTGCGCTACCGCTCCAGAAAAGACGACTCATGGGCCAAACCAACTTAAACATTTGGGAGGGAAGAATTCCCTCAGATGGTAGAACCTATTGAATCACTGTGATGGAGGGGCTGCGGTGTCAGATGAATGGAGAATGAATGAAAGAAGAAGATTAGAGAAGTGACAGATAAGAGTCAAAATTATTTTTTCCATCCAACCGGCCCAAAGTCCAGATTGACATGAACCGGCCCATTGGGAATCCTCCTGAATCTCCCTATTAGCCACTCCGCCGTAGAGGTGGTTAATTCACATGACTTCTGTCACAATTATAGGACTCGACTCACTGAGTGACTTCACTTAGATTTCATCTCAGTCAATTGGACTTTGATTTTGCTCAGAAACATATTGAACATCATGTTTGATTTTAATCATATGAATGTGAGATTTCTAATCCAGTACTGATTAATCCAGTTAAGAGAGCAGGGGTGTCAAACTCATTTTAGTTCAGGGACCATATTCAGCCCAATTTGATTTGATGGACTTGAAAACATCTGGGACTTAAAGACCAAATTTGCAACTGGGGGGATGATAGTTATGAATAGTTTGTAAAATTGGGGGGGGTGAGTAGTACGTAAATACATAAAACGGTGTCATATCAGTACTGGACTCTTGTATGTTTTGTCTGTCTTGTGTGTCACTTCCTGTTTTATTTTGTAGTTTCCCTCATGTGTCTTGTCTGGTGTCTTTACTTCCTTTTTGTGTTCACCTTTTACCTGATTACCTGACTCCTCCCTGATTGTCTCCACCTGTGTCCAATTGTCTTCCCGCCCTCTTGTGTATTTAAACCCTGTGTTTCCCCCAGTTAGTATTCCTCCCTAGTGGTGTGTCTACCTACCAGTGTTTCTCTGATCCTGTTTGTCCCTGACCTGGATTGTTCCTCGTTTTTCAGAGCCTGCCTGACCCCCTCATCGGTACTTCTGCCTGATTCTGCCACACTGGTGTTCGACCTTTTGCCCGGATTCACGGTTAGTGCTTTTGCTTTTCCCCCATGTACCGTTGCCTGTTTATTAGACATCCCGTGTATGACCTGGTCTGTCCCCTGACACTTCTCTGCTTGTTCCTAGTCGGGTTCCCCTCGTGTGCTCCCGACCCGGGCAGAGAGTCCCCTTTTCTGGATTCAGACGTCGTGACGAATCTACACAACCTAACCTGCGAGGATTCATTCAAGAAACCTTTTTGTGAACTGTTTTTCCTGTCCGTGTTAAATAAAAACTCGTTAACTGTATTCCTGTCTGTGGGTTGTGCATTTGGGTCCAAACCTTGTGTCACTGGTTCTAACAGATGGTGTGTGTGGGTGGGCAGTAGTACCAGCAAATGTTGCTAGATTTGTCACTCGTTGCTTTTTTAAAAAATTGTTTGCCAAGAAGCTTTGAAAAGTTGCCCCCCTACCTTATTGTCCATCACATACCTCTCTCTCTCCCTCCCTCCCTCTCTCTCCCTCTCTCACTTTTCACTCAGTATGACGTACGCACAGGTCTTACAGATGGACATGTCCGACTCATATGCTTATTTAAAACAAAACAAACTAAACGGTGTGCTCAGACATCCGGGGCCCAGGTCTAACGAGGCCCATGCATCTTGTGATCTAAACTGGGTCTGATGACTGATTTTTAGTAAAACCTTTTATGATTAGGTTAGGCACAGAGAACAAAAATACTCCAAACCACAACCAAGACACACCAATGACCTAAACCAGAACACCTGCAGAACTCACGATTCATACACCTAATAAACTTACGTGGATTTGCAATTGTACGAGGACATAATTTTCATGGGACAGAGCTGTTTTCTAATGTGCACTATTCCCACTTTACGTTGTGTTTAAGCTCCATTAAGCATACATAAACGCAGGGTGGTAGTAATGACTGTAACACTCTGTTTGGAAGTCAGATCCTCTCTGCCCAGATGAGTTGTATGAGTTTGGTTAAATGATCTGCTTGTAGTTAAATCCCACTGAGGCTTCCAGCAGTAATCACAGAAAAGTACTCGCTGATTACATGCTGTTTTATCCCAACTCAGGTTTGCTCACACCGCATGATTAGAGGCAAACATGAGCATTAAAACCATGAATCTTCATTTACTGCCAACATTTAATACTACTTATACCAGAGAAAACTGATATTTTCTCTGTAGATTCCTTTTTGAACCTGTTGGCCACTTAGATTTATAGACTGACGGTGACTGTTTAAGGCTCCTGACCTGAAGTTAAGGTAACGCGACCATCCGGATTTCAGCTGGATCTTCAGAACATAAAATAATACGAAAAACACATTGTGATAAGTGGATTTGATTCTGCCAGCATTCTTCAGATTCTCTTGAGGGTAGCAGATGTTTTCAGTCTGAGATAAGTGTGTGTGGTAAGAGTTTCCTGTGAAAATACTAGATCAGGCTGTAATACAAAACAGTGTTAATGGATAGAGAAAAACTGAGCTTGTTGATCTGTTCCTATGACAGTGTTCAGTCAAATACTGTTGAAGCTTTCGATATAAACTGACTTCAGCCATAAATAATCACATACATGACAAAATTAACAGTCTAATAATAATATGAACATTGTAACAGACCAGTGGTTCCCAACCTTTTTTGTCTCATGACCCCATTTTAATTTCACACATTTCTGGCGACCCCAGACATTCAAAACTGAGACCATTTTTTGCTAGAATTAATTTGTTTTTGATCATGTAATAGTTTGCTATACTATGTTGCGAATAAACATTAATTTTAGATGACATTTAGTCTATATATTATGGACGGAGGCAGAAAAGCCAGGTGTAGATTACTGCACAAAGGGAGAATTTGATTTTCCTTTCCTTTACAAGGCTGACAGTTAAATACTGAACAAACAACAACTCAAACTATGAATTATGAAAGAGCTGCAGCATCTTAAACCGACCACTAGGGATGGGAATCGATAAGAATTTAACAATTCCGATTCAATTATCGATTCTTCTTATCGAACCGATTCCTTATTGATTCTCTTATTGATTCTCTTTGGGTGAGGGAATAAAAGAGTACAAGCGGGTGTGTTTGCATTAACTGTCTTTTATATTTACATCTGCACTGACAACATTCCATATACAGTATGTACAAATAATAATAACACATGATGCCAGGCCCAGTTTGGGGGTGGGGGGGGGCGCACAATGAAAGTGAAACTAAAGATGCTTTACTAATTCCTCTATTGCTGCATTTCGACTCGGCCCATCTCATGTTGTTGTGCACCGCATTTCCTTTACCCTACCTTCGGAAACTTGTATTTGAGGGCATACGACGTTTGTTGCCCGCACCGGAACCGGGCCCGGATGACGGCCTGGTGTTTGCTCTGCTGCTGGATTCACAAGCGCCGCTAAGTAGCGTATCAAATGAATCACATGCTGTGGACAAATGTTTGAACATATTGGAGGGATTCCACCCTTTTGAAAAAATGGAAGCTTTGCTAGTGTTACAAGTGGACCCGGTGTTGTCTTTTTAGACCGTTTCTGCCTCAACACCATGTGGGCTACATTCAGAACAAAACAATGCATCGTACGCGTGACATCATCGCGTATGCACAATGAAGGTGGAATCGATAAGCAGAATCATTAAGCAGGCAGGCAAACGATTCCAAGGAATCGAGCTACTGGGATCCGGTTCTCAAAAAGAACCAGTTCTCGATTCCCATCCCTAAGCACGCCGCCTTATTCTTACTAAGTGGAACATTTGAAAGATAAACAGTACCACAGTGCTTCAGTTTCAGCTTCACAGTTTGTCATGTCTTTTTTGGATTGGGATTGTCTCTCTCAACTCACCAAATATTTTTTATTAGTAAGGTTTATTTATTTATTTATTTATTTATTTAATCAATAGCTATAAACTTCAGGCAACCCCATTTGAATTCCAGGCAACCGACCCCAAGGTTGAAAAACACTGCAATAGGCCATTCCACCTACCATTTTGGCATCACAGTAGGAAAAGCACTTACATAATATTAACTTGTTTAAATTTATGGTCCAACTCAACTCTGAACAAGTCCAAGAATCTGTTAAAAAAGAAAAAAAGTGTCAGCCCCTGTTTAACTACTGTCATTTATGAATAAAAAGCATCTACGTTCAGACAGTATCAAACCTTATTTTACTTCAGATGTTTAGAAGTATGACATGTGATGAAAGAATGCAGAATTTTATTGAAACTGGAAGCTAGAGTCCATGTCATATTCAGTCAGATTTGATCTGGAATACCTTCAGTATACCCAGATTTGTACATAAGGAAATGTTTCATACAACATTTTGAACAAAAAGGAAAAGTCCTTCAGGGTGTTTTTAGTTCAATACAATACGTTCAAATGGATCAAATTTGACCTAAAAAGTGTCTTTTGGTTTGAATTGTACTGACTTTCATTTTTCTGCTGGAAATACAGTACAATACAATTCTATATATCTGTGAGATTTCTTGCAGGGTTACATGGACTCTATTTCACACCAGGTTTCATCTAATACATGTCAAATGTTTGTTATTATTTGGGCTACTTTTTGTCATTGGAATGCTCACCACACTAAACACTGATTTTACTTGTAGAAGTCAGTTACTACTTATTCATTTATGTATTTGTGTTTGAGAAATAGATAGATAGATAGATAGATAGATAGATAGATAGATAGATAGATAGATAGATAGATAGATAGATAGATACAGGGGTTGGACAAAATAATGGAAACACCTTAAAAAATCAACAAAATATAATTTAATATGGTGTAGGTCCGCCTTTTGCGGCAATTACAGCCTCAATTCTCTGAGGTATTGATTCATACAACTTGTGAATTGTTTCCAAAGGAATTTTAAGCCATTCTTCAGTTAGAATACCCTCCAACTCTTTAGAGACGATGGCGGTGGAAATCGACGTCTTACTTGAATCTCTAAAACTGACCATAAATGCTCAATAATGTTGAGGTCTGGGGACTGTGCCGGCCATACGAGATGCTCAACTTCATTAGAATGTTCCTCATGCCATTCTTTAACAATTCTAGCTGTATGGATTGGGGCATTATCATCTTGAGGTGAAGGTGTTTCCATTATTTTGTCTAACCCCTGTAGATAGATAGATACTATTCAGACTTCTGCACAGAACTATAATTCTTTGTCTCTTGCATTAGCATTGTTTTTTGTAACAAAATTGGTATTGTACTTGTTGAAACAGGTTATTAAAAAAGAGAGACAATACAATGTTTGCATTTAGATCCACTGCATGTTTAGTCTATGATTTAAAGACAAATCAAAATCATGTCAAATCAAATCAAACTTTGTTGTCATTATGCTGCACACACAGCAGCAGAGCACACAAACTGGTTCCCCTTGTATCTCACTGTGCAGTCGTGTGTTAGCAGCGTGAATAACAGACAAGATCTATTACTGAACTCAATCACTGGTGTAGTTCAGGGTATATGGTGGTATATGGAGTATACCTACTTATTTTTTTAGTCAGCGTTGCATGTACCCACTTCTAAATCCCCCTGATGCGCACCATTCAGTAGTATCTGAAGCCAAATTACCTGTTTTCCCCTTGGATGATGGTGACGCCATGACCCGCCCTACTCTGCCTCTAATTGGCTAGTACTTGGTACTTTCACTGATTGAATTGATTAACTTTAGGCATGAGGACTGATGAGCCAGTCAGAGGCAGAGTAGGGCTGGTCATGCTGAGGAAAATATCGCTAACTTAGCACCAGAGCCAGGGATCTGCTTAGCACTGTCCACCTCTGGAACCTGATTGGACACCTCAGGTGCCAGTGGCCCCCCCCCCCAGCTGATTGACAGGTCACTGCATGTTGCATTGAAAGATGCAAGATCATTGGAAATGCGAAGAAGAAAGGCAGAATAAACATGTTTCAAATGACACATATTGAGAGAACCTACTTTCATGGAATACTTAATTCTGAGGTAAGTTTTAAGGTGGTTTCAGAATGAGTCACTGTTTTAAACTACTGACCAAATGACTGCACATTTAGAGGAGAAGAGATGTTGTCCCCAATAGTTTAACCTCCTAAGACCCAGGAAATGTCAACAAAGTGCAAGCTTTTTTTGGTTTTTTTTTTTATTAAATAAGTGCCTATATTGGAAACATCATGATGCAACAGTTTTTTCAAATGCAGGTTTTAAAATTTTTATGGAAAGTCCTTTGTGGTGGACAGTTTTCTTTTCTTTTTTTTTTTTTTTTGTATAAAGCTGTTAAACTCTTGTCCACAAATATGGACAGAAAACCCATAGCTGGGTCTTAGGAGGTTAACTATGCAAATAGGCTAATGTTATGAAAGGCTAATGTTAGCCTCTGTTTGCCTCATGTTGAATACATTTACATTCATGCAGCTGCTTGTGTGTCCAGTAATACCTACAAACTGCTCCTGATCAAGTCATGATCATTTTATAATAGTGAGCAAATACTACTTATGGATTTCTGAGTAAACTAAATAGAGTAGTCTTATATGTCACTGTTTCTAAAATGGCGTTTTTCTGGACTACTTAAATAGGGGGGGGGGGGGTTGAGAGCATACCCACTTCTTCAGGGACCACTACACCACTGTATTAAATGTATGAGATAAAGCTGTGTTCCTGTGTTTAAGTCATTTAGTGGTAATTGTACTCATTTCACTTATTATTAAAGTTTATAAAAACACTTATATTCTACAGCATGACAATGAGATCATAATGACAAGTTGCCATAGCTGCCATCTGTTAATCAGAGCTGAACTATTCACAAATGGAAACAACCATTTTCAACAAAGGGGGATACTGGCACAGGAAACCCACAGAACAACATCAGCTTTATTTAGAGCAGGAAAAAAGTCTGTTTTCCAGTTTCTTATTGTTTTTTTTTTTAATTTTTTCTCCAAATTACAGTACTTGAGCTTTGTATCTTTTCTGCACATGCTTGTAGTTGTGACCTTCTCTGTGGCAATAAAACAGTCTTGTTTGTTGTGTAAAGTGGGAGCATACACAGACGCCAGCTCAGTGGCTCTCCAGACCACACTGCTTTGTTGTTTTTTTTCATTCCATCCAAAAAGTCCTCAAATCTGTCAACACAGAACTTATGAAGAGGCATTTCAAAGAAGCAGAAGTAAATATTCTAAGATGCTTATTTTCACAACATTATGAAAAGCACTTTGACTTCCTGTGTTTGTTTCCTCCTAACTAAACCCAGGGACTAAGTAAAGATGTCTACATGCAACTTCCATTAACCCATAAAGACCCAAACATAACAACAACAAAAAAAATCATTTACTGATCTAAAATGGTGAATAACTGTTGATCCACTAATCCTATCAATATATGTAAATAACTGGTGTAAAATTCTGTTTGTTATCTTTTCATGGTCATCAGATATGACCCATTTGGACATTCAGAGGCTCTGTAGTGAACATGGAAATACCGTCATCTTATAGAACATTGATTCACCAGTAAAACTCATGGAGTTTGACAGTGAATGGAGACATTTGGTTTATGTTTGGTTAATGATAGATTTGACTGAACAAGTCACTTTATCTTCACTTTTTTCTGTTTTTGATATAATAACCTTCAACTTTAATCTGAGTTTTTATGAATATCTACATGATTAGTGAATTAAATGTAGAAAATTACCAGATTTTCACTCAAAAATTCAAAATACCAAGCAACATATTAAAATAAATGATGTCAAAAATAGAAAAAAAAATAATTTGGGAAAAGCCACAAAAGTAGCGCTGGGTCTTCATGGGTTAACAAGAGTTCATAAAATGGACTGAAAGTTTTTTTCACTATAGTGTTTAACTGCATTCAGCTTTTATTCTAGCATCATTATTATTATTTTAAATATGTTGAAATTGTCCCTTTTCCCACTTTTAATGCCATTGTCATTGTTTCCAAGCTTCCACATCAATCAAACTCTACCAAACACAGCAGTGACTTAAACACTTTGATTAGAAGAGGCAAAGAGATCGCATGAGTAACACTGAAGTCAGTTTTCCAGTAAATATTAGGTTTTGTTTGTGTCATGACTTCTAATGATGGACTGTGGTAAGATAGAGTCAAAAAAAATGTTGTGTTAGACAAGGCTCATTGGGACCGACCAAGCCAGTTTTCATAAATCATGGCGGAATGTGGACCATGGGCCAAGGAAAGACTCATTACATTTGGCAGATGCAGATCAAGGGGCAGATCTGGATTTATTTGGTTTTTCCACTTAAAGCACCTGTGAGCTCAACCAGCACTGGAGCCTGTATCAAAAGTCAGATCTTATTTCACTTAATCAGAAAAACCTCCTTGGTTAATAACCCTGCCAATCTAACCTGGTCTGGACGAGATAGGATAACCCTGTAAAGCCTGAACCATTAAATCATCGACAGAAAACTTTCAGTTCTTTGAAACTGGAGCCTTTATTGGTCCTTCTGAACAACCCAGTATTTTTTTTTTTCAAATATCCATTTCCATGTAGGAGTTTCAATTTTGTATCATATTTGATACATCAGGTCTCAATGCTCAAATATTATTATTTTTGAACAAACAAAAACATAATATAACATAAACATGTCTAACAAATTGGTAATTCCTTTTCAAAATTGGCAAAGTTCTTCCTCCTTCCTCATTAATGACAGTCTTGTAGTGTCACTGGAAAGGCCTCTGATCAATGTATTCCTCCCCCCTGGTGAATTAACTGTGTATTGCTTGTATTTAATTGTATACATCAGGTTTTTCATGAAAAAAAAAATCACACTGATCATGTAAAGGGCTTCAAAACTCATGTATCAAATATGATACATTTGGCGTTACAGGGATAAGAAAAAGATGACAACATTGAAAAGTAATGTGACAGATTGTCAAATTTTTGTCAAGCCCGTGATAGAAGTGTAAGGACCCTGAAAAGAGGAATAATGAAAATATGCACAGACACAAGTTTGTCTCAGGAGTTGGTCCCCGAGTGCCTTCAGTGGCAGCTCACTGCTCCTGATGCTTGTACTGTGTGCTAATGCTAATGCAAAATGTTATGTGTGCATTAGGATGGGTAAAATGAGACCAAATGTCCCTATGGGGATAGTGAAATGAGCTAACCTTTGACCTTAACCTCTAACAAAATATACAAGCATGAGTTACATTTACAAAGGAATTATGGCTGAAAAGGGGGGTAACTGTTGAAAGATGTACAGACTCAGTTTTCTCTCAGATGAAGTCTGTAAATACTGAGGCTAAAAGGTGATGCATTCCATTTACGTACATCTCTACAAAAAATACTAAAATAGATAAATAAGCAAAAGTACTGCGAAATTACAGTATAATATAATAATTGAAAACTTGCATTGCACAACATAAGCTAACATAAACACACTAACTGTAAGGTTAGTTACAAGGTATATTATTAATTCCTGGGTCTGTTGAACTTGTTTTGTGATACAGGCCCTTGGAGGTGCTGTAAACAAACACAAGAATAATTTCACTTAATTTTGTTCATCATATTGATGAATTTGATGTAGAGAAAGAATATAAGACCAACCTCAGTAACAAAGGATGTAACAAAATGTTTTCCACTGGAAAATAATTCCAATAATTTTGGCTTTTGTAGTAATTGTAGCTTACTTTAAAGATGCCATATTTTGATAAACCCACTTTTATTAGTCTTTGGTTCATTTATTTGTGTATTTGGACCCTAATGGTTTGTAAAGTTTGAATATGAACCCTCCAGGTGCTGCAAAACTATCTATATTCATTTTGGCAAAAATCGAGTGGATTTCTATAACCCGTTTTAATTATTTCTTAATTTGTTACGTCTATACCTAGTTACATCACAACATTAGCACATATAAGGTCCAGACTTCGACGAACATTTCTCAGAGTACGACATAATTGTTTGTCAGCAGCAGCGGTTGTAGTCTATACTGAAAATATGTTCAATTTTCGAGGCGATTACCTAAAATGTTCAGTTGTTGGTTGAACGGGACAGAGCAGGACAGTCAACAACCTGGAGGGGGCAGGGCCTGAGGTGGCTCATGTGCATTTAAAGGGCCAGTGTTTAAATGACTTTTCTGGTGTCATTACTCAGAAATAGGATTGAAGATGGACCTGTGGATTTTCTCATATCCTGCTAACAAACCAGATCAATATTACATCATCAATCTAATTCTATTTTTCGCAAAATACCACATTCATAAATTCAAATTCTTCCATCACAAACCTTCCTTTTTAATCTTTAAAACTGAGCTTACTCAATATATTTCAAGTATTCTGTATTCTGAAAATAAAAAAGCTAGAGTATGATCTTTGCGTAAACTGATATATTATTTCTGCTTGCATATTTTGTCCCCTGGTTATGTTCTGTTCTGTTAATGTTGTTATATTAAAATTGTATTGTATTTTTTGTTTCTATTATAACACAAAATAAATAAATATGAAAAAAAAAGGACCTGTGGAGTTGAATTAATAAATTCAGACCCAAGCATAGAATTTACAGTTTATGTAGACCGCAGGGAAATGTTTTAAAATGCATAATTCTATTTTGAAAAAAGCAAAATGTTTTTTTTTTAAAAACCACTAACATATCATCAGAATTCAATTTTGGGTGGATATATTGTGGATATATTGTATAAAGTCGTACTGTATAATGGATAGAAAATGAAGTAAAACATATGTTGAGGAATAGGAACCTCCACAATTTGCTCTTTAACCTTTAACTAATAATGGAGTATAAACTCAACAACCAGCAGGGTGACTGATCAAATGCAGCACATCAAAGTTGAAGGTATGAAAATAATTTAAATTGTATACCGGCTGCTTGGAATAATGTTAACAAGATGTCTTAATCCTAAGTATTACTGAGTGACTCATAACTTCAAATATCCAGAGAATTCAGAGAAAGTAGAAAATAATAACACAGAACAGGGAGTCTGTGGCTTGACTTAAACCACAATGAGATGTTTGGATTAAATCTTGGGAACTCAAGTTTATACAGTCCACTATGGCGAATGAAAGGAACCACTGGTGCAAACAATGTTGTAAAGATATTCACTGATAATTTTCTTTCTTGTTTTATAATTATCATAAAGGTACCCGAATGGAATGGAATCAAGTATTGGCACAAACTTCAACACAAATTGAGTGTTTTTACCAATTTAACCATTAAAAAAAACCATTAACCCATAAAGACCCAAACATCCACCATTGACCAAAAGCATCTACTGATCTAAACTGTTGATCCACTAATCCTACCAATCCATGTCAATAATTGGTGTAAAACACAGTTTATCATTTTTTCATGGTCATCAGATATGACCCATTTGGATAGGCTCCGTAGTGAACATGGAAACACTGTCATCTTCTACAACTTTGAGGGGTACATACGGTATATACGTGGGGATGTGTTCCATAACTGCCGTAACTAACTGGAAACTTAAACGTGAAACTTAACACACTTTGAAGTCCAACTCCCGGCTTCTATGCTTCTGTTGTACACTGGAGCTTACACGAAATTTTCACAACTTCTAACCTATATCCACTGGGCCCCTTCCAGTGCTGTATGCTGCCCCCCACTGGGAATGCTGGGCCCCATGAATTTGTCATGTTTACCCCCCCTTTACAGTGCCCCAGTCCACAGGTAACCAATGGGTAACCCGTAAAAACACGCAGAGACTGGTAAAAAAAATAAGAAGAATTTTCACAGATACGGGCATGGGTAAAATTAAACAAAATGTAGGGCAAGAAAGTGAAAAAATAAAAGAAGATTCATGGATGAAAATAATTTGCAGGACATTTAATGATGATCATCATCTAATTTCACTGCGGTTGATCCACAGACACTTTGTTTTATTGTGAAGAGAGCTTCACCTCTGTTTACATCCAACCACAGATGTCACTGAGCAGCACATATTAGAGAATTATTGACAATAATAATAACAGATTAGATTTTTATAGCACTTTTCTATGAATGCATACTCACAGCCACAGTTGCCCTGGGGCAGACTGACAGAAACGTGGCTGCCAATTCATGCCTACGGCCCCTCCGACCACCACCAAACAGTCATACACCAGTGTGAGTAGCAGCACTGGAGGCAAGAGGGGTGAAGTGTCTTGCCCAAGGACACAACAGCATATGGACAGAGCAGGATTCGAACCGCCAACCCTTCAGTTATTGGACGATCTGCTCTACCATCTGAGTCATGGCCGCCCCATGATGGTGTGTGTTTTAGTAAAAAATAAAGCTTTTAAAAGTGAGTTACTGTGTAGACAATGTGTTTAATCACTGGTCGGGTTGTGGGTCTAATGTACATGAGTAGTGGATCAGGTTGCAGTACTCAGCTTTGCAGGTACGGGTGGTTTGGAAAAGTGGACCCATGCAGGACTCTGTGCAGAAATCTTTCCAAGTGAAAGACAAAGCCATAAGTGCATGGGTAATAGTGAACAAACCAGAGTTCTACGTCTTAACAGAAAATTGTACCTGCATGGCAGGGTGAGTATTATTTTCTCTTATTTTATCCTGTCGCTTTTCTACGTCACTCTGAGTTTGCCAGTGTGTGAACAGCTGGATAGTGTCAGGATGACAGGTGTCATATGTGAAGTGTCAGATCTTCACATTTTTATATCGGCATTTAAAACTCGGTAGTCTCGTCTTCCTCACTTAAAGTGAATAGGGTGGTGTGGATGTTGTGTTGCCAGGATGTGCACACAGTTTTTGATGACATTGACAGTAAAAGGGTCTACTGGGCAGCACAGTGGTGCAGAGGTTAGCACTGGTGCCTCACAGCAAGAAGGTCATGGGTTCGCGCCCATGGCCTTTCTGTGTGGACTTTACATCTCCCCGTGTCTAAAGCCCGAAAAAATAAAATTAAATAAAAGGGTCTATTGATAAGCCACCACTGATAAAACCTGCATAACCTACTTAAAGGCTCAAACACAATAAAATAACCAAGCGCACCAAACCTCCCAAAATCTCCCATACAATACATAAGGAACTACTTCAGAAGTGTGTTTTGGCCTTGATATGATATTTACCTTTGTGTCTCCGCCAAATAAGACTAGTCTTTAGGGCTGTGTAAAATGAAAACATGCTTTTGTGTGCCCTCAGTGAACTCTGGTTCAGTGCGAGTGACCTGTATTCATTTCCCTCACCTTATTTCCTTAGCAATTATAAAAAGATCCAAAGGTGACATTCCCATGAGTTGGATATGAATACAGAGGTACACAGTGGACTCATAAAAGCTCCATTCACTTTTGGCTGGCAGTGGCGTCCAAGTCCAGTCCGGCTGGATATCATGACTTTTTTAATGGTGGATTAGGAAATCGGTTTGGATGGGAGATGTGATGATTATCTAAGAACTCTTGCTGAGGTCACACAGCTTGGAAAACAGCTGCATCAAAAAAACTGAGTCTAATCCTCTGTTCATGAGAATGCATCTTCACATTCTATTCGTTCTCACAGGGCTTGTCCAGAAATACAGACACAGAAATGTGGGTATTCTCAAGTGTAAATTTCTTTGGCTCTGTGTAAGAAATGATAACACTGTCACCTCACAGCAAGGAGGTCCTGGGTTCGATTCCAACCAGGGACCTTTCTGTGTGGAGTATGTTCTCCCTGTGTCTGAGTGGGTTCTCTCCAGGTACTCCCACCACCCAAAGACATGCACTGATAGGTTAATTGGACAACAGACATACACTGAAAGGTTACTTGGTTAATCTAAGGAGTTATGGGGGCTGGTGTCAGGTTCTTTGGTGTGTTGGGGAGGGGGAGCTCGCATTTCAGATAGGAACAGACTGAACAAAGTCATTGAGAAAGCGAGCTCCATCATCGGGACTGAACCTAGACACAGTTCAGCAGGTGGCTGGGGTGGGAATGCTCAGGAGCTGAACTCTATTTTAAGTAATGCATCTCACCCACCTCACCATGTTGAGGTGTTCAGGGAGAGCACCTTCAGCCACAGACTGATCCCCCCTCGGTCCAGGACTGAACACAGCAGGAGGTCCTTCCTGCCAGCTGCCATTAGACTTTTTAATATTGAGCGATAAATTATTGTATGTTGGGCATATTTACAGATGTTTTATCTCATTATTTTACCTTACTTTTACTGTACATATTATTTATTTCATAAATCTTTTATTCTTTTTTATCACTTCTTACCTTGTGTCTCCATTGTTGGTTGTCTTTTGGGATGGGTCAGTGTGTTTTTACTGCTGTCGTAACAAATTATTTCCTGCAAAGGATCTATAAATTACAGTGGTGTGCAAAAATATTAGAACACTTGTCAAATCTTAAGAAACTGGTGGTTTATTTGTTCCCAAAGCCTGAATTTCACTTTTTTTGCCATTGCAAAAGGTAAAGGCAAAGGTACTGAGAATATTTCACCTTCAAATTTATCAGTCCAGTCCTGTTTTTACATTTTACTCTAATATTTAGTGTGGCCCCCCTTGGCAGCAATCTAAGGCAGTGTTTTTAGCTTACCGGCCAACAGGCTGTAAGTTATTGTCATCATGCGTCCATCATCATCTGTCATCGTTGTCTGTAATCTTTTACAAAAATTTCAATCATCTTCTTCTCCGAAACTACAATTCCGATTGACCTCAAACTTGGTATACAGCTTCTTTATGATGACGTCAACAAAAGTTAGTGAAATTATTTGGATCTGATTCTGGATTTGGTGCGACTTTGAAAAATTTCCCCATTATAAGAGATAGGAAGTGGATCGATGCAATAACTCAGTAAATGTAAATGATATCAAGTTGAAATTTCTACAGTCCAGCCCTGATGGGGAGATGACCAAAACATAATGGCCACATGCTGATCAGGATCTTCTTCTGGATCCGGGAACTTACGGAAAATTTAACATGGGCTCCTATGGGAAAAAATTTCAATCGTCTTCTTCTCCCAAACTACAGTTCTGATTGACTTCAAACTTGGTACACAGCTTCTTTATGATGATGTCAACACAAGGTATTGACATTATTTCCATCCGAATCTCATTCGGGATTTGGTGCGACTTTGAAAAATTTTCCCATCATAACAGATAGGAAGTGGATTGATACAATAACTCAGTAAGTATCAATGATATCAAGTTGGAATTTGAATTTTTTTTACAGATCTGATTGGAATATGACCAAAACATGGGCTATTTCTGTAATATAATAAATACACAGAACTGGGTGATAATAAATGGCATCTGGATACATTTCCCAAAGCTTTTAATTTGGCCAGTAAGCTACAGGGCCATTGGTCCTATTTTTCAACCTTGGGGTCAGAACCCCACGTGAGGTTGCCTGGAATTCAAATGGGGGTTACCTGAAATTTCTAGTAATTGATAAAAACCAACCAAACAAAAAAATACGAAGAAAAAATATATGGTGACTTGACAGAGACAATCCCAATCCATAAAAGACATGACAAACTGTGAAGCTGAAACTGCAGCACTGTGGTTCTGTTTATCTGTCAAATGTTCATTGTGGTCAGTTTCAGATGCTGCAGCTCTTTCATAATTCATAGTTTGAGTTATTGTTTCTTCAGTATTAATTGTCAGCCGTGTAAATCCAAGCTGGACTGACTGTACATATCCCGACCAAGGAAAATCAAATTCTCACTTTGTGCAGTAATCTACACCTGGCTTTACTGCCTCCATCCATAATAGTATACATTATATTGACTAAATGTCATATAAAATTAACATTTATTTACAACAACTATTACATGATCAATAACAAATTATTTTAGCAAAAAAATGTCTCAGTTTTGAGTGTCTGGGATCGTCAGACATGGGGTCACGAGCCAAAAAATGTTGGGAACCACTGATCTATGGAAACTCTAAGGAAACTCTCTGGAATGAGCTTCTGAGAGCATGGAATGACACTGGGGTTGAAAAAGTCAGAAAATACATTGACAGGCAATGGCCAGAAAGATGCGCTGCTGTGATTGTTGCCAAGGGGGGCCACACTAAATATTAGAGTAAAATGTAAAAAAAAAAAAAAAAAAAAAAAAAAAAAGGACTGGACTGATAAATTTGTAGATGAAATATTCTCAGTACCTTTGCCTTTACCTTTTGCAATTTCAAAAAAGTGAAATTCAGGCTCTGGGAACAAATCAACCACCAGTTTCTTAAGATTTGACAAGCGTTCTAATATTTTTGCACACCACTCTATCTATCTATCTATCTATCTATCTATCTATCTATCTATCTATCTATCTATCTATCTGTGAGTGACTGGTTGTTCGTCTTTATATGTCAGCCCTGCGATGAACTGGTGATTCGTCCAGGGTGTACCCCACCTTCACCCATAGGTAGCTGGGATAGGCTCCACCCCCCCCACCCCCCACCCCCCCACACCCCCCACACCCCCCCCCACACACACACACACATAAGGAATATGTAGACACTTTTCTTTCAGCAGCGAATGTTGTTATTCATGCTAATCAGGTTAAACATAAGCAATTCGTAATACTAGTATCCCCTGAGATGTGCCTGTAATGGCAAAAAACACCTACTGCAGGATAGTCCCAGTCCACTCAACACTTGAAATCCAAAGGAACAAAACACATTAGGCAAATGCAATGACAAAAGTGTAGAAATAATTCAGTAATTCAAAAATGTCAATAAAAGGCTGCAAGAATGTAATAACAAAAATAAGAAACAACCACATTAAACATAAATATTTAGTATGTAATATAGGGGAATGATCAAGTGATGTTTGTGTTTGTGTTTGTTATGTTCAATTTTGCCTTTGCCTGACTTCAACTCAAAGATGAACTGATATGGTTTTGGTGGCCAAAGGTCAAGGGAAAATCATGTTTTTAGTCATAACTCAAGAATTCACAGGCTCAATATGAAGAAAATTCACAGAAATATGTGATAAGATATAAACCTAAGATGTTATATCCAAAATCCTTCACTCTTGTGAATATGAAATCAAAGATCCTCCATGTAAAAAGATGGTACCATATAGGCTTTGCCAATGATATGAAATTGTTAACTTCCTGTCTCTTAAGTAAACATGGTTGCAATGGTTGAGAATGTCATGTGGATGAATGGATGTAGGGCTTAATGAAAAAAATGCAATACATAATACAATTTTTTAATAGTAACTAACAATATTTAATCAAAATTATCACTGAATTTATTCTCCCACTTGTTTTTACTTCCAGATAAGATTTGTGTTATCAGATCTTGCAAGTGAGTTTGCTTTGATTTATACAGATTTATACTCAGGGAACTTCACAAATTCAGAGCAAAGCCTTAAAAACATCCAAGAAATCCTCCAAAACCAAGTTCAATGTGATGATAGAGGAAAAACCTTTCAAACTTTAGTCCATTTTCTCCTCATCTGTGAGTCTAAGAAATATCATGTTATTGTCAGAATGTTCATGTCATCCAGCTTTTACTTGGGCTGAAAGAATCAGTCAAAATCTGTAAATGATTATAGGCAGCAAAAGATGTTGGAAAAGCGCTTCTTGGACTCAGAAAATGTGTTTTCTTTGAAGTGCTCTTTGGATTTGGACACATGTATTCAAGAAACTCCAAGGAAAGAACTCCAAGGCTCTGTCTTTAAAAAAGATGGAAATGCCTTCAAAGTTACAACATGGTCAGGAAGTCTTGAGTCTTCCTGATGGAGGCTTGAACTATAGTTTTATTGGTCTAACTTGACCGTGCCGAGACAATCTTAATATTTTTTAAAAGACAGTGTTGCGTGAGTCTATAATCTTCCTTTGACCATGGACCTCCTCCCCCACCCTCATCTGACTAGATAGACCCCTCCATGTGCACCAACCCTACTGCATCTTTACAGACTGGAACTACATCTGCAAATGGACATCCATCAGTCCTGGTGCATCTACAGCCTGTCGGTCCATGGGAGTGGATTTCTCCTTCACTGTGGTTCTCCCTGAGGTTTTTCTTTTCCCTCTGGGATTTTGGAGTTTTTCTTTGCTGAGAAGGAGGGTCTAAGGATGGAGGATGCGCACAGGGTGCAATTTGTTGTGGGGGATGGGGGGGTCAACCTCCCTCTGGTTTTTATACCCCTACTTCTGCTTAATGAATTTCATCATCGGAGGGGGGCCATAGAGCAGCAGAGGGGGTCCAGTAGGTACAGGTTAGAAGTTGTGAAAATTTTGTGTAAGATCTGCTGCATAATAGAGGAACAGAACCTGGGAGTTGGACGCAGAAAGTATGCAAAATTTCACTTTCATTTCATGCCAGTGTTAGTTACGTAAGTTATGGACCGCACCCCCACGTATCTAACTGCCCCACCACCACCACCACCCTGGACAAAACAAAAAACAAAACAAGCGTTCAGAGAACGCAAACCTCTGCCAAGCACCCCAAATAGTGTGCATGTGTGGATCGACTATTTGTTTTTAAACTAAGGATGTGCAAAACAAATTTCATAATGATATTTCACAAATTGCATTTTTTATGATTTTTTGAAAGTGGCACATAAAAAATAACAAAAGTCAACAGAGCATAACGGAAGAGAAATGGAGCAGAATGATATTTCCTACAAAGTTGAAGCTTGGTACCAGTCATGCGTATGTCAAATTATATCAAATTCCAATCAATATTTGTTGAGTTACAATGAAAAATGTGTCGTAAATGGGATTTTCAATGTTAAACTGAAATGTCCACAGAGTCCACATTCCACAGTGGATGTGGACAATTTTGTGCCAGATACAAGATATTGTTATAAGCTATGGGTGGATCAAATTGGAGGCTAATCGGAGTCATTTTTAATTTTTTATGAATTTTTGAAAATTGCTCAATGATAAGAGATAGGAAAATTTAAGATTTAGTGACCTTGCTGTGACCTTGAACTTTGGCTTACTTGGCCCAAAATTTAATGGGTTGGTCCCAGGGCCTAGGCCTATGTGTGGGTAAAATTTGGTAAAGATGGTTGTAATAGTTTTCCAGTAAAGTTGCTAGCAAACAAACAAACAAACACACAAAGCAAAGTGATCACAATACCTCCTGGCAGAGGTAAAAACATTCCCCTCTCTGTTTTTTTGACAAATCACACCCTGGATGCCTGGGACATTAATCCATTTCCTTCATCTACTGTTTATTTGACTGTTGTTTATTTTCATATCCAACTATTTCTTTAAAACCCTGTGAGGCAACCTTGTTGTCATATAGGGCTCAAAAACAAAATTGAACTGAACTGAATTGAATCTGTAAACCATGTTGACTCCACCCCTTGGACTGAATGGGACAGGATCTGCTGTCTCCTGATAGGGCTTTTAGGGATTCTCTGGTTTTTATGAAATATCTAGATTTATACACATTTATACCTATTTGAATGAGTTGAATGACACTTTCTACAAGACTTGTTTCTTTTACTTTACAGTGGAAAATAAATGTTTATATTCAATAAATTGTACGATTTGCAGCAGAATGCAGCAAATTGAATCAAATTGTTCAGTTCATGTTGATAAAATGCATCATTCTTTGGATCATAACCCCGTGTACATAGATACAAACTGAATCTCCCTCCTAGGTACAGATGCACAGCCCTGATATTTAACACTCAAAACTATTTAACCTCAACTATACCACACAGAAATTCAATTTTTAAAGCAGCAGCAGTTTTTATTCCATTTCCAGCCTCCTTCATCCATTTCTTTCTGTCTGTATGTCTCCTCTCCTAACCTTTTCCTCCCACTCCCTCTCCTGTCTTGTGGCTGCTCACATCTCTCCTTGCCCCCCCCCCCCCCCCCCCCCCCCACACACACACACACACACAACCACCACACCCACCCCCTCTTTTCCCTCCACTTCCCATCACCATCCTTCGTTCCATCTCCCACATCCTCTTGGAGTCTTTTCTTGGTCTCATGACTCATGACTCATCGTCCCACATGAAAACATTTCCACTTTGGATGATGCAGGAGCTTTTACTGCTGTTAATGAATGTGAATAAATGAATTTAAACAACAAATTTCCAGGGTAAAATGGAAAAACTACGAAAAACAAATTCTGTCCTTTCAACCTTATCCAAATATTACTCCTTTTAATCATGGTTCTATAAACTTGTCCCTGCTGTATTTTAGTATCTGTTAATGTGCGTCATGTTATTGTGGCTGTATTAACTGTCAGTGAACAATGACCCCTGTTGGTTCCCACTCTCTTATGTAACCTCCTCCTCAGTTCAAGACATCCACTCTTATCCACACCAGATCCCCACCACTTGAGATACTGTCAGAAAACAATGCAAAAGCCTAAAACTACTCTTAAAATTATGTTCAAGGACACAGAATGGATACATATTGAGGCAATCAGATGGGAGCGTGAGGGTCTGCCGGGGGGTGTCAGAGGCAGAAGTCATTCTGTTCCTTCAGTCTTTGGTATTCAATATGGAGTACAGAGCGGCCCACAGCGATTGGCTAATGACCCTCAGGTGTCTGAGTTGAAAGAATTGAGGGAGATGTTAAAACTTCAGCAAGAGCAGATTAACCAACTTACGCAAAGCATGTCCCAGCTGCAGGGCTCCCATCAGCGCAGCCGTCCATTGCAGCGACGCCCCATAATATGTCTGCGTTGTCAGCAGCCAGGTCATATAGCTAGAGACTGCGATGGGGTACGTGTCCCCCCACGCTCACAGTCCTCTTTGCCTGCTCCCCCCAGCCCTAATTACACATTTTTTTTTGATTGTTTAGTGTATTATTTCTTTTCTCCCTTCACACTCTTTTAATATGTATTGAATTGTATTTTAAAATTGTCTATTTGTATTAAAATATAACTTTATTTGCTCATTTGGAACCACGTCTCGACCCCCCTCTTTTGTATATTTGAACCTGTGTGCCTGTTTGGTTATATTTGCTCACTGAGTAGAGAAATTCTCTGGGTGAAATTCCCAGGGTGGCGTTGTCAGGTCGGAAGATTGTTACAATGCATTCATTTGCATTTCTGTCCTAGTGACATTCCTATTTATCCATCCCCACTGTCGCCACAATATGAACTTTCTTTGTTTGTATACCACTGAAGAGTCTCATAGTTCTCTGCAGTGTCACCTCAGTGGCATGTGCTGTGATGCAAGACAGAGGTCACCTTTGACCCCTGTGGAAAAAGTGACCTCATTTCAACTGGAGCCGCAACCTCTTAACATCTGCATGAAAGGACAAGAACTGAGACGCTCCCAAGAGATTTTTTTTTTATTTTTTTTTTAGTTTTTATTAACTCAACAAGAAAAAAAGATTTGTTTATCATGTTTGCCATTTTGTTTTTATGTAGACGCTACAAATACAAACAAAAAAGATTGTGAATAATACAAAACACTAAACTGAGCTACATCAAAAGACACAGGTTGGACTGAAACCACTGAATGCCCAGGACCTTATAAAATGTGCAGACCATTTGTGTGAGAAACTCAGCAGGCAGGAATGATTTTATATGCTGACAACAATGTTTTTTTTTAACAAAAGCTGTAAACCATTAAACCCACTTGTGTTAAACAGCGCCTCCCATTCTTGGTTTTGTACAGCCCAAACAGCAGTCAACAAACAACCAATGAAAGAGAAAAATTATATCTGCAAGGTCCAGATTTGTTTCCAACGTATGTTACTTTACAGTGTCGGGGAAGGTACTTTGCAATTGTAGCTTGTAAAACTACAAGTAGTTCAGCGTGGCAGTAGCTCAAAAACATTACATTTCTACCCCCAATATGATCTGAAGTGGACCAGACCAGTAAAACGATAACAGTGAAAAGAAAAAGTTAAATTATATTATAAAAGTGTTTACATCTAGAAAGTTTCCTTAACCCTTTATCAGGCAAGTGACTATTTTTGGTCATTTTTACACACATTACAAGACAGTGACATCAACAGTTCCAGTGAGGACAGTGAGTCAACAATCTGAGGTCCAATGTGGTCTACAGGGTCTGTAAGGTCCACCTCTGCATGAACAGTGAGTGGACCTGCTTTGTTAGGTATCATGAAGTAATGGTACTGATGTTCAAAGGGGTCATGTGGATGTGGACAGGGGTCTGGATCTGCACTTATGTTGGTCTAATATTAGAAAAGTAATGCTCTAATGATCTAAAATACATGTTTTTTTTCATATTACATGAGTTTTTCTTGAATTTTTCTATATATTTCTTGGATTTTTTTTTTTTTTTGGCCACTTAAGGGCAAGGAACTAAATATGGTAACTTCACTGACCTTGATTTTCTACATGACAATAAACATTTTTGAAAACGTTCACTAAAGTAATAAAGTCTTGTTATGTCCTCAATAACATACTATGGTTGAAATTTTGAATTTCAGAGTATTTCAATGAGTGCCCTATAAAAGGTTAAAAATCAGAATAGCATGAATAACCTGAAATGTTTTAAGAAAAATAAGTGCATTTTTAATGATATTCTCCAGTTTATCATTTATGTGTATATTACAACTTACAGATCATGTGCATCTACAAATACACAGAACATTTAGTAACCGGCAGAATGTTGTTAATATTTCACTTAGTTCTCTGAAGACTTTTCAGGTTGTTCATATTTCTTCAGTTTATTCATATTTTTCTTTGGAAGGATAGTTTGGAAATGTAAACATTTTTGTGTAATTTTACTTTTTTACACCTAAACAAAAATCTGGGGTTTCCATTATTTATAGGTTATTATGATAGTATTTTACTGGTCTGATCCACTTTAGATCATATGGTCTGAATGTGGAACCTGAACTAAAATGGTTTTTACATTCTTGATTACTAATATCTTCAGTGTAATTTTTACATTTCAAAAATTCATCCCAGGGGCCGGATTGGACTATGTGGCATGTGGGGTTTGATCTGCAGACTGTATGCTGGACAACGGTGACTTATTGTGTAAATGTTTCATTTTACATCATTCATAAATTGTTCCATGTCATCTTGGTTCAACTTGGTCACAACTCCTGGACTCAAAGCACCAAAAATGGTGAGACACTTCTCTGCAAATACTGTTCAACCTTTCATCCTCATTTTGAAGTGATCTCCCAACTGATTCACAATATCACCTTGACTTTTTTTTTTTTTTACATATCTTTATTGAGATTTTCCAAAAAAATTGTTATACAATGCATACATCCATGTAATAAATTTTCCAAAAAGACAACAAAAAAACACTTTACCAAAGTCTAAATAAATAAACTAGAAAAGCACTTGAAGAGCGCAGACCTCCACCAAGGCAGATCAGTGCCCCCCCCCCAATCACCACCAAAATTTAATCATTTGTTCCTTGTGCCAGTATCAACATTTCCTCAATTTTCATCAAAATCCATCCATAACTTTCTGAGTTATCTTGCACATGGACAGACAGACAGACAGACAAACCAACGCCAGCAAAACCATAACCTCCTTGGCAGAGGTAATTAAATAAATAAATGAATGAAAACAATTTAAACAACTCACGGCAGTACCTAAAGTATGTAATGAAAAACAGATTGAACTCACATTACCATTTCACTTAATGCATCCAAATTTAGTGTGTTCTATCCGGGGCCTTGACATCTTACATATATCCTGAGACGCTGTAAAACTGTGTGGGTTATCTACAGGCATCAGGTTACTCTGTTTTAATGGTCCCACTGCGTTTTGAAGAGCCCCAAAGCAGTAATATAAAGAATGATTTAGTGCACCCGTGGAGCAAACAACGGCAGGTCATTCAATTGAACTCATTTCACTATTGTTTTGCTTAAAAGATGTCTGATGTTCTGTCCTTTACCAGCCATGGAATTTTTCATTGCTTTTTTTTTTTTTTTCTTTTCTTTTTTTGAGCTGCTGGACCCCTGTAACCCCCTAACATTTCTACTGTCTCTTCTATTCAGGCATTTCTTTCTTTTTTTTTTTTTTTTTGCAGAGAAAAGTAAAAAACAGTTCATAAATCAACTCAGGTTGTAGAAATTGAAACTGTATTGTTCTCATTGGAAATTTTCCATAAATAAGATCGTGTATCATTTGACTTTTAGCAATTCTGACTGTAAATGTAAGTCCAGGAGAATACTGATTTGGAACAAATAGACAGAAAAAAACAAAACAAAAAAAACAATGCAGAATCTTTGTCACTACTTTTCTAAAGCACCCAGGCCACGAACACATTAGCCAACGATTTTTCTATTGGTCTGAGAAATGACTAAATGAATAAATAAGATATTGCCAATATATCATTGAGAAAGTCAAAGTTCTTTTAAAACTCAGTTCTTTATTTTTCATTCTGTTTTGACAAATGGCTGATTAGTATAAAATATAATTTCACATTGCCAAATTTTAGAACTATAACATAGTTGAAGTCCAGTGCAGACACTTTCCTCCAGTGGCCCTTTTATTTCATAATACCATTTTTCATGAGAATGACTTTGTTTCTCAATAAGGGAGCAGTTTTTTGATTGGCTGCATACTTATAAAGACAAAGGGAGCAAAAGAAGCCTCTGCACTTGTGCAAAAGAACGGCCTTCCACAGTTATATACATGTAGAACAGACGTGTCCAACAGCTGAGAGTTGAGGGGGTGCAGGACTGATATGTTAAAGCACAGTTACACTAGCACAAACATGAGTAAAAGCATTCAGCAAACCCCACCCTGTCTGTCTGAAGGAGCCTCGTCATTGTTGGCATCCTCACCCTGAGACCACAACAGTCTGCTGTACCATCCACAAGGTGCTTGTTCTTTATCCAAATAAAAATTCCAGACTTTTTCCAGACATTTTCAAAACTGACCCCCCCACCCCACCCCCAAGACCTTGACTTTATGTATTTTTATACCTGTGTGCCTACCTTTTTGGTTGACATTGTACCAATTGAGTGTTGTTGTAAAGTTCATTTTAATAAATGTATGAATAAATAAATGCATAATTTGGAGTAAATTATGTTTTACTGACAGAAACTTTTTCAAAACAGGAAAATTGCAAAAGTGCATGAATATCACACAAGTAAATTTCACTGGAATTATTCCAGTACTGACCGGTTGGTATTGCAGTCTGTTTTATTTCCATAGACTAAAGTAGGATTACTTTGTTTTGTTGCATATTTGAAATAAACTGAAACTAACCAACTAACTAATATGCTTTCCTCATGTATTTCTTATTTTACAAAATTATGTGCCTTTGAGCAAACTCTAAAATTCGACTATGAGAGAAACTTTTTTCCATACTTTATTAAGACTTTCACACAAAATTTCAGACTTTTGAAGGTCTGGAAAACAGCATTTTAAAATCCCATATTTTTCAAGACTTTCAAGACCTGCACAATCACCCTGCATCCAGAGGTACCATCACCACTTTAATTGGGGACTGTAGCAAAAGCTTTTAATACTGTTTAAATAATAAATGACATCTTTGCTGATGTTTGCATATGAAACCAAGATCTTTTGGGATCCCTATTCAAGTGTCCAAACCTAATCATGAAAGTCACAAAACATTTTTTCTGATTAACACATGCTGTGTGTTGATATGAAACATGGCTCAGAAGCATTGAAACTGTACACAGTCTGTGGTTTAGACACAATATAAGATGACATAATGGCAGAGACAGCTCATTAACTTTAGGCTGTAAAGCAAAAATAAAATATAAGTATTTCTGCCAATGTTTGAAGTCCTTTGATCAGTGCAAAGTCACAGGCCGATGAAAAGACATCCTGCGTCTTTCTTCTTTTTTTCAGTTGCATTAACTGGTCAATCTGCTCCACAGTGGAGCGTCACATCATTGTGAATTTCCTTTGAAACAAACCAGAGCACAGACACCAGCTGCCATCAACTCAAGTCATATTATTACACTGAATCATCAGTCTGGTTCTGGTTCTGATGGGTCCACATTATTAATATCAACCAAAAGACATTTACCGGCTCAAATGTACTAAAGTAAAAAGCACAGGAAGACACTGAAGAAAACCCTGTACACTTGTTGAAATGTGGTTGATACAGGAAACGTGTTTTATGTAAAGGCACCTAAGCACCTATATTTGTTATAATCTGCACTGAGATGTGGAGAAGGATCTGGTTGTACATTTTTCCAGTCTGAATGAATTGATTTGACATTCTACACTTGTTAACCCTGTAAAGCCTGAACCATTAAATCATTGACAGAAACTTCCAGTTCTTTGAAACTGGAGCCTTTATTGGTCCTTCTGAACAACCCAACATTTTTTTTTTTTTTTTCAAATATCAATTTCCATGTTTGAGTTTAAATTTTGTATCATATTTGATACATCGGGTTTCAAAAGCTCAAATATTATTATTTTTGAACAAACAAAAACATAATATAACATACACATGTCTAACAAATTGGTAATTCCTTTTCAAAATTGTCAAAGTTCTGTCTCCTTCCTCATTAATGACAGTCTTGTAGTGTCACTGGACAGGCCTCTGGTGAACGAATTCTTCCCCCCTGGTGGATTAACTGTGTATTGCTTGTATCTAATTGTATACATCAGGTTTTTCAAGGAAAAAAAAAAAAAAAAAAAAAAATATATATATATATATATATATATATATATATATCACACTGATCATGTAAAGGGATTCAAAACTCATGTATCAAATATGATACGCTTGGCATTACAGGGTTAATGACCTCTGTTGTTTGTAACTAATTGAGGGTTTAAGGACCATTTTGAACTCAGTAATGAAGTCAGTCATCTTCTGAGCTGCCAACACATGTAGTCCAGCTGCATCAGTGTCTGACTCAGTGATCAGTGGAAGAGTTTTCTCCTCTGACTGGTTTCGTGGTGTCAGATTTAAAGGCACATCCATGTTCTACATTAAAGACAGATACGTATACAGACGGGGAGGTGCCCTATTGTCAGAAGGCCTGTTAGTCAGAAAAGGGTTAGGTTTAGATTTGTCAGCTAAATCCAAACTAGTTTTCTGACTAACAGGCCTTCTGACAATAAGGTGGACACCATATGGAAGGACAGAGAAGCATTCTGTCCGTCCTCTGCGTTCATTACGTTTGCATTTCTGTCTTTTCCTTTTGGCGTTTGTAGATGCGAACCCAGATGGAAATAGTGAGCAGTACCCACGAGAACCATGGAGGCAGTGTTGAGATTTGAAGAGTGGTGAAATCCTGCTGGAATCCTCATTCATGCATTCATCACCTCCAGACTCGATTACTACAATAGCCGCCCGCAACCTCACTTGCACCCGCTCCCGAGACCACATCACCCCCATTCTCAAACAACTCCACTGGCTCCCCCGTATCATACCGCATCCAATACAAGGTCCTCCTCCTCACCTACAGGTCCCTCCATAACCTGGCCCCTCCCTATCTCACCAATCTCCTGCGACAGCACTGCCCCACCCACCAACTCAGTTCAGTCAACACCAACCTCTCTACTCCAACCACTGGGACAAAGCGCCAGGCCTTGGGGGACCGACCTTCACTGCACCCACCCCCACCCTATGGAACTCACTCCCACAAAACATCAGAAACTCGGATTCAATACAAAACTTCAAATCACTACTCAGAACTCACCTGTTCAAACTTGCATTTTCTTGAGCCCCTTTGTTCTTTTGTTTTGTTTGTGAAGTGTCTTTGAGTGTCCAAAAAAGCGATATATAAGTGGAATGTATTGTTATTATTATTTATTATTGGAATACCTTTGCAAAAATGGCAGAATTTTTCAAAGAGCGACTGTGTGAGTTAGTGAAAAATTACTGACATACAGCTCTGGAGAAAAATAAGAGACCGCTGCAAAATGATCCCTTTCTCTGATTTTAGCATTTATAGTTATGTGTTTGAGTAAAATGAACATTTCTCTCAAATACCAAATAAAAATGTTGTTATTTAGAGCATGTATTTGCAGAACACGACACATGGTCAAAATAAACAGATGCAGGTGTTTTCAGACCTCAAATAATGAAAAAAACAAAAAACAAAACAGTTCATATTAATTTCTAAAGAATACAATGCTAATGTTGTAACTTGGTAAAAGTCCAGATATCAGTATTTGGTGGAATAACCCTGATTTTCAATGACAGCTTTCATGTGTCTTGGCTCTCCATCATTACTGTTGGATGACTTTATGCAGCTCCTGGCAGAGAAATTCAAGAAGCTCAGACATGTTCCATGGCTTGTGACCATCCATCTTCCTCCAGAAGTTTTCAGGGTGGCCATTGCTCAGGAGGTGGAGCGGGTAGTCCAATAACCAAAGGGCTGGCGGTTCAAATGTTGGCGGTTCTGTCCTAGTCTGTCCGTTGACACTTCACCCACCTTGCCTTCAGTGCCACTGACACTGGTGCATGAATGTGTATGAATGTTTGGTGGTGGTCGGAGGGGCCGTAGGGGCAAATTGGCAGCCACACTTCTGTCAGTCTGCCCCAGGGCAGCTGCGGCTACAGGTGTAGTTTACCACCACCAGAGGGGGAGTGTGAGAATGAATGAATAATGGGTCAGTGATGTAAAGCGCTTTGAGTGCCCAAAAATGTGCTATAGAAATCTAATCCGTTATTATTACGTCCGCCAAGGAGGTTATGTTTTTGTCAGCATTGGTTTGTCTGTTTGTCTGTCTGTTTGTGTGTAAGATAAGTGAGAAAGTTATGGACAGATTTGGATGAAAATTTCAGGAAACGTTGATACTGGCACAAGGAACAAATGATAAAATTTTGGTGGTGATCGGAGGTGGGGGGTGGGGCGGGGTGTCCCACTGATCTGCCTTGGCGGAGGTCTGCACTCTCTGAGTGCTTCTAGTTTTATATGTATATATATATATATATATATATATATATATATATATATATATTTTTTTTTTTTTTTTTTTTTTTTTTTCCTTTCAAAAATGGGTTCAGGTCTGGAGATTGGGCTGGCCATGACAGGGTCTTCATCTAGTAGTCCATCATCCACACCTTTACTGACCTAGCTGAGGCCAGGAGCATTGTCCAGATAGAGGAACCAGTCCTCAGAGTTTGGGAACATTGTCAGAGCAGAAGTCCAGTAGTTTTCAATAGTTGTTTTTGGATTCCAGTTACTTTTGTGGTGCTAATAGGACTGTTTTTGCCCACTGTAAGACAGTAGTAGTGGTTTTTGTACTTCTCCTTCTTAAATAAGACATGGATCAGGTGTTTATTCAGTAGAATAAGATGTGTTTGTGTTGGAATTCAACAGACATAGGAATGGAATGGATGTTATACATGCAGATAGGCTGGTTTCAGAGGAAATTGCGGTAGTCTCTTAATTTTTTCCAGAGCTCTATATATGATAACTATCCTTCTCAACATCAACAGTAGTATTCACATCAGTAGTACCTCCTCTGTTGATGCCACGTTTGTTATCATTCATGGTGGGTGCATCGATTCAGTGGTATCGATATATCGATACTCACACCCTGCTCATTTGAGGGTCGATTACGGTAATAAAGTATCAATATTAATTAATAAATACAAAATAAAAGCACCTGTGTCACATCTGAATATTATAGGGTAACTTACTTAAAGGTTTTATACCAACCCCACCCACACCCCCCACCCCTGGCAGCACAAAATTTAACTAGTCCATCCATGTCATGTGACCAGGAGTGCGGTGATTCCAGTTAGCTGTTTTTAGCCTGTTAGCAACAGTTCAGTCTGCGGCTGCACGTCTGAAAGGAGAGCACGGCTGAGAGGAAGAGGAGTGTGGTGTGGGTGTACTTTACACCAGTGGACAAAACTACAGCAAAGCGTAGTCATTCATTCATTCATTATCTGAACCTGCTTTATCCTCACTAGGGTCACAGGGGTCGCTTGGAGCCTATCCCAGCTACATAGGGGCGAAGCAAAGTGTAGTCTGTGGAGTGAAACTGTACAACACTGCAGCAACACCAGCAACCTTTAAACACCTGAAAATTAGTTCAGTTCCATCAGAATTGCAGTGGATTTTATTGTTTTCTAACTTTGTTTTGTTAAAAAAATGTGAAATGTGTAGGTCTTGTTGAAAAAAAAAAGGTCTTTGGAGTTGTGACCATTTCATTATATTCAATGAATACATTCAAATTATGTTGTTTTTTCTATTTTTTTTTTTTTACTCGTGTATTATTTCTTTATTTTTATCTATGTAATATGTGTTAATTATTTATCATTTATGTGTTTTATTTTGACATTTTGATTTAATTCATATATCAGGGTTCCTACAGGTTTCTACAAGTTAAATTTAAGACCTTTTTAGGACTACTTAGAACAGAATTTTATGCCTATTTCACAGCCATTCTGGCAAAAATTTGTGACTCATAGAATTTAAGTAAATGCATTTATTTACTCCAATGCCTTGATTCCCTCTGTTCCGAATATTTCTCACTTGGGGTTGCAAAGTTAGAAATAATCGGTTCCTAATGTCAATATAAATTGTCGGGTTGGAACGAATGGAACTGAGTGGACTAATATTACTTTCTTTGCAGCTTGGACATTTAACAGATACATTTAAACACATTTATGGCAACATAACTTAAAACCTACCATATCAAATTTAATACCTTTTAAAGCCTTTTTAAAATTACATGCAGATTTGGAAATTTAAGACTATTAAGACTTTTTAAGGCCTTGTGGGAACACTGTATTTAGATTTATGGATTGATTTTAATTTTTATATTTCAATTAATATTTATGTTAATTATTTATTATTTATGTGTTTTGCAAAATTTATTTCATTGCTTTATAAAAATGGCCACCAAAGGTTAAGCACATTAAAGCTGTTAAATGAACTATATTTTTCATGTGAGATGTTTTATAAGTGTAACATTTCAATTTTTTTTAAAAATCACTGAAAGTATCGGTATCGTAATACCAATACTAAAATACTAATATACCAATACTCAGTAATATATGTGCCAAAAAGTCATCGGTATTGTATCAAATCATAAAAGTGTGATATCACCCAGCACTACATTCTTCTTCTTTTTTTTCTTCTTCTTCTTCTTCTTCTTCTCAAAAAACTTTACTTTTCTTCGTGGTATTAGGCCAGTATGTTAAGTAAGAGCAGCACCCTCTGGTGGATTGATACGTGTTCATTCCAACACATCTGACTATGCAGAGACGCTTTACACCACAGGTGTCAAACATGCGGCCTGGGGGCCAAATCTGGCCCGCCAAAGGTTCCATTCCGGCCCGCAGGATGAAAGTGCAAAAATTAACCTGAACAGTCAAGGTTGTCCAAATCATTTTGGTTCAGGTTCCACATACAGACCAATGTGATCTACAGTAAAAATAACAACACAATAACCCATAAATAATGACAATGACAAATTTTCTTTGTGAAAAATTATGTGGAAAAAATTTAAGTGAAAAAAAATAGCATTACACTGCGAAAATATTTACATTTACTAAACTATTCTTTCACAATAAAATGCAAATAAATACATAAATAAAAACAAAGATGAACAACCCGAAATGTGCAATCTCAATAATATTCTGCCTGTTACTAAATGTTTTGCACATTTGTGGATCCACTGTGATCTGTAGTTGTATTAATAATAATAGCAGATGTAATATTGTAGAAATTGTTCAAATTTTAGTTCCAAACTCCAAATTTTAACAATATTCTGCCTGTTACCAAATGTTTATGTAACACTGTGAGTAAATGTATGTGTATAAATAATAAGTCGAGGCACGATATTGTTAAAATTGCACAATTTTTTCAAATGAAAGTTCTGTTTTTTCAGGTTATTCACATCTTTTTGTAAAATGTAAATATTTTCATGTTTTAATTGGGGTTTTTTTGTACTAAAACAAAAAGAAAAACTTGGATTTGTCATTATTTATAGGTTCTTAAGTCATTATTTTACTGGTCTGGCCCACTTGAGATCAAATTGTGCTAAATATGGCCCCTGAACCAAAATGAGTTTGACACCCCTGCTCTACACGGTTTGAAATGGTCAAACCTATTGTTGTATGTAAAGTGAGCATGAATGGGCCTTCATGACACCTCTCTCTAATTGGTGCAAAGAAGAAAACATCAGATTTATTCACCTGAGCACATAAAATCCAACATTAAGCAACATATCCAACATCAGGCAACTCTGAGACCTTTTATAAACTGCATACCAAATGTCTATTGGGCAAAAAGCAAAAGGAGAAAAACAAATGTGTTCATGTCTGTTCTTTCTTCAAATATTTAAATGTATTAGGGTTAATGAGTTCTGAAAAATTCCCTAATACTTGACCTTCACAGCAGAAATAGGATGTCCATACTGGTAGAGTAGCTGACAGTTATTTTTACTCACAGGGGTCCCGAGCTTTATACAGCTTTGTGTGGATGCATGTGCCGCTGTGTACAAATTTAGTGGCATTGGAAAAGCCTTTAGGTCAGCAGCAGAGGTTCAGTTACCTTCTCTTCCAGGCTGAGTCTAGACTGACACACCACCTGGCCATGAGACCAGTGCTGTTTCAACACATGCCTGGACTTGTTTTTAAATGAACGCGTGCTTGTATATAGCGATAGCATGAAAACATGCACTGTAACATTTCTATTTTTACATGTGAGAGGACACGCAGACAGTAAGATGCAGAGGGTTGTCTGAGCAGTGAAAACTGAAGGCACTGTTTTCAAAGGTTCAGTATCGAAGATGTGCACGTCTTTTATGTGTTTTTACTGACGTATGTGTTTTTATGCATCTGTTTTTTTAAATACTTTTATTGTTTTTATCTTATTGCTTCAATTATTGCACTGGGATCTGAGTCATTTCCTTCTTTTGAGTTCAACATGGATCGAATTACAATAAAACGATCCTTGAGTCTTCATGTGAAGTTTATTTTGGAGTCTGGTTTGTGCATTTGCTAATGTTAGCTAACAATATCTACACTAACTGCAGTTAGTGGTGCAGACCAGGTGTATTTCCATTAAGATCTTTAGTTCGGATTTTGATGTGTTGCATTTTGCACTGAAAAATGGTTATGGAAATTTAAAAATTAAAAAAAAGAACTTCACAAACTTAACCAAGTGGGTTTTTTGTTTAAGGTTAAAGGTGTATAAAGGAGAAGCCAACACCTCCACATTAGCAGTGAAGTCAAAACCTTATCCCCCGGAGTCATCAAGCACCCGCTTCGTTAATACATACGTTGTGCTCATGCCCATCGCTTAAATCTTATTGGACTCAGATATTTTTGGCCTTGTCAGAGATGCTTCATTTGTCCCTCCATTCCGATCTGTTAATAGCTCTGTTTGGAACACGGCCTGATTCAATGACCTTGCCAAACCCTCAGGCCGATTTTATAGCATTTCTTTCATTATTAGCAAGACGTAGGATGTTATTATGTTGGAAATCTCCACTCTCCCCGTGGTGTGAAACCTGAATCAAGGATGCTGTGCAGTTTAGTAGACTGGAAAACATTAAGTTTACCCTACGCTGCTCTATGGCCAAACTCTTTAATATATGGGAACCTTTTTTTGGATATGTTTAAACTTTACAGTTTCATGATATAGCCCCCTTAACTGGCTATAGATGTTGTTCTTTTTTATATTATGATGTAAGTGACTTCATATTTATCAACCAATGATGTCTACTTTTATAATATCTATTTTGGAAGGGCCGTGTTTTGTAATATAGGTTCTAACAAACACACCTCTCTCAACATTGTGACATTTTATGGTTTGGTGTTAATTTAATCGTGTTTTTATTTCATTTTATGCATTTATCTATTTTACTTTTATCTATTTATGTATGTATTTTTTAAGTTAAGAATAGAATAGAATAGAATAGAATAAATTTATTTGTCATTTGACAGCACAGTACAATGCACAGTACAGCAAACGAAATTTCAGTTCGATGTTAGGGACATCGGGCCACAGCAAAGACTATTCACGCTGCCCAGAACCCTTTCTTCAAAATTTGCAGTCAAGAACAGAGAAGATAATGCAAGCACATACATCATAAGACATCCTACATTTTTCACACATTACACATGGACACATGCTGGTACTTTTTCAATGGATTTGGTAGGATTTGGGGGATAGGGTGAAAAACAGAATTTGAGTTAATTTATATGTATGTACTGTATATATATATATGTGTGTATATATATATATATATATATATATATATATATATATATATATATATATATATATATATATATATATATATACGTGTGTGTGTGTGTCCATGCACAGTATGTGTGTATGTACGTATATTCATATATATGTGTGTATTTTTTTTTTTTCCTTTTTGTTCCTCATTTGTGTTATCTTGTACCTATATTTAAGTGTAAGTTTGCACTTTACAAACTCTGTTACATTTGTCCATGGGGATAGGTGGCTTGTTTTGTGTCGTTTTTTTATGTGTATGTTCTGTTCTGCATAAAAACAACAATTCCTATTGTTTACACTTTTTTTTCCCACTATTGCTGTAAAAAAGTCAAGTAAAAATAACCTTGGAAAAACCTCATTCCCCCCACAACATATAGCACAGGGATATATATATATATATATATATATATATATATATATATATATATATATATATATATACACACACACTAATACACTTCTCAGTCTCTGCAACAAGATACAACTGAAACATTATTAAAAACAAGTATCACAAAAAAAAAAAAAGAAGTATGTAGTGTTTAGTGTGACCATCCTTTCTACTGTTTGTTATGGGAACAGAGACCACACTAAATACTCAGTTTCTTGTAGAGGCCATGTAGTTTCTATTTTTGTGAGGTTTTAATGCTGTGCACAATATCCCCCTCAGTTATTTTGCTGTTTTTTTAATAAGGAGACTGAGAAATAGTATGCTCATTACAACCATCTAAAAACAACACAGCTACAGGGGACCTGAGACTTCTGTGTATTTATACATTACAGATATATTTCACAGCTCATATAGTGGAACTAAAGGACTTCCTGTCAACAGGCTGAAGTGCCCTCTTGTGGAGATGTGCAGTTAGGAACCTCTGAAGTCTATCTAGACCTGCACCAGGGGGAATTAAACACTCATTATCAATATAAAGATTCATTACAACAATGGTGATAAAACTGTATTAAATTTAAGTGGAATCTTTACTGTTAGTGGAGCTAAACTGATGTCTCTAACTCTAACACAGACTCAAATACAAACGTCATGTAAGCATATGAAGCATTTACACAGTTCATATGACATACTGGACCTTGACGGTTTTCTGAGCAATGAAAACCCAGTGCACGTTTCTGTTCAAGGAAAGGGAAGGCAGCATTTCCATAGGCATATGTGTGTGACTGTGTAAATAAAAATGCAAACAGCATCATGTACATGTGTGCAAGACGCCTGAAGTCGTCTCCAGTGTGCTATTAAAAGCAAAACAAACCATGACATGAAATAAATGAGTTCCTCACCACCGTAAACATGCATGGAATGACCCTGATGTCCATGATTTCACACCAAACTGGATGAAATGTTTGTCACTTCCTTTCGATGTCAAACTACACTGTAGATCAAATAGCTATAAAGTAAACAAGTGTGTTTCAAATCAAATCAAAAACAGGATGCACAGGGAAGGAAAAGCAGGAAAAATCACCAGCAGACATATTTTGTCAAACTGATGAACAGATGGCTGCCAGATATGCCCCGACATTCCATCACATTGTTACTCACTGGTAAAACCAACAGTGGATTCAGACGGAAAAGAGAAGAAAATAGAAAATACACTACCACCTGAAAACTATGAATTAATGAATGAATGAATATTTATTTCAGTTATGTACAAAAACACATACACATAAAAAAAACAAACATAAAATTAACACATCCTTACTCCAACTCCACACCTGAAGTTGCAGCAGATATAACATTAACACAAATTAGTCTACATTCGGTTTCTTAAGTCACAAAACTCGACAGTGAGCTACACAATTACACTTCATCCTTCAACTGACTAGGGACAAAAGGCCGGACATTTTCATTATCACCTGCAATTCACAATGATATGGTTAGCCTCAGAGCATAATTGTTTAATCCATAAAGACCTAAACATCCTCCATCGACCAAAACCATCTACTGATCTAAAATATTTAATAACTATTGATCCACTAATCCTTTCAATACATGTAAATAACTGGTGTAAAATGGAGTTTATCATCTTTTCATGGTCATCAGATATGACCCATTTGGAAGTTCAGAGGCTCTGTAGTTACCGTGGAAACACCGTCATCTTCTACAACACTGATTCACCAGTAAAACCCATGGAGTTGGATCAATGACAGTGGATGGAGACAGTTGGTTTATGTTCAGGTAATACTATATTTTACTGAAAAAGTCTCATTTTCTTCAGTTTTCTCTGTTTTTGTTATAATAACTCTCAACTTTAATCTTAGTTTGTATGAACATCTATATGATTAGTGAATTAATCACTGGAAAATACTTGATTTTCACCGGAAAAATGCCATATATGGAGGAATCCTACTATAATGGACGTTCTGTGCCCGACACGTGTCCGGATGTTTGTCCCAATGTTGCAGCACGGGAGGGCACTATCGTACAATGGCACCATGGGTACAATGCCGCTAGTGTTTTATAATAAATGGTGATAAATCACTTAAGAAATGTTAAATATAGAGAAAAAAATCGTTTGGGAACAGCCACAAAAGTAACAATGGGTCTTTATGGGTTAAGTCATATGGACAAAAGTATTGGGACACATTGAATTCAGGTGTTTCTTTTCTAGCAGGGGTCTGGGATACAAAACAATAATGACAAATGTCATCATATAGTTTTATACTGTGATATATATCATTGCATTGGTTAACTTGGTTTAAAATATCTTTGCTTCCAAAATGTCTCAGAAATGATTTTTACTTAATTTCTCTCAACGTTGATTGATTGATTGATTTTTTTATCCATGACTATGATTTTAAATGTTCTACCTCTAAATTTCTAAAATATTTTTCATGCTCTGACTGCAAATAAGAATTTTCTACCACAACTAACCATCTACTTTCTTCACATCTCACTTTGGAAGAAAAATCTCCCTTTAAACCTTAAGGAAATATTGATGTTCATAAACTATATGGACATAAATATTGGGACACATCATGGCTACAGCTGTAAGATGTCCTGTTCATGCTGATTTGACATATAAACATGAATATTAATAATCAATATGATATTTATCACAAAATAAAACTACATTATGGCATTTGTCATTATTGTTTTGTATCCCAGACCCATGTTAGAAAAAAAAACCCACCTGAATTCAACATTTCCCAATACTTTTGTCCATATAGTGTATGACTTAGGCAATTATGCTATGAAGCTAATGATCTGCCTCATTTTGTTCTAAGAAACAGGCTGTGCACAATATGTCATGCATTTTCCTGCTGCTAATAAATTATTGTATGTTGTGGAAGTTATTACTGGCACTTTTAGCGTATTTGTTGAATAAGCTGAGGGTTTTTAGACTGTCTTTTTGGGGAACCTTGTCAAAATATCTCTGCAGAAGTGAACACTGATATACACACAAGTGACTTTGTTAATCAACAAGAAAATGTACAAATATGTTTGTTACGTTGTTAATATTACTGTGTATATATACTTTATTACCTATATCCTTATATGTTGTATTTCTTTTATCTGTAGTGTAGTCAGCCTTTTGTATATTTTAGTAGCATTTAGTACTGTTTGTATATTTTTGTATTTTATCTTTGTAGTTTGTATATTGTCAATATTTTTTCAGTATATATTTTCAGTACAATTTTGTGTGACATTTTTATATTGTCTTTTTGCACTAAATGTTTGCTTGCAAAGCTGCTAAACTGATTTTCATTGTTCCTGTAACAGTGACAAGATCTATTCTATTCTATTCTATTCTATTCTATTCTATTCTACAAACCCACCCCAAAATCTGAAATATATGGCTTCTACAGTTTATCATTATCTGCACAAAGCAATTTTAGACATACTAAGTGCAAAGGGTGGTCATATTTGACATTTAGGACATTTAGGTGAGTTTTCTAAACATTTTTAATACATATTTCCTGTGTATTTTGGTTGAATCCCCATCTATTCTATTCTATTCTATTCTATTCTATTCTATTCTATTCTAATCTGATCTAATCTGATCTAATCTAATGTGATCTAATATGATCTAATCTAATCTAATCTAATCTCGTATGATCTAATATGATCTAATCTAATCTATTCTAATCTAGTCTAATCTAATCTAATCTAAAACTACTGTAGTTTTTTTTTTTTAATTTAATCTAATGGTGGCCTAAGATTTATCCACAGTACTGTAGATAAAAACCAAATATTTTTCCATGTTAGTGTCTGATTTGTCATGTTTGATAAGTATATATTTGATAAATCCATTTATGTTGGTCTTTAGATTAAGATTACAGTCAACTGTAATGGCAGTCTAGTTTGATATTTCTAAAGTTTAATTTAGCTCAACTGTTAAAAGAAAGTCCAGGCGAAGATATTCATTGTGTTTGATTATTATATAATGCACAGTGTTATTACATTTTAATCACAAAAAGGTGCAACTTCTGTATTTTATTGTATTTCACAACTACACTTGGTCATTATTTATAACATATTGTATTCAAGCTGTCCATTTTCATAAGTAGCAGACTGTTTGAAAATGTAACATGCAGATAATAAAGTGAAAAATATGTCAGAACAGTTATTCCACGATGTTAAACGTAATGCATAATGACAAGTCTGAACATCCAGATTTTTGTTTCCATACGGCAATTCAAATTTACAAACCACCACGTCACTTTAATGCAACTTTGTCGACAGATTCCTGTAACAGAAAGCCAAAGGCTACGGAGCTAACTTTAACTCCTACAAAGCTCAAAGCAATCTGTGTCATTTGAGGTTTACTTTACATGTGGAAGGAGACCGAGTGAACCAGACCTGTTTTCGTTCAGTATGAGATGAAAAATGGTAATAAAGTCATCAAGTTGGATTCATGTGACTGCAAAGGCTGTAAGAACTATTAATACTTGTCTCGTGTTGTTTGACCTGATGAGTGTCCTGTAAAGCATATGGAGCATTTAGTTCCAATAGGGTTAGGATATCAACCCTAGAAATATGATATGAACTTTAAAAATATGAAATAAACAGTTACAGCCTCAAAACATCACCTGAGAAACTGTAAGTAGTAGTGCTGTCAAACGATTAAATTTTTAATCAGATTAATCAAAGGGTTGCTGTGAATTCATTTTGATTAAATATCACTCATTTTTAATCTATATTAATTGTGTTTTATTTTGCATGAGCAAACAGACTCAAGAAAGAACGGAATATATATGCACTTAACATGTTTGTCGCAAGCTGGGCGAAAAAAAAAAAAAATTTGCGGGTACAGGCCTGGGTAAAATTAAACGAAATGCAGATGGGTAGCGGGCAAGGAAGGGAAAAAATAAAAATTTGTGGATGAAAATAATTTGCAGGACATTTAATGATGATGATCATCTAATTTGACCGTGGTTGGTCCACATCCGGTTTTATTTTGAAGTGAGCTTCACATCTGTTTACATCCAGCCACAGATGTCATTAAGCAGCACATATTAGAGATTTACTGATGGTGTGCCTTTTAGGCAAAAATGAAGCCCTTAAAAGTGAGTTATGTGTACAGTATGCGTTTAATAATGGGTCGGGTCAGGTTGAAAGTCTAATGTACGTGGGTACGACTGGATGCGGGTTTGGAAAAGTGGAGTTGTCAGCTTTCTCTACACACGAAGATTTTTCGTCGTAAATATTGAACAAGTTTAATATTTACGATTGTTGGCCCTGACCCATTTTGATGCCAATTATTGGGACAAATTCCCTCTTAACACACCTCAGACCACAGGATAATCTTATAGGATAAACTTATAAAACATAAAATAATCTGGGGTTTGCCGTCCTTGGTCAGGAAGGGGGAAAATCAGGACAGTGTGTGTACCACGCTTTAGTTAAATCCAGGCAGTTCCGTTTTTTTGTCCAGGCTGTTAATTTAACTCTAACTGCAGTAAGCGTCCTCTCATGTCTTTAATGTCATAAAGACTGGACAATGCCAGGACTGATTAGGATCATCAGGCTTGTAACAGAATGGTTCAGGGAGAATGAGACATCATTTTCACACATGGATTAGCCTCCATACAGTCCAGACTCTAATTTGGGATGTGATGAAGACTTGATGCAGCGATCCAATTCTTCATCATCAAAAATCAAAAATTACTGCAACTATGGATGGAAAAAAATAGTATGAACCTTATAATGACACTACATAAGCATTATGTGGTAAAAAAGATTTCGCCGTGAATGTCTCCTGTAATCAAAACCAAAGGTGGTGCAGTCAAATATTACATGTGTGACTTTTGTTTTTGGGCCGGGCAGTGTATCTTATTTGCTAAATAGAAATGGCTAATTTCAGTGCAAAACTTAGGTTTGATCCACTTCAGTTTTTAGTGTGTTTTTTCAACCACCGCTGTAATGCACTTTAAATACAAACCATCACTTCCTTCACTGTTTCAAATTAAAACCCCTCAAACATTTCAATAGATAGAACAAATCATGTCTTAACAGGACTTTTAATGTGCAAGCATTGTCTTCCTGTGGAGTTTGTTAGTTTCTATAAATGGGTGCTTCTATGAAACTGGTCCCTAAAAACAGGACAGAGGGGCTAAAAATTCAAACCAGATGTAACTAATGTTATGAAGGAAGTTTGGAAGCACTTTGGGTCTATTTAAAAAAAAAAAAATACTGAGATAAAAGGGAAACTATTTTTCAGATAAAACACATTTTTTCTATTATTTTACATTATATTTAATACAAAAATCTGCATGTAACACTGTCAAAAGGACACAAAAATTACACGCAACTATATATTTTTATTCTCTCACAGGTATGTTTTGAGAATTGAATGAATTATGCAAGGCAGAGTGTTTCACAAAAATGTCCGCTGTTGCAAAATCATTCACGATTTATATGTGTTTAACTGGGCAGGTTCTGCATGTAACACAAGTGGACACAATGGGTTACAAACAAAACCTGGAATAAGACTGAGATTCATGAAAAACCCACATAGCGGTATATAAGACCATTTACAGCTATCTTTTAGAGATCAAACACACTGACACCTCAGTAGTTTTACATGTCCCAATTTTGGTCCTATTCTTGGCCCTAATATTTTATTAAATTCATTAATTTTGGGATGGCTCAGAGCAAGAGTATAATTTTTTGCATTTATCTGAGGTCATGATTAGGTACATCCTGGGGGGATATATGTCTAAATTTCTCTTTTATTATTGGGTCTAAAAAAGCTGGCATAGTGCCAGGTACCAAAACAAACCCAGTTTCATAGAACCACCCAAATGTGTTTGGTTGACATACAGGGGTTGGACAAAATAATGGAAACACCTTAAAAAAATCAACAAAATATAATTTAATATGGTGTAGGTCCGCCTTTTGCGGCAATTACAGCCTCAATTCTCTGAGGTATTGATTCATACAACTTGTGAATTGTTTCCAAAGGAATTTTAAGCCATTCTTCAGTTAGAATACCCTCCAACTCTTTTAGAGACGATGGCGGTGGAAATCGACGTCTTACTTGAATCTTGAATGTTGAGGTCTGGGAACTGTGCCGGCCATACGAGATGCTCAACTGCATTAGAATGTTCCTCATGCCATTCTTTAACAATTGTAGCTGTATGGATTGGGGCATTATCATCTTGAGGTGAAGGTGTTTCCATTATTTTGTCCAACCCCTGTACACTAAGTAACTTTAAAAACACACTTAAAAATGTGCAAGAAGTGTCATGAAATGTTCTCAGATGCTCCAAATAGCTTCTCAGACACACATTATACTGTTGTTCTGCTTGACTGATTGTACTTAATCTCAACCACAGACCAATTTATGAAAGTTGTACTCACAAGTGTACAAACTGGGCAGGGGGAGTGAAGTACTGGGATCGGCTAAATTGTTGACCAAAAATGCCTAGGCTTTGGACATGTGACCCTCCCTACAAAAACCATGAAGTAAAAATGGGGAAAATGTCTGTAGCAAGAATGCCATGCTTGAGTGCATCTAACCGTGATCAGGCAGTCAGGATGATGCATGCAGGAATGACAGGCAAACATTGTACGTCACTTTGGTGTCCATCACCTCATCATTTCTCATCTGAGCAGGACGCCTCGGAGAGCGGCCACTTTGGTGTAAGCAAATGGAGGTCATAGCAGATACTGACATTTGAACCTGTAAGAATGGATGGTACTGTCAGATTTGTAAAACCTGATTGAATAAACTGTTTCTGGCAACTGTGGCTCAGGTGGTAGAACGGGTCGTGCAGTGACCAAAAGGTCGGTGATTCGAATCCGGGCTCCGACTGTCCACATGTTGAGGAGTACTTGGACAAGACACTGAACCCTAAATTGCACCCAGTCTGGTCTGGCAGCGCCTTGCATGGCAGCAGCCACCTACTGGTGTATGGGTGTGTGTGTGAAGGGGGGAATGTGAGGCTTTGGAAAGCACTTTGAGCACCATGAGGGTGTTTAAAATGTGCTACGTAAGTTCAATCCATTTACCATTTCCTTGATTCAAATCCTTGTGTGTTTGTCTCCCAGAAATTCCCAGAATATGTGCAATAACAACAATAACTATAATTGGAAATATAGTCCATAAAGTAAAAGTAAAACATTCATGAATTTCATTGTGAGCTTTTAAAGTTACTTAGTGCATTTAGACACATACACCTGCAGTGACCATAACACTTATGATGAGTGATGTAGCACATTATGACACCTGACATTTAACCAGATTATTTTTTAGATGGCCTGTATCCAACCAGTCTTTGTTTGCCGCCCCGCAATTATTAGAGAACTGGCTTATAATCAGCTCCTGTTTTTATATAAGTTTATGACGTTTCTCAATACAGGAATTAAAACTTCAGTCGCTGACATCTGTTGGTGTATTTGCAGAGTTGAATACTTCCTCTATGGTTTACTACAAAACATGAAAGGCCCTTGTTATATCCAATATTTTGCCTATTTTGGGAGTTTTAGGGGATATTTATTTTGGATAACTCTTGGTTCTGAGTAGAAAAGATGGTGGACCAACTATACAGCAACCCACTCCCCTTGTAGTTATAACCAGCTCATTCTGTAATGATGCAAACAAATATTAGATTCATGCAATAACAAACTATTGAAACTATAAATATGAGTATTACATTTCTGAAATGAGATCCTCCTAAACCTTATAGAATAAAAATAGAACAGTAATTGGATTCTTATTTATAATCCACAAGTAAAAGGGCTGTTTCATTGTGTGGAAAGAACAGAACAAGAACAGATTGTCCAAAGTTTTAAAAGACTAGAATTCCTTCTCACCTCTGAAACAACAGAATGTTTTTATTTATCTGCAATAAAAATAAAACACATCTCTCCCTCTGTGCCTCCAAGGTGCAACATAATTAACTATTCCTTTAAAGCATTACATCCTTGTTCTTTGACGACGAAACTGAAACAAAGCTTTTAAAAATAAAAAGTCATGAGAATTATAAATTAGAAACAGCAAAATATTTATTCATCAGTCAAAACAGAAACTTCAAATGTGAGGGCTGAAGAACGAACACATGGTGGTGCATGCACGCCGAGACGTTTGTTACCTGACAAATATTTGCAAATATTAACGCTTAAAGGTCGACTCCACGGAACCTTTAAGTGCTAAGACAGACTGGACTAAATGCATACTGCTGTGGGTATTTCTGTTGTGTGGGAACATTTGTCCGGTTGCTAATAAAAACAAGATGACGAGATGTGTTTCTACTTTGACGTTAGACCCAATTTTTTTTTTTTTTCTTTTAGGGTGTTACAGGAGTAGAACCAAAAAAAAAAAATTAATATAATACAACATTATTTAACAGTAGGTGAATTAACAGGGAAGGCTTGTGTATAAACAGGCAGGTGTTGGAGAGGAGCTTGCAACAAACATGCAAGACAATGGGTGTGTTTTTTGGTAGTCTTCGTCAGGAGGTGGGGTGGGTTCAGGTTGGGGGCTTTTGTAGGAAGGAGGAAGAGTCCATCCAAAACGTCCCTCTTGTACCAAGCAGGCGGAAAATGGTGGCAGTGGTTGTGGCGGGGGTTATCAGTTCTCGAGGAAAGCCACGTAGTCAGTGAGTCTGGCCAACTGCTGCTCATTTGGAACCAATGAGACGGGGGGAGGATCTGTTGAGAGAGGAGAGAGGCGCAAGAGAAGGAGAAGTTGAGTCAGAGCGGAGAAGGGAGTAGGGATGGGGGGGGGGGGGGGGTGTTCCTCGCAGTGCCAAGTGCTATCGATCTTCTTACATCTCTCGGGTTTTAAGTCTCCGGCCCACGTGGGCTGAATTGGGTCTCAGTTAACCAAACATCTGCACATGAGCTCACCCGCCTGCTTAACCCGTCTAACAACACTCCGCGCCGAGTCCCGCCGATGACACTTCGTATAAGAGCACTTTTCATCGCTGCTTATTTTGAGTGATTTCCTGTGCGAGATCTGCTCCGCGACCCAAAAGACACCGAGTGCGATTAAGCCCCTGTGGCGCTCTGGAAGATACGCGGGTGAACTGATGGTGAGTGGGTACGCGGTGGTGTGGGGCTGGACATGTGCTGAGCAGATGGTTCAGATGATTACTGAGGAGGACACAGCACATGGACTCTGTCTTTCAGATTTACATAAATCAAGTTTCTCCTACAAGTCAGGACAGTAGAAGACGATTAAGGACACGGCACGAGTTGTTTGTGACAAGGAAAAATGTCTTTGATTTAAGAAGAAATGTCTTCTAAACCCTTGCTATAAACATTTTTATGTGTCTAAGAACAAACAGGAGGGGGGGGGGGTCAGATGCAATAAAGGGTGCAAGGATGTTTGGGCGACATGCCGCAGAACGATGATGGTATGTTTTTGACAGAACAACACTGCCACCTACCTGGCTTTTTGGGCATCACCATCCTGGTGGCAGGGTCGGCCTGCCAGCCCTGGGTCACCACGCCTTTTACACCCAGACAGAGGAGAAAGAAAGAAAGAAAGAAAAGCATGACAATGAGCAGGGACTGGGTACAATTAATCAATCAATCCAATCTTATTTATGTAGTGCATCAACATAACAAAAGTTCTCTCATGACACACTACATTTAGAGCTGATCTAAACCAGACTCTTGAGCCAATTCACAGAAACTAGGGATGCACCCATACCGATACCAGTATCAGGTATCGGGTCCGATACTCGGCATGTATACTTGTACTGTCCTCGTAAAAGTACTCTGATACAACCACACCGATACCACTTATGGTAGCGTGACATTCACAGTTTAGTGCAGCAGGTACATGGCGGAGGAGTAATGTCAGCAGTGTGGAAATTAATTCCAAATAAACGACGGTGACAAAAGTAACGTTAAACACACAGACAGATGCGGCTGGAGCGTTCTGTTCGTCCTCTGTGCACATTCCATCCCTTTCCAGGTGCTCACGGATGCGTGCCCAGACGGAGAATACCACTGAGATCCATAGCGGATCTTTTCAAAGACCGACTGTGTGAGTTACAGAAAAAACTACTGATATATTTATGACAACTACCCTCATCAATATCAACATTAGTATCCACATTAGTATTACTTCTGTCGTCTCAAAGTTTATTATTACTGACTTTTTTTTTTCTCCTTCTTAAAAAAACTTTACTTTTCTTCCTGGTATTTGTCCAGTATGGTTAATTAAGAGTGGCGCCCTCTAGTGGTTTGATTGAGAAACACTCATTCCATCACATTAAATGTCAGTAGCAGCACTTTGTTCCAGTCAGACTAATGACATCGACAATAAAGCACATTTTCAAAAGGAACTAAGAACTGTAATGGTATTAAGTACTCATATCGGTACTCTGTATCGGAAAGTACTCAAATGTAAGTACTTGCACTCGTTCTGGAAAAAAGTGGTATCGGTGCATCCCTAACAGAAACCCAACTGAATCCTCCAGGAGCAAACCCTTGGTGACAGTGGGAGGAAACACTTCCTTCTAACAGACAGAAACCTGGAGTAGACCCCAGCTCTGGAGGATGGACGACTGCCTTGACTGGTACAAGGTACCAGTTTGATAAATAGTTAATAATTTGATCATTACAGTGAATTTAGTTTGGGTTTTAGCAAGGTTAGAATGGACACACTCCAACTGTCAGTCTCTACATGAGGCCCGGATATTAAGGAAATATATAAACAACATATGTTTACCTGTACTCTTCAGACAATATGACATGTACTGCACTAGTCTTGTGTTGTGTGAAACCAGGTTACGTTTGTTATTGTATGGGCTTCTTTCTGTCACAGCTCTCCCTTAAAACTGACTTTTTGCCAGTATTTTAATGCTGTGCGTATATTTTCTTTATTTTTTGTTCTTAGTTGCGTTAACAGAAAAGAGAAAAAATCATTGCAACAATGAAAACACGTCAAAACAAAAAGTGGTCTTAGAAATTGTATTTCAGGCGTGATATCAACTTCACATAGATGTAAAAGAGACTCTCAGAAAAATAATACAGTAAATCAGGGGTATTCAAATCCGGTCCTCGAGGGCTGGTATTCTGCATGTTTTAGATATTTCCCTCTTCCATCACACCTGGAAGGCATTACATCGTTATCAGGCTTCTGCAGAGCTTGCTGATGAGCTGATCATTAATTGAACCAGGTGTAATGGAAGAGAGAAATATCTAAAACATGCAGGACTGGATTTGAATACTCCTGCTGTAAATAGTACAAGGAACCTGGTGCCTTGACAAAAAACACTATATCAGATAGACTAAGTCCGTTCTTGGTGATTAATTTATTTCCTTGAGGATATGTTGTAAAATTTACAAATGCATACAAAAAATGTAAGGGCACTGATTTATCAGTATTCTCTGTTAATAGAAAACAGTACATGCACATAACTGTAAAATAACTACTTTGTCACATTTAGCCTTTTATTTGTTTTAGCATCATTATCATCATCATCACCATACAGAGATAGGACTAGAGATTGGGAGTAAAAGTATACAGGTTTTTACTTCTTCCTACTCCTTTTCAAGCATGTTTAATTTCATTTATTTTATTTTATTTATTGTATTTTTGTTTACTTATCAGCCTTTTATGTATAATTACTGATATTTTGTTGGTTGATTTTGTTTTGATTTCAACCATCACCATCATCACCATTAGCAGTGTTTATCATCATCATCATCATCATCAGTGTTCATTATGCTGTTTCAGTTTGCCTTTATGTAAAGCACTTTGCTCTGTTACTTTATGCTTATTTTTATATTTTGCTGTTTCAGTTCTTCATATAAAGAAATTTGGACTGTCTTTGTAAGAGATGATGGAACAGATACATTTCAATAAAAAAAAAAAAAAAGAATAACAAATGACTAATGTTTTTCAACCAGGAAAAATTAAAAAAATTACAATATTCTTAGCAACTTTAGACTGGCAAAAAAAAAAGCAAAACCTACAAACTGATAATATAACTGAGAAACACCTGAGACTTTTGCTTTTTCTTTGTGCCGGTCAGAGCCATTTGCAAGTTTTGCCAAAAATAGAATCCAGTAAATACACACATCCAAATATCAAGTATAGATGTGTATCCCAATGACAACACACTAACGATAGAAATCAGTGGAAAATGTTATTTATTTTCACTGCTACATCAAATAAATCTCTGCCAAAACAAAAACCTTTGTACCACTTTGTGCAACCTTTATACCAATATTTGGCACTTGTTAATTTCCACAGTTCATACCCACTTTTCAAGGTCAAATTTAAGCACTTACTCAAATATTTCCAACAGAACACCTTCTCGCCAGGGTAAAATACATATCTACAGGAACAGAATACATATACTCATGTTTGATGTACATTGTATTATGCTATAAACATCTAAAATTATGTTTTATAACAGCAAAAGGTTTAGAAATTAAAGGGGAACACAAAGTTTTATCCCAAAAAAGGGTAAGCCACTTGGCGTTCTTCAGACACACTTACACTGAGCCAAAGATTAAGATTAAAATGTACCTGGAGTCAGCCTGAGAGCACCTGCTAGTTTTCTTTTTTAACATAAAGTTTTCTTTTTCAAAATGCATCACCTCTCTGTAAGGAGCTTTGTCTTGCCATCGAACCTGGCAAAGTTAAAATTAAAAATAAACAGATACATCATATCACAGAGTTATAACTGCAAGCACTTTCAAGCACCTGTACAAACCCTGAATGTCAGACCCTGAGTTTTATTCACATACTAAATACATGTTACTGTTTGCACATTAATACTACTGTAAGTCACTGTAAAATAGAATTAAAAGAAGAGAAATGGACTGTTCTGAGCTACTGTAGGAAGATGGTGGACTCCATGAAGGCAACCTTTAACCTCTGATCCTCAAAACGGTAACACATCAGACCTTTAAGTCTATCAACAGAGTTATTCTATTTCATGAACAGAGCTGTGGAGAAAATATACCTGCATCTGGCAGTGAACAGGTTCTGATTTCAGACCCTGTTTTGTGTTCACACGTGTCACCAAATACCCTTTACAGTTTGCACTCTTCTATTTTCAGCTGCACATGCAAGTGAAACGATGATTTAACATGTTGAGCTTGTCATAGCAACAAGTTCTTTCTATGGTACAAAGGTGACTAAGTTCAAGCTTCACATATCAAAGGGTAAAAGAGTGGATTAAAAATACAACTCTGTGCAGTGAATAATGTTTTCTAAACCCAGCTCTGGTAATGACATGAATCAGTGTACAAAGAACAGTGATACAGCACATCATAATAACATAAAGAAAAACAAAAAAAAGAGTACATTCACTGAGAACATTTAGTCTTACCCTTTACTGCCTCCTCCACAGAGTAGCCCACAAACGCAGCAAAATCTTCTGCTGTGATGGAAGTATATGCCTGTGCCACAAGACCATACGCCCGCTGTCGAGTGCTCTCTGAGAAGACACAAGGACCAGGAAACCACTGACATTAGCACTGGACATACAAGAGTGTGTCATGGTCAAGCGTTTATGCTCTGCAGTCCTCTGGCGCTCGTTCCAAATACTTTCTCATAAAATCTATCAAAATGATATGTAGGCCTACTGACAGTGTTTTAGAGAAGCTGAAACACAGGCGGCAGGATATGGATAGATAATAGGATATAGATAGATAATGGCTCTACACACCAGACCAATATTACACAACACTTAGTGACCAGAAGTTAATTCAATTCAATAAATGAATTTGAATTGACTCCACCCAACAGGATGTTGAATTAAATTTGAATTGGAATCACAGGAAGTGGAATTGAATTCATTGCAATTCAGACAAATTCATTCTTATCACATATCAGTGAGAATGTGAGACTTTTAACATACATTTTTCTTCCAAATGGAACGACAGACACTACCATTAAAAGCAGCAGATGACATTCGTCACCAATTTTTCATCAAATCTGTAAAACCTGACTGATAGTCTAAGTATCACAAATCCATTAGTCTTTCTGTGATTACGCACCTGAATCACTTCCCCTACATAGTGAACAACTTCGAAGTGTACTCCATCACAACCAGTCCATTTGTTTACATACCAAACCGAGACCGAACCGTCACTCAGGCCTTTTCAGAATTCCACGCAGCCGCAAGAAGCAGTGAAGCGGTTTCTCTGTTTGTTGCTGCTGCGGCTACGTGGAATTTCCATTCCCACAATGCACTTTGCAACAAAATTTCCGAAATGGCCCGAGAGACATATCGGTTTGGTATGTAAACAAACAAACTGCTTGAGATGGAGTACACTTTGAAGTTGTTCACCATGAGGGAAGTGATTCAGGTGCGTAATCACGGAGAGACTAACAGATTTGTGATACTTAGGCGGGTTTTACAGATTTGATAAAAAAAATTGGTGCCGAACGTCATACACTGCTTTAAGTATACATTCCTTTAATGTTGAATAATTAGCAATATCTTCATTTCAAAGTAATCAAAAGAAACAATGTTTTGGTAAATGCAATTACCATTTATTAAAGTACTTTACAGGGTATTCTGGGAAATGAAGTGCTGTCCCATCATTTTCCACAATTTGAAAGTTATAACAATTTTAATGATCTGTTCTATAGAGTATATTTTTAATGTTAATTTGTGGTAAAAAAAAAAAAAAAAAAAAAAAAAAAAAAAGGCCTATTTACAATAACAAAATATTGTGTACATAAAGTCAACACAATAATATCTGCATGAAAATCATGTTGTATTCATATATAATATATACTGTAAAGCTTCATTGTTAAATATACCTTAATTATGTATCATGGATTTCTTTAAATTTCATGGAATTCAAAGTCTGCTTCCTGCAATTTGAATTTGAATTATAAGTCCGCGTCCTGTTTGCAATCTCAATTCACATTCAAGAATTGAATTAGAATTAAGGAGTCATTCTCAATTCAATTCTGAATTTTGTTCAACCCTGTTAGTGACACACATTGCACTTCTATGTCGCCGTCAGACTGTGCAATCATCACAAACAATCCTTTATCAAAATGACATTTTTACAAAGAATTTTTGATGCATGTATACACTATTCACAATTTATTTTTTGTCATTTGAGGTACAAAAAAAAAGAAAAAGTATAACTCAATTTAAAGTAGTAAAAAAAAAATCTTACTGGACACTCAAAGAAAAAGCAACAAAAAAAATTCTAGTGCAGTGTCTAAATTACAACTGCAGGGGGCACAATCAACGTCATCCCCACATTAATATGTTTTCCATGTCACTAAGAAACATCATATGATGATTCACAAGTGAAGTTACGAAAAAATGCTTAAGTGTTGAACAGAAAAAGGTGTTTGTACCTCTGTTTAAAACATGGTTACATTAGATATAAACCATTTATTTAAAACGTATTTAATCAAACTGAGCGACCATTTTTTGACATGTTACACACTAAAGATGGAAGTAGCTGAACTATAACTGCTCACAAATTTAATTTACAATAGAGAAGTCAAGTCCCGTGGAACAGGACTTGACTTCAGAAAAACATATGGATGGTCGTTAATGGAGAGAGAAAAACGTTTTTTTGATCCCATCTGACACATGCTATCATCGAGCCTGTTTACATGACCATAAAAGTCTGATAACTGTGAGTAATCGGATAATTGTAAAAATCAGATCTAACGCATTTACATGCACTTCAGAAATGAATAATAATTGAAAAACCCTGGTTTAGACTCTCCAGTCCATTATTGGATTCCTTTTGTAGTATGTATTTATAAAGTGATGGTAGACTTAAACTTCCTGTTTTTGTCTTCCACTCATGTTTGACTGTGTAACTTACATTATCTATGATTTTAACTGTGTTAAACATATGCACAGCCGTAAAAGAACTAAATAAATCAGATTAACCTGTATACATGCAGGAAGACATCGGAGAAATGGGGAGAAATCCAGGTGTGTTAATCTGATTTCACTTAAACAGATTACTGCTGTTATCTGATAAATCTTACCAGCTTATCCTGTTTACATGATCACTTGAATAATCAGATAACTAAAGAAATGTGCACGTAAACAGGCCCAATTACACATATATTTTATGGTGAATGGACGCTTTTCTACACTTTTATGGTGCCCAAAGCGCTTTACAAAGCCTTACATTCACCCATTCACGCACACACTCATACACCACCGCCCTACTTGGAGCAATTTAGGGTTCAGTGTCTTGCTCAAGGACACTTCAACATGTGGACAGTAAGAGACAGGATTTGAACTGGTCAACTTGGTCACTGGATGACCCACTCTACCAACTGAGCCACAGCTGCTCCTAAATTAGGATTTAAAAAATAATTTTAAAAACCAAGAAAGTTTCAGTTTGTTATTATAATAGTAAAGTTCCATTTACTTTGGTGTGAAACAGTTCAGTGGACTGCATTTCTCATATCATTTGGTTAACATCACCAACACCAAAACACTGTCATCTTGACACTTTCATTTCATTCTTTGAGAAAAGTGAAAAAAAAAATATTCAAACTTAAATTTATTACAAGTTTGGTCATTTTCAAGGTGCAGAGACACACTGTGAGCAATGTGTGTAGATAAAGCAAGGATGTTTTTTGGGTGTTTATAAGGTCTTTATAATGATGTATTTTCATAGTTCAGTTTTATGACAAACTGCCAGTTTATTGACTTGCAGAATTTTATTTCACATTGACTAATGAGCAATTTATGGCAGGATTCATAAGGGATCCCACTTTTAAATCCTGTATATTTTCCACATTAAGGCCAATGAGACACAGCAGAATGGATGAAACTGTTTCTCTATTACGTACATTTCCAGACAGAACAGCTGTGAGAACAACAATTTATGGATAAAGACTATCAAATGAAATACAGTTTCCCGTTTAATTTTACTAAGGTGTGTTCATGGACACTGGGCATGATTCACTCACTTTTAACCAAAGACTGATTTTGTTTACTACTCTAGATCAAACACTGTCACATTTGCACATTTTTATACTAATTTTATATTTTTAAAATGTTATGTGGTCATACAGAATATCTCTAATTTGCACATATTTCGATAGCAGACTATTTTCTACATATTTTTATATATAAGCCTGTATCTTATTGTGTTATTTTATTGTCATTTTTATTACAAAAGTAATAAAATGCATGTTTAAATACATGTAACTGAAATTAAAAAAAAAAAAAAAAAAATCTGATACTGCACATGTCACAGCATGGACACGCATCAGGTCAGGCAACATGTTCTACAAACATAGAACTTCAGCTTCATACGTTATGTAAACAAAGCTGCTAATGAGCTACAGCACTGGAGGCTATGCATCGAGTAGAATAATTTATCAGGAGTGACAGACGGGGCGTTTGAAGTCTGGTTCTCAAAAAACACAAACACTCTCCGAGTACCATTAGTCACACATCAGTATGTTGGGCGAAAATAGTCAATGTTTGAGGTTTGCATGGAGCATGTTTTTCCATTCTTGCCAGTTTTCCGTCCCAGTTGTTTGGTTATGGTAATGTGTTTACATTTTTACAGACACTTCCTGACCTCAAACAAGCACACAGTCACAAACAACCACCGACTCTTCCAAAAGCTGCACCAACATCTAAAATAAGATTACGCTTGTCTCATCAAAATCTCCTTTCACTGCTTTTAACATCTGACTTTGTTTAACATTAAGGGCTCCATTACTGGAGCTAAGGAAGCCAAGTTTTCACCCTGACTGATGAGCTAAAATGAAAACAAAACTAACGTTAAACAATTAATCAATAAATCATGTTAAATGAAGTGTCCATTAGATAAATAACCTTAGTTATTAGAGTTGCTTAAAGTTTTATTGCTTTTTAAAAATTTATTACATGTTTTCCACTTAGTTTCATTTTAAATCTCAACTTTATTCAAAACCAGTAAAACCGTAACCTCTTTGGTGTTAGTAATTCTAAACATTCAACCTTACTACAAACCTGGTCCAAAAATGGCTCATGGTACAGTTTTTCTCAAGACAGCATAACTGTAGCAAATCATACTTTGTTGGCAAAAGCAGGATGCACCATCACTGGGGCTTAAGCAAAGACCTTTAAGAACATGTGACTTCCTGTTCCAGTGTCACATGGTTTCTCCACTGCCCCGCCCCCTAAGGAGACTACCAGTGGATCCTGTCCCATTCATAACAAAGGACAGGGAGGATGTGATTCATAGATTTCAACTGATTCCTTTGCATCAGTTAAAATTGGACCCATTTTTCACAAGCTACATATTCTCTAAATATTTAGTGTCATCTAGAAAAGGTAAAAATGAGTGGGAAAATAAAGCAAGTGATAATATATGATGGAATAATGTTAATTACCAGTAATAATATGACACTGGTTCATTGTTGAATTTAGACCACCTTCAGATCAGTGTCAACGCTCCTGAACACATCCTCTTAGGAGACAGGAAGTGAACAGTTTCATATGATCAACAAAGCACCAATGTCATTAAAGGACCTTTGGCTTAACATATTAACAAAACTCATGTTAGATAACCTTAAATATAGTGTAAATATACACTAATAAGTCACTTGCATATAATATATAGCTTCATAGCATCTTTAGTGAGCAACTGACAGTAACAATTTTACTTAAGAGGGACAAATAAATGGGATTAATTAATTACCAAACCGTTCTTCAGTCTAACCATGCCAAACTCAAATACAGTATTAGAAAGTCTGTGCACTTTAACAAATGTAATGTTAATTTAAAATTAGGTTTGGAGCTCATTTGTAATAATTTTTGATGTTAACATAAGACCTACATTACAATTAAAAAGCTGTTATGTAAGTTTTCCAGGAGCTTCAGCTACAATAACGCTGGCTAACACTGGACCAGTCACATCTTTATCAGAAAGTCTTTACTTCCATGTGACAGAGCTGCCCTGCTTATCCTGCCGACACCTGACATGGAGCTGTTTGTGAAGATAATGGCTAAGAGGAGTGACTGGAGCCTCACAACAGAATGGAACAACATATTGTACATCGGTATGTGTCTGTTGCTCCTGCAGCTATCACGTAAGTGCCTCAGGGTTGTGGCCTTTAGCGTTTTATAGCCTAGCAACCCATTTATGTGTACCAACAGTCGGCCCTCTGGTCCTCGGCAGCAGCAAACAGCGGTAACAATAACAAGTGGGATGAGAAAAGACAGCTGTGAGGGGAAAGGCAGGAGATTTGTCAGAAGTACTTTCCCACTATGTTTTCTGAGGAGCTTCCCGTTCTGTCTAACTGCACGTCTAAGTGCTCACTTGGGTCGAGGGAAGGTTTTCTTTGTGGATTTTCTTTAGTACAGGATCTACCCTTTCATTAATGTGGTTACAGGGCAACGTGGACAAAACAGTATACTGCTTATTATTTATTTATTTCTCAGTACTGCTGGGTGACGTAAAAGGAAAAATGATTGAGGAGTTTTAATCTTCCTATTGAGCAAATAACTCCCATGAATCCTATTTCATAAAATGTCTTGTGTTTGTTGCACATGAATGGCTACATACCAGAACAAAAAGAACTTAGCGAAGCCCTGCCAACCAGGTCATCTCAAGGGGGTTTTTGTAACCAAAGTCCCCCGGCAGATATGTATTTTTACCATGGCCTCTTGACCGTTAGGGGGCTATCCAAAGATGACTCGTGTGACAACTGGAGCGGCCTTTCTTAGCACACCCCCTTTGACAGTCTGGAGTTGGAGCTAAGAGCTGCTGAGCAAGACATCCATGAGTGGGAGGATGGGGGGGTTTTATGGAGGAGAAACAGGACCTGCTCTGTCCTTCCCTGACAAATCTATTCCAGGGGCTGCTATCATTTGTCACCCCTTCACCTCTTAAAAATAGCCCCTGCTTTTCACCAGCAAAGGCAAAGCAGACAGGACATGGCAAGGGCTTTTATTTTTAAGTGCATACTATTGCCAAGTAAGAGCAGTAACAGGATGGGACACAATTTTAGGGCGCACTCAAAAATAGGAAAACACCTAGACAATAAAAAAAGGCTCAAATTTATTCTGAGTAAACTTTAGCTCTAGGCTTTAGTTTTCCCAATAAAGCAAAACATGGTTATTTTCATGCATCTTTATTCCATGACAGATTTTGTGATTACAGGTAGATCAGCTGATCACCAAAACAAATGCTCTTAGACGTGTGAAAAACTTCTTTTCATGAACTACATCTGAACAAAATGATGTGGAGACAATATCAGCAGACATTCTATTTACTAATCTAGTTCTAGTTTATCAATACACTCCAGCTTCGACTGAATTACAGGTACAAAAGTATAAAAAAAATTAAGAAACACTGAACTTAAATATTGCACTGACTGTAAGGGCATGCTGTTGTAGCCCAAATCCAACAAAACTTAGATGTCTTCAAACTTCAGAGTCCCTGCCATAATCACGTTTGTCAAAAACCCTTCAAGAGTACATAATCAAATATTTTCTACAAGTCCATAACCATTTCAAGTTTCATTATTCCTCCTCCTCTTCCTCATCTTCTGCATCCTCAAATTCATCTTCATCACCTACAGAAAAGTCCATTTTTGAAAGGACTGCTTCAACGTGCTCTGTAGCCAAAGCAAAGTGGTCCATGTTCTCGAAGCCTGGCTCTGGCCTGTCTTCACCTAGTGCACATTTAGCTGCATCTTTGGTCTGTGTGATAAGGCCTTTGGAGGCCACTAGAAACTCAGCGGCGCCACTTTGCTCCAATGCCCTCACAGCCGTATCTGTCAGCTCTGAACTGGCCTGCAGTCGTTCACCATAGCGTTGAGCCAGCGCCCGCAGAGCAGCCACCTTTTCATCTTGCTCTTTCCCAATCTGTTCTAGGAGCAGGGTTTTGCGCTCTTCCAGGACAGCATACAACAGGTCAAATCGTTCAGCTAGCCCTTGTTTTGCACGCTGAGCATTCTCTTGTACAGCACGGCAAGCATCTTCCATCTGGTTGAGCAGGGCCTGCAGGCGAGCATTGCTGGACACCAGAGTATCAATGGCATTACTCAGTTCACCCTTTTGGGCCTGGTAAACACTAGCCAACTGCGCCACCTCACAGTCCTTATGCTGGCCAAACACTTTGCACATTGAGCAGGTGGGTACCTGACAGGTCATGCAGTAGATGTTGATTTTCTCATCTTCATGTTCTTGGCACATTGGTTCTTTGCATTCTTTCGGCTTGATGTTTTCTGTATTTTCATTGCCACTCCCCTCTTGCTGCTGTTTATAGATATCAATGATATTCTCGACCAACAAGTTGCGCTGGAGCCCATGAACGCCATGTCGGTCAAGCACAACCTCAAACCGACAAGTGGGGCAGCGAAAAACACCACCAGAAAAGCGGTATGGGTTGCGTGAGTCGTAGAGATCGCTGGCACAACTGCGGCACAAATTGTGTTGGCAGGGCAGGATGACCACGGGCTTGGTGAACATGTCCAAGCAAATGGGGCAGCTCAGCTGCTTCTCAAGGCTGTCCATAGGGCTGGGGGGCCGGACAATAGATCCTGTCCTCTGGAGATCCATTATGAAAAGGTCTGCCTAGTTCGGAGTGAAAACTACCAGGTTCTCTCTTGCCTTAGGCTTCAATACGTGATAAAAATAAAATCTGGACTCTGTGGTCTTATCCTTTGTGTATGCTGGCACTTGACATATGCTGATAGCTCTTCTGACTGAGAACTAGCAGCTCTGTCCTTTATACCAACCCCTCACAGCTGGTGACACCCGATCCCTTTGACCAACCAGAGCATGCATTCCAGCGTGCAGGCTGGCCTGGGAGGTTTTCACAGAAATGCCCCCCCCCACCTTGTGCTGCATGTGTCACATGTCTCTGTGGGCAATGTGTCCCCTATAAACTGTGACAGAAGTGAAGGACCGAGCAGAGACAAACAGGGACCATGTGACTGGCTCAAAGGAGCCCCACCTGAGAAAAAGAGCTCAGACCAATTGGTAAACAAGCCGACGTCAACATGTTGTGACTGCTGTTTTTACTTGCTTACATGTTTTGATTTGCTCTTAGATCATTTATTTACCCGAGTAAAACCTTTTTTTAAAATCATAATATTTTTATTCACAAAACATAATAGAATTAGTCCTCTCAGCATGTTTATGGCAATAGAGATGTTGCTACTTTTACAATATGACTATCTGTTGAACTATGTCTGATAAACCTCATCATTTGCTAATAATACACTTTCATTCAGATACAAGATATTTTTGCACAGCTGATGGCAAGACAGTCTTAGTTCCATCTACAGAAGGTTATCAAGTAAACAATTATTCAGTTAAAAGTGAGTCCAGTTAGGCTGTTGTTACGACGGACTCTCATCCAAGTCACTGAACAGTTATTATTGAGGTGTCTGCTGAAGTGTCTTATGACATACAGCACGTCAGCAAACATCACAGACCAACATGTAACTAAACATGAGGGATAAGCTATTCTTACACTCTTTCACAAGAGTGTCTTTCACAAGCCCCAACTTTTGTCAGCACGAGGAGAAACATTTGTAACATTTTGTTTTGGGAAGTTTCTCAGAGGTCAAGTGAAAGGCGCACAGCAGATGTATGAAGATATTTCATTGTTAATGTTTAATTTTCAGTGTAAGTATATGAGAGAGTAAATGAAAATCACTTCCAGTAGCTAGCTTCCACTTCAGTACTTGACATACTGCACACCATATTATGAAAGGCGTTATTCACAAACAGGGTAACTCCTTATAATTTTACACTGTTTACTATTTCTCAGCAATAACTGTGTTCAACTGGTGCCCCCTGCTGATTGTAATTCAAAATGATGATGAGGGAATTACAGGGTGCTTGCTCTTTATCCAAATAAAATTTCCAGACTTTTTCAAAAATTCTGTTTTTTCCCCCAAGACCTTGACTTTATGTACTTTTATACTTAATTTTTCATATGCATAATACTGCTATGAAATAGACAGAGTTTATTTTTCATATGTACATCATTTTTTGGTTTTGTGCAGGTTTGGTCAAAATTTATTTTGATATGTGTAAAATTTTTTGAGTTACTTTGGGGAGCTGACATAGGACTTTATGGTTAGTAGAAAAAGATGGGATAGGAGGGCCGGAGTATCCCACTCCTTTTCGAATGCCATTTTTTTTCCTCTTTTTTGTATGTTTTATCTTTTTGAGTTTGATTTTAAATGTTGATTTTGGAAATAAAAATAAACAAACTGACTACTTTTTTGGAAGAGATTGTACCTGTTGTGTGTCCTAGAAAAGTTTATTTTAATAAATGTATGAATGAATGAATGAATGAATGCATAATTTGCAGTAAATTTACAGAAACATTTCCAAACCATGACAATTACAAAAGCGCATGGATATCACACAAACCAGTTTCACTAGAACCATTCCAGTACCGACCGGTTAGTAAGATCATATCAAGTTTTTTATGTTTACCTCATGTATTTCTTATTTTACTAGATTATGTATCTTTGAGCAGACACTAAAATTTGACTATGAAAGAAACTTTTTTCCACACTTTCACACAAAATTCCAATCTTTTCAAGGTCTGGAAAACAGAGTTTAAAAATTCCATATTTTTTAGACTTTCACGACCTACACAAGCACCCTGAATTAAAATGAAGAAAAAAAAAAACAAAAAAAAAACACCTGAGGTAATAGCGGTTTCAAAGTAATTTCATTTTAGCATTACATCACAAAATAAAGTTAGATAAAACTTGATTTGTGCCATTACCTCGAAGGGCCTCCATGACTGGGAGAATATTTTCTGACCACTGGTACGCTGCGATGGCTGTGTAAATCCCTGGAAAATCGCGCTGCCAAATGCGCTGGCCAACAGCCCAAATAGCTGTTAATTCAGGATTTGCCTGTATACAAAACAACATTGCAGCATACTTCAGTACATTACAAATAACAAAGACAAGAGCTTTGAAAACATTCTTATTTACTTGCAATGCCACAATACTGTTTAAAGAGAATCTTTTCTACTGGAAAGAGAGGCTATTTCTTCTGCAATATGAAACCCTTAGCCCCCAAGTATTTGATAAGGATTAATAATCTGAGTGCCAATAACATTATTCCATTTCTTCTTGACAGTTGATGCTTAACAGACAGGACTAAATGACCCCTGGCTGCTGCTTCAGTCCTGTGAGACAGCAAGCAGCAATAAAATGAGGTGATAAAAACAGTGAGAGTCATTTAAGTTAATGCTCTTAAGCTGATGTCAGACTGTGATGTTTTCCAGCTGTTTCATATGAGCTTTCACAAATAAATAAATAAGTAAAATGTAATTAGCCATGGGATGCTGATAAAAAATGGTATTTACAAGGGGGAACTTAGTTCACTTACGGATTTTATTGCTTGAGGGATCCTTTTCCAAAGATATCTGGCATTATTCCTGTCAGATCAACATGGACACTGGTTACACTTTACACAGAAAAAATTTACAAACACAAGCAGCAAAAGGAGACTGGGACAGATGTGATTCAATTAAACAGACTTAATCTACCGAAGGCTATTTTTTTTTACACCCATATTTTTTGGAAACAGTTTATTAAACGTTTACACGTTTTATTTGTCATGAGACTGATCCACCATGATTCTTCAGCCTGACTGTATTAAGCAACACTTAAAGAATGCACTTTCAGGTTGGGCTGGGTATGACAAACTTCAGTGCTATTATGGCACAAACCAAACTTGTACAGGAGCACTGGATCAAGTTAAGACACCTACAGACTCTGTGATTCCTGCAGTTTGTTTATCGGCACCCAGGAGTTGGAACAGACTAGGGTACGAGACATATGTAGACTGTGTGATGAAAAAAAAAAACTATTGAATCTCGGGCTATGATGCAAGTAAAGATACAAAATTAAAGTGTCATCACCGAATGTTGTTTACCTTCACTGTAATAGTCGTAAACAGTGAAGCTTAACCTAATGAACGCCCTAATACAATAGTGATATTTATGTGAATGTCCTCCATCTAGAACTCTGGAAAAGAAGGTATCCTGGATCCTTTTCCCTCCTTTTCTCTTTCCTCATACTTATTTTTTTAGTGATTATTATTATTATTTTTATGCTTCGATGTGTGGGACTGCGCAGATGCAAATGTATGCTAATTTTTCTGTTTGTTTGTGATGTGAACATGTTATTTATGTGTGTTGTCTGTATGTTCAGGAAGCAAACACATTATCCACCAAATGAATTTGACATATTACCCAGCCTTATGTCAGGTATTGGAAAACATCTGTAAAACTGCACAATAACAGAATCACAATTACGATTACAATACCAGCCTGTGTAACTATATAATCGCAAAAAGCTGTACTTTAAAGTTCCAGATTTATGTGGCTTTGGGGTGACCTAACTGCAGAAATGGAAAGTTTTACACAACCTCTAAAGCATTTTGCATGTGAACATACAAAATGACAGCCATAAAATATTTTTTATTTCTTCATTTTTTTTTTCTAGTTTGTTTGTATATTTGACTTTCTAAATGCACTGTAAAAGAGCTCCATACATGATCCTTGAAAACCAAACAAGCCCACAATAATCAGTACAACTTTGGCTGCCACAATATTATGGTTAATTTAGCTTTTTAAGGTATGAAATTGCTTTTAATATCAAAACCAGTATCACTACCTAGCCCAACCTTTAATGCTGTGATTTACAATGGCACTAATTCTTAAAAATTTAAATAATTTTAGTCCTTTGCAATTATAGACACTATATTTTACTGATTTCAAAGGGGTTTACAAAAAGAGCCTTGAAAGGAAAATGAAGAATGGGAAAAAAGTATCCTAACTTCTGGCCTTTTTCCTTAGTCTTTATTTGCATTTCGTAGCTCAATATTTGAGAAAAGAGGAGAGGTGTAGGCAGACCAGGTGATAGGTGTGAAGCCAGTGACTGATGGAGGAGACTCAGAGGGGACTTACATGTCATTATGTAGTAAATAAAGCGCCAGCAGCTGAGCATAGACTTGAGGTGTTGCAATGCCACCTGGTGCCTGTTAAAATAAATGCACGTTAGATATGGCAACTTTCTGCTAAAAACAAACAGAAATACAAGCTATATTTACAACAATAGGTACACCTTTACATGTTTAAGCAACGTATGTAAACCTGAATGCATTAACTACGTACAGTTCAGCTAACACCATACTGTATCTGTCAGAAAGCACCAGCAAACCTGTCAGCTAAGTTATGTATAATAGCTAGTCTTGATATATTTGTAGATCTCTTACAACATTATTATAACAAAGGGTAGAAGTGCTTCCAGCTACTTGCATCTAATTTTGTTGCTGGTTTGACTCTAAGACATGCAAAACGACACAATAACTGAAGTTGCATTTACCGAAGGGATATGTATCCCTTTAACTAGCTAAGTGCTTGCTAATGCTAACGCTACGACTTCTCTATTACCGGCTGCTTTCTTTAGGTACTGTTAACTTAACCTAGTTAGCAGAAACATTGCATCGCCAATTAAACTAGTCTATATTTAATACAGAATGAAGAAAGTGCACACAGGCTAGTTTCTTGTTCATCTTACTGACGTTAGCCAGTCACCGGCTACCGAGCTAGCTGTCAGAAACAATATCATGGAGCATTTAAAGACCAGGAGCCTGTGCCGGACAGAACTACCGCAAGGACATAAAAATAAATATCTATCCGATTTAGTGCTTACCTCGAGTTCTTGAGCTTCGCATTGCTCCAATAATTTATCATAATTTTCCTCCATAATCACAGCTGTAGGCATGATGATGCCTAGCTGTTGCACAAGAAACTTCCTCTTCCGTGGAATCGGGGTAGATTAGCGGCACCGCGGAGGGGCTGCTGCCCCCTACTGGAACAAAAACGATCTACAGTCCTGCATCATAAAAACATAATATAGTAAAAGCGCACCCAAGAAAGAATACAATCCAAATCAGCTCATGTAAATAAATAAATAACTTGAACTGAATATTTACACAATATTAAAAGAGCTTCCCAAGTAAATCAATAATAATAATAATAATAATAATAATAATAATAATAATAATAATAATGGATTAGATTAGATTAGATTAGATTAGACTTTATTGATCCTAAAACAGGGAAATTCACTGGTCACAGAATAAAAACAGAATAAAGTGCAAGAAAAAAAGTGCATGTATAAACATAGTGCAAAAGAAAATAAAATTGGTATTAACAGTAATATAACTCGATAGACTATATACATAGTTACATAACAGTAATAATAATTATAATAATAATAATAACTGGATTGGACTGTATAAGACAAAAACAGTAGACTACTTGTATCATTATTCTTACTGAGAACTAAAGAATTAAAAACTTAAAACTCAAATTGTTCCATGCGCACTCTCCTAAATCTGTAGTGGCTCAGTGAGATCCAGGGTCAGGGTTAGATAACCCAAACCCTAAGTGAACAATGTAAACCTTGCTCAGTGTGATTTCTGTGGTGACTACCGTTAGACCTGGGCTTTAATGTGCTTTTAAAGAACACTTCTTCTGCAAAGTAGCTCATATTTCATATTTCTGCCTCAGATTTATGTAATTTAATCCATGGTTCTTGCATTTTCTTTGATGTCACTGCCTACATAAATGTTTCTTCTCCACCTCAGAGTGGGTTGGCACCAGAGGCAGAACTCTGATGAGCTTCCACCACCTTGACATTTTTGTTTTTCTTCATGATACTTTATGATATGATTTCTTTGCTGTTGTTTTTTGAGAATATGTCTGCATTCTCAACTGTTGTTGTCTACTGTTTTGCAGATCAAGGCAAAGAAGTGCCAAAATGCTCTTTTATGTTCTAAGATGCTTTATTTTGATTTTCAAAGCTTGGTTATGTACCGCTTCACATCAAAAATCTTCTTTTTAAATAAAGTTTTCGCAAGCTACTTGAAACTTGATGTGGGATGAAGTTTTTCTTACATCCGCATTGCTTTGCGATCCTCAAATTCAAAAAGTGTTCATGAACAAAATGTTTGTTTTTCCTGTATCTTTTGCAAAAATGTTCCATGCAGTCAGTCAGCTTCTACTTCTCTGTTAGCTTCAAACCTTGAGGGCAAGATTAATATGTGACAGTGGAACTCTACCTGGAAACAAAGTGGAAAATGTGCTCTGTGATTCAAAAATGACAATTCCATAGTCACTGTAAAAGGATAATAAATGGATCACAATGAATACATGAAATGTACTGATCCAGTGAAGTCTTTACATTTAACTTAGGTATTTTCTTTGCTAGTCAGTAATGTGTTCAATACAGGTTACTTTTAGATTATGTGATTTTAATCTATTCTTTCATTAATTGCATGTGTAAACTGGAAAGTATGGATGAATATTTCATTCATTATGTTAAAAGATGTAGCTTATATTTTTATCAAAATATGCTGTATCTTATATTTTACATCTATTGTGTACATTGTGTGCATTTATTGCATTTAATATCACATACACTAGTGTGAATCATTAGTGTGTTGAGACAAAAATTCAAATCAGTTAGTCAGTTGATTAATACATTAAACGAGAAGCACTCAGAGAGCGCAGACCTCCGCCAAGGCTGATCAGTGGCCCCCCCTGTGGGCCCCCCCCACGCCAAGGAGGTTATGTTTTTGCCAGGGTTTGTTTGTTTGTCTGTCTGTCTGTCTGTCTGTCTGTTTGTCTGTCCGTTAGTGTGCAATATAACTCAAAAAGTTATGGACAGATTTTGATGAAATTTTCAGGGTTTTTTGGAAATGGGCCCCCGTGGGCCCCCCCCGTGGGCCCCCCCACCCCCGATCACCACCAAAATTTAATCATTTCTTCCTTATCCCATTTCCAACAAACCCTGAAAATTTCATCCAAATCTGTCCATAACTTTTTGAGTTATGCTGCACACTAACAGACAGACAAACAAACACACAAACAAACAGACAAACAAACAAACCCTGGCAAAAACATAACCTCCTTGGCGGAGGTAACAACTTAGTTTATTTCATTTTAAAGGCACTGATTTCAGCGCCTTTGAATTTTGAAATGATTTTGTTAATTTTATATATGTGTGTGTGTGTGTGTGTGTGTGTGTGTGTGTGTGTGTGTGTAAAAGTACATACTTTATGGTAGCTTGGATAGGCTCAAAAAACCCATAACCCTCCAGAGGATTAAACATTTCAGAAAATGAATGAATGAATGAATGAATGAATGAAAAGTAGTTTTTCAATTACATGATGTTAATGCATTCCATTCATATTATTATGAGCTATTTACAATATTTTAAATAGTATGAGAATAAGTAATATTACTGAATAGAAATAAAATGATTGCAGTGACAAAAGCCATCATAAAAGTATGACAATGTGCTAAATTTATAAAATTAGTAAATAAAGTAAGTTTAGTGTCTAGTGCATTAGCAGATCAGTGCATTGATTTTGTCAGTATAAAAGTAAGTAAATGGCTTTTTTGTTGTTCGTTTTTCTCATTTTGTGGAATTTATCTGCATATATTTGGAAAATAGACAAGCAGAAAAAAACAAAACAAAACAAAAAACTAAAAATTAGACTAATACTTCACCAGTTTGACTACTTTCCTTTTTAAATGAATCTGGTTATATTAAATATTCAGGTTGCATTAAGTACTTTTGATTAACTTTTTTACCACAGTTTAATATTTTACAACTCAATCCTATTCCATGTCACTTCCCGACTGTATGTTTTAGGTGACCTATGGTCATATTCTTTCTGGTGTAGAATTTTCTCAGCAGTATCTGTATATTCAGATAAATTAAATACATATGTTGTCTGATTGTGCTGTAGTTTTTAGCAAGTATTAAACTGTTTTTGTCCTCATATAAACACTATTTTGTCTCTACTCTTGACTGGATGGATGGATGGATGGATGGATGGATGGGTTTCTATATTCATGAAAGTGTATGTTACATGAAGACACACATCATACTGTACCTCTGCAATGTCTCACATCACCACTTATGGGCAGCATTGCTTAGTTTTGGGATTTACAGACACTAGTCGTCTACAAAGGATCATCACTTCAAATTGTTGTTTAAATATGTTAAGATGAATAAATTCACCTTAATCATGTTGAAAACTATGAAGATGAAAAAATACAGCCATGTTTTTTGAGTGATGGGTCACATCCTAAAAGCAGGACTTATTCTGAATGTGTTGAACAATGCATAGTTACATCAGAATCAGAATACTTTATTAATCACAGGGGGAAATGATTGGGTGTCACAGTTGATCCATTCAAGTAAAATAAAAAGTAGCAGGAAAGAAATTATCAATAAAAGAAAAAAAAAAAAAAGCTCTGGGAGCCTGAGGGTTCTGCGCAGGATCTTAGCTGTTCCCAGGATTGCGCTCTTTTGGACAAAGATCTCTGATGTTGTTCCTGGTATCTGCTGGAGCCATCCACTCAGTTTGGGGGCCACTGCCCCCATCACCACTGGTACCACTGTTGCCTTCACACCCCACATTTTCTCTATCTCCTCTTTCAGCCCTTGGTATTTCTCCAGCTTCTAGTGCTCTTTCTTTCTGATGTTGCTATCTACATGGGATTGCTCCATCCATCACTACCACTGTCTTCTGACATTTATTAACCACCACTATGTCAGGCTGATTGGCCATCACCATCTTGTCAGTCTGGATCTGGAAGTCCCACAGGATCTTGGTTTGTTCTCTGTCACCTTCAGAGGTGACTCCCATCTGGACCCTGGGACCTCCAGTCCATACTCAGTACCAGTGGCGATTTCTCATAGACTGCAAGGGAGGCCCGGCTTCTCCTAAAATTACGAAAATTAAATGGTTAAATATGTACGGTTGTGTTGACATTTTATTGACTATAAATGTGTTAGAACACGTTCATCTTAAAGATGAGTTCGTTCAAATCAGCTTTATCACAAATCAACGGACGCGGTGTTGTTCACTTCTCCTCCATTCCCATGTCTCTGTTTTCTCCTCCATCTCTGCTCAGTGCATTTGTCCGTAGACTGCAGGCGTCTCTGGGCTTCAATGGGACTGAGTGGAACAGTTTTTTTCATTGCCTGAAAACTGGACGGTTATTGGATAAATGCCACGATGTTGTCCCGCCCCCGGACGCCGGGCGTCTCTGGGGGTGAATGGAGCTGTGGGCAGAGCTTGGCCGGGCTGGACGCCAGAATCCCATGTGCTGATTGGAGGATCAGTCGAAAGGCTGAATCCCGTTTGATTGACAGCTGTTTTCAGATCTCCTCCTTCACTGACACAGTTCAGTTTCATACCGTCACACATTCTGCTGTGAAATCAAGAGAGAAACCACTACGAAATTACTCGTTCATTTCTTGCACTGTAAATAAAACACACTCATTGTACTTCCTTGTTTCAATTTAACATAATTTCAGCGTTTTCTTGATTCAGTTCCATAATTTAATAATTTCTTGTTCGAGTTCAATATCGTTTTGTAGATAGTTAAATCAATCAAACTGTCGGCTAGGTCAGAGTGAAAGGAGTATCACTTGTTTAAAAAGGCTGAAGTCTTACACCCACAACACACTGGGCCAAGGCAATCTAAGCAGAGAGGACACTGGTCCAGTCCCTGGAAAAGACGCCTACTTGGTACAATAAGGTCACTGAGCATTTTCTTAAAAAGGAACGGAGGGCCGAATGTATGTTTAAATAACTTGACTTTTTTTTTTTGTTTTGTTTTGATGTAAGCCGACAATGAGCTTCCCCTGTCTGAAAGACGAGCAGCCGCCACTGCTCAGTACAGATGTTCCTGTACACTATGTCCGCTACCTGGTTATGCTGTTCCATGTATGCCTTAGTATCTTACACCCTGCTGTGATGTGCTGGACTGTCCCAGGGGTTTCTCTACACAGCCTACACCTGGGGTCTTGTCTGGTGTGGTAGACCCCGGCCTCTATTGCTCTGGTGTTCAGGGCCTGTTCTTGTCCATGAGTAATGCCTGTGTGCTGTCTTTCAGTCCAGCCTTTTCCAGCCACTGGTATGTTTTCTCGATATCAGCCACTTCCTCATTTTCCTGGTGGTACATGCCATGCAGGGGCTTGTCCTTCCATGATAGCCCCTCAGGATCCTCCTCCTCACTGGGCTTTTGTTACTTGAGGCATTCACTTAGCAGTTGGTCATTGGGGGCCATCTTCTTGATATATTCCTGGAGGTTTACCGTTTCCTCCTGGACAGTAGTTCTGACACTTACCAGTCCTTGGCCTCCCTCCTTTCGCTTTGTGTACAGCCTCAGGATGTTGGACTTAGGGTGAAACCCTCCATGCATGGTAAGGAGCTTCTTTGTCTTGATATCAGTGGCTTGTATCTCTTCCAGTGGCCAGGATATTACGCCAGCGGGGTATCTGATTACTGGCAGGGCATAGGTGTTAATGGTCTGGATCTTATTTTTGCCATTCGGCTGACATTTCAGGAGCTGCCTTACCCTCTGTAGGTATTTGGCTGTGGCTGACCTCTGAGCTGCCTCCTCATGATTACCATTTCCCTGTGGGATCCCCAGGTATTTATAACTGTCCTGCACATCTGCAATGTTCCCTTCAGGTGGATCAACCCCTTCAGTTGTGACAGTCCCAGTGAAAAGGTATATATATATATATATATATATATATATATATATATATATACAGGGTGGGGAAGCAAAATTTACAATGAACATTTAGTTGTTTTTTCTCAGCAGGCACTACGTCAATTGTTTTGAAACCAAACATATATTGATGTCATAATCATACCTAACACTATTATCCATACCTTTTCAGAAACTTTTGCCCATATGAGTAATCAGGAAAGCAAACGTCAAAGAGTGTGTGATTTGCTGAATGCACTTGTCACACCAAAGGAGATTTCAAAACTAGTTGGAGTGTCCATAAAGACTGTTTATAATGGAAAGAAGAGAATGACTATGAGCAAAACTATTACGAGAAAGTCTGGAAGATACTATTAAAGAAGAATGGGAAAAGTTGTCACCCCAATATTTGAGGAACACTTGCGCAAGTTTCAGGAAGCGTGTGAAGGCAGTTATTGAGAAAGAAGGAGGACACATAGAATAAAAACATTTTCTATTATGTACATTTTCTTGTGGCAAATAAATTCTCATGACTTTCAATAAACTAATTGGTCATACACTGTCTTTCAATCCCTTTCAATCCCTGCCTCAAAATATTGTAAATTTTGCTTCCCCACCCTGTATGTATGTATATATATATATATATATATATATATATATATACACACACACACACACACACATATATATATATATATATATATATATATATATATATATAAACACACACACACACACCAAATATGCATGTTAAAACACTCTGTTAAGGTAGTTTGTACAAGACCAGTGGTTCTCATACTTTTTTATAGTGGAGTACCCCCTGAAATATACTTTTTTAGCCAAGTACCTCAAATTCTCGCTGCAGCATTTTTGATTTAAAAAAAAAAAATTGTCAAACTTTGCTCCTGTGCCAAAGATGTCTGTTTTATTTTCAAAACATTGTAATCAAACAACATATATTTAACTTTAATTTACTAAAAATAACAAATCTTTATAAGTAAGTTTTGTGTGCAAAATAAAAACTGAAAAGTGCCCTCTTTCACTAATTAAAAAAATAAATTAACTAGCCATTAATGAATATATGAACCTTCCATTAACGCAAAATAATTACTGAATTACTCAAGTAACCTTATCTTGAATAATATAAAACACAAATGTTGTTAAAATGTCGTCAAAGCTTAAACAACATGACTGGCAATAAAACTAGGAGTGTCAATTTTATTACATGAATGTATTTATTGTGTTTTATATTTCAGCATAAATTCTCAGTATTTATTTTGTAATCAGTACATGATGAATTGTTTAATGTAGTATCCCCTGGGCTTCTTCCAAGTATGCGTGGGGGCACACATACACCCATTTGAGAAAGAGTGTACTAGACAATATATTATCAATATGATACATAAAATAAATAAAATAAAAGATAGCCTAAATAAATAGTGTAAAAAAATATAGCTGTGTGTAATTGTAATTATGAGGTCATAATATGGAATTAAACAGTCTGATGGCCACAGGCAGGAATGATTTCCAGTGTGGTTCAGTGGTGCATCTGGGTGGAATCAGTCTATCGCTGAACATCCTCCTGTGACCAACCAGTATGTCATGGAGTGGGTGAGTGGAGTTGTCCCGTATTGTCTTGATCATCAGAGAGTCCATCTTCATCCCCACCACGTTACTGGTTTTGCTGAGTTTGTTGGCACTGGCAACCCTTAGCCTGCTGCCCCAGCATGCAACAGCATAAAGGACGGCACTGGCCACGACAGACTGGTAGAAGATCCTGACCATTGTCCGGCAGATGTTGAATGATCTCAGCCGCCTCAGGAAGTACAGACAGCTTTGGCCCTTCTTGTAGAGTGATGATGTGTTCTTTGCCTATACATGTGTATATATAAATAGATGACAGACATGTATGAAGCTGATTTTACATTGTCGTTTGTAGAGTGAAGTCCAGTGCACAAAAACATCTGAAGTCAAACATTATTCAGCTTCCACAACTGTAAGGCCCAATCCCAATTTACCTATTGGCTGCTCCCCCTTACCCCTCCCCCTCTGTTTTGTGTGTTTAATGCCGTTTCAATGTGTTATAGATCGCATTTCTGTGCTTTGCGGTTGATAGCCGCAAAAAGATGACCAAAGCCCATGGAACAAAGACGGTTACAGCTGCTGACAGTATGGTGAATTTTTTCGGAAATAAAGTTGTCACATCTGTTAATAGCGGCATCAGTGACTGCTGATGACGTAACAGGTCTCAAAGGGTTGTCCCATTTCATAGGGGAATGTTTCAACCCCTACCCCTTGCAGCTCCGTTTCAAGGGGCAGTGCCAAGTGCAAGGGCCAAGGGGGAGGGCCAAGGGGTGAATTGGGACTGGGCCTAAATATAGCCCATTTAACAGGCTTTACACAATTACACAGTTAAAGGTCTGATGGCATTTATTAATTTTCATAAAAGTCAGCTGGACTTGCTCGTTATGATGTTCACTCATCATCATTAGAGGGATGAGCTCTCAGTGGAGAGATAAAAAAAATGTGGATATTTTCTTAAAAAACAAAACAAAAACCAAACAAAACCACAGCTCCTTTCGACACTGTATTTGTGCTGTTTTTAAAAAATACACCTGCCTGGTTTTGAATTCTACAGAGGCACATTCCCTTTTAATGACCAGGGGTAAAGGTGGATCCAAGGCAGGATCAGTTGAACGCTTATACTGGTATACAGTAAACCCCATAATTCTACCTTTTTATTCTAAATGACTGTGCCATAGGTAAAAACCTTCACCTCATACTGGAACTGGTCTTTGTTATGTAAGATACTACCTCGATGCTCTTGTCACATCTTCAATAATTCAGGTATTTTCAGCCCAGATTCCCTATCGAGATATAGGCTAATGGAGAGGATCAGAGCAATGCAAAGCAGTCCTTTAACAGTTTACAGATCCTGAAACAGAGTCCCTCAGATACACATGAATCAAACATCACCATGAGGAAAAAACAGAACAGCCCCCCCCCCCCAGTTATTGTCAGACAGGCAGAATATACGTTCACCGGTATAAACTAGAAACAAAGAGAAAAAGGAGGCTTTCTTTGGTCTAATATGTTTATCCCGTGAAGAAAATTAAAGGTAAATTCAAGGATGACATCAAACCCCTTTAAAGAGTAACAAACAGTGTTGCAATATGCTAGCACAGAGGGGCTGCTTACTGTATCTTGTAAAGCAGCCTCACAGTTTGAAGCTTCAATAGAATTCATAATGACTTTAGGTGTTTCTAATTCTTTATATGAAACAGGCCACTGCTGTGTTCCCCCACTGGGGAGGAAAGTTTACTGTGCCCTTGTGGTTAATTTTGTACACTTCTCTGAGTGCATTTCAGGGATGGATGAAAATAGAAAGAACAGAAAAAAGCATTCACTTTTTCAAGCTAATTAGAATACTAAACAAAAAAAATGAAACACAGGAACCAGAACCAAAAAAAAAAAAAAAAAAGATTCTTTTAAGATGGTGGTGAGGAATGTTAAGCCAAGCACTATCACAAAAAATCCAAGAAATTACTGCTTTGATCTTTTATTTGTAAGTTGACACATTTCTAATTCAGTTAATACAGCACTAATTTGCTCTAGATGAATAAGAATTGGTAATTAGAGTAAAATTAAGATTTTTCATGTGACACAGTCCTGTTTTACATTTAATAAGATTTTCTTTTACAGAGAAACAAGACATGTATGTTCCATCAGATGCGTCCACCAGCTTTGCATCATCATCTGACATTTGGAGTTCACCATAACCCTGACCTTAGACGACTGAAATCAGTTCATCCTTGAGTCCATTTCTGACAGATTTGATGTCAATCCATGTTTGAGATATCATGTTTTAAGCATTCTGTGGACCAGCGGACACACAAACCTACTTATAGAGATCTAAAAAACTACACATAAAAATACAGTCTGGCCAAAATAAAGTCAACACTATTAACTGTATTTCAGGGGGCTGCTTTTGCCTTTGATCACAGTTTGTATTTGTAGAGGCAACATTTCAGTAAGCTTATGCAATGTTAAAATATTCACTTCCATCCTTAGGTTTTGACTAAGATCTTGCATTGATGATGAAGAGTCAGACTGTAACATCTTCTCATTCACATCCCAGAGATTCTCAGTAGGGTTCAGGTCTGGACTCTGTGTTGGCCAATCCATGTGTGGGAATGACATCTCATGTTTCTGAAACAGTCCAGAACAATTTGAGCCTGATGAATGATAGTATTACCATCTTGGAATATGAAGTAAAAATCCAACTAGAAAAGCACTCGGAGAGCGCAGACCTCCGCCAAGGCTGATCAGTGGCCCCCCCCGTGGGCCCCTCCACGCCAAGGAGGTTATGTTTTTGCCAGGGTTTGTTTGTTTGTTTGTCTGTCTGTCTGTCTGTCCGTTAGTGTGCAACATAACTCAAAAAGTTATGGACAGATTTTGATGAAATTTTCAGGGTTTTTTGGAAATGGGCCCCTCTGTGGGCCCCCCCACCCCCGATCACCACCAAAATTTAATCATTTCTTCCTTATCCCATTTCCAACAAACCCTGAAAATTTCATCAAAATCTGTCCATAACTTTCGAATCTAATCTTATGAAGACTGTGTAATTGTAAATAATATTTCACATAAAAGAAAATATCTCTTCAATGAATAGAAAGCTATACTTTAAAATTAAAATCCTACAAAATGTGTGAAAAAACTCAGGCCCACTTGCACCGTATTCACATAGTGATAGTTATATTTACTCATTAATTGGCACACCGTAAAAAAAATCTGTCATTTAACAGAATTTTTACTGTTTATTTTACAGATTTTTCCTGTATTTTTAAGATACAGGAAAATATCTATGAAATGATAAAAACAGACTGTGATTTCACATGTCAAATATAAAACACAAAAAAACTGTAACTGTGAATAACTATAAAATTTCCATTTTTTGGAAGATTTTTTTTTCCACAGAAAAATAAGTTAAAATACATTTGCAAATGTATCATAATTTCACAAATATTTATTTTCTATTCGTGAGATTAAACTGTTAATTTAAAGTTTAATACTGTAAAAAAAAAAAAAAAGAAATAAAATGAGATAAAATTCCTGATAATTAACAGTAAAAGAAGTATTTGTTCTGTATGTTTAACAAAACTTGTTTGTTAATTGACAAATATCTTGTGTAATTACAGGAGGTTTCACAACAAAAATGTTGAATAAATGTATTTTTGTGAATGTATAACATGTATAAACACTGATAAACTGTCCAAATACAGTTTTTATCAGTGGATTGTACAAGTTAGTCTCATTAAAAATTATATATATGTAATTTGATTGTTTTAATACATGTTAATATTCTTTATTAAACATTAAAAAGTCAAAAAAATATGCAAAATCCCATGTAAAGTTAGGGCAAAAAACTGTATTTTAATTATGGAAAATTACTGTATTTTTATGAGATGGTTATTTTCCATTATTTAACAGTATTTTTTTTGGCACCCCTGCTGCCAGAATAATAAAACTTTTTTACGTTTTTTTTTTGTTTTTTTTTTTTACAGTGCAGTCTGTAGCGTTTAATTAATTCACTGTCATCCAGTGTTTGGAGAATATCCCTCTTGCCTCTTCCGTTGGCCATTTTGTCCTCTGCTTAGAGAACTCCTAAGCCCCTTAAAAGTCCTCTTCCCCGCTCTTAACAGATCTCACCTTAGGAGCTCTCTTAAAGGCTAGGATTCTTTAGGAATAGCTTTTATTTTTACTAGGATCTACTCTTAATTTTTAGGGGAAATTCTAAGAAAACATCATGATTCTAAGAATTTTTTTAGAATTTGGGCACTAGGAGCAACTCTTTGCACTAAGAATCTTTAGGAATATGGGCCCTGGTCATATGTGTTTATTGACCATGTAATTCTGCCTTGATTGACATCAGTGTCTTGGGTCTGTTTTCATGCTTCAGTGAACAATGTTAATTTGAACTGTACAAAATAAAAGTCTTTTGTGCATGGAAGTGTAAGGGTTAATATGAGATCTGATGCCATGGATGACAAGTTCCACTGGTCTTTTCCTTCCATACATAAAAAAGGAAAAAAATAGTGACATGTTAATCCCCCACCATCGCTACAAAGTCTTCACATTAACGACAGGTTTGAGTCTATCATGCCAAACACAAGGGGTTAATGCTGTTAGTGAGGATTCTTTAAGCTTGTTTTGAGCTGACCATTTGAAATTTTAAACATTTCAGTCAGCATATAAAATTCATTGCATCATCACAGCTGAAGTTGAACTCTTGAGGCAGGACAGGGGCATCATTAGGCGTGCCGTCACAGATATGTCGAGGAGGGCACAAATTTGCATGGTAAGGAATGGGGCCCATGTGGAAGAGTAAACAAGCCGGAATCCTGCGACTATGTAAAGGTTAGGTGAGAGATGGACCCACAATGCAGATAAACAGACCAGAGAAAAACTTGTAAAATGACAAAAATCTTTAATGATTGGTCCGAAAATGAGCTGGAGCAGAGCAAACGTGGCTGTTGAGTTCGGGGAGGGAAAGCAGGCGAAAGCAGGAACACTGGGAACAAAGAGTGCAAACAGGATTAGCAAAAAATCAGAAAGTAGCAAAACAAAACTACAGAGCCAAGGTTCATACACCACCACTGAGGTAAGCGGACAATCTGGCGATGAGTGGTGCAGTCACCCGGGCTTATATGCAGAGGGGAGTGGAAGTGGCTGATTGTTGGCAGGTGGTTTGATTGAGGATGGCTGATGGTGTGCAGGTATATAGGTGAGATGTCAACTCCAGCACCAGACAACACGTACAAGACAGGGAAAGAACAAACAAGACACGCCCACAAAAGAGAGGGGGAACACAAGAGAAAACTCAAGGATCCAGACAGACTAAAGGCGGCCATACACAGTGCGATTATTTCGATCGTTGCACACAGCTCCATCTCAAACTGTGCAAATCAATCGTAAAGTCAGGCTCGCGATTCATGTTCTCACACTGTACGGCCCGATGCTCGTATGCGACCTGACTGCTCACACTGTAGGACCATACACCAGAGGATGCACGACATGTTCGAGTGTTGTATCTGGAAATACAACGTTAAAATACCAAGGAATCTGGAAGTGCATAGACGATTGTGTATTGGCGTGAGTCACGAAATGGTAGTGCTAAACAAAAACCAACAAGCTGCTTTGGCAATATGTGCCATTATCTGCGGGGAATCAAAAAAGAAGAAAAGACGACGACGTGTTTGGTGCAGGAATTGGTTGGCTAGATGTGGACAGTATGGGCTGTCAATCCCACAGCGGGAACTCGAGGTAAACTGCTAAAGCTAAATTGCACTAGGCCAATAGCCAGCCACTGTAAGCTTAGAATTAGCTTACAGTAGCTGGCTATTATTGTATTCGCGCATGCACAGTGTGAGAATTTGAGGCACATTGGCTCGTGGCATTGCTTTGACAGTGCGATACCCTCACAAGGAGTGAGCAGGATTTCAAACAGCTTCGTTTTCCTTGCGAACACACGATTGCTGGTCATGAGGTGGTCACGAGGTGTTAATCGCTTCTCCTTACCCCATGTACATAGCACAAAGCACGACACACAATTAGAGGCACATCTGGCCTGATCCTAGAAATAGTCGCACGAGTGAGAAATCGTCTCTAAAATCGCACAGTGTAAGGCTGCCTTAATAGAAGTGTGTGCGTTCAATTAAAATCCTGAAGTGTAAAACCCAAATCTTGACTCACTGAGCAAATTTTGCTATTAATTTTCAGTTTCACATCGATGTGTGAAATCTTCGTATCGATGGTAGGCGGGTAAACATGTCACTCTGTTTTTTTCCAGTCTTATGTATGCAAGTAAAAGACCAATGGAACTTGTCATCCATAGCAACAGAGCTCATATTAACCCTTACCTTTCCATGCGCAAAAGACTTTTATTTTGCATAATTCCAATTAGCGTTGTTCACTGAAGCATGAAAACAGACCCAGGATGCTGATGTCAATCAAGGCAGAATTACATGGTTAATAAACACATATGACCAGATTTTCAAAATGTCTTCGCATTTTGGTTTAATGTTGCTTTTTCTGAGAGTCTACTTCTTTCTGATACACCCTGTATATCCTATATTTGTTTACCTGTGTGTGTATTGCTTGTCTAATTTATGAGACAAGTGACAGAAAAACAAAATTCTACATAAAACCTCATTTTAGGACAACATGTATTGTACAGTAAATCAAAGGCATCCACAATCTTTGCATCATAACCTGAAATTGTGACGTATGGCCTTGAGTGTGGTTTGTGAAATCACAGTGACATGACCTTTGGCCCCCAGATCATCCTTAAGTCCAGGGGGACATTTCCTGACATATGGTGATTATAAACATAAAACAGACTGACCAACATACAAACCAACTTATGCACTGTAAGACCGGATAAGTGGAGTTGCAAGTAAAAGACCAGTGGAATTCGTCATCCATGGCAACAGATCTCATATTAACCCTTACACTTCCATGCGCAAAAGACTTTTATTTTGCACAATTCAAATTAGCATTGTTCACTGAAGCACGAAAACTGACCCAGGACACTGATGTCAATCAAGGGAGAATTACATGGTTAATAAACACATACGACCAGATTTTCAAAATGTCTTCGCATTTTGGTTTTATGTTGTTTTTTCGTAGAGTCTACTTCTTTCTGATACACCTTGTAAAATAAATCTTGATAAAAAACTGATGATGTTCTGAGTGCACAGTGGTCTAAGGCACATATTTAATGGGCCTGTTTAAAATCTATGCAGGAAACCAAGCAGATTTTCAGCATAATTTTGACAAAGGCAACTGTAACACATCTCCATCCCCCAGCATGTGCATGGCAGTTGATTGTTCCTGGAGAAACATTAGCATTAAGAAAGTGGAAGGAGTTATGGAAAATGTGAGAAATTCAAATTACACCTGAAGTCCTGAGGAGGTACTTCATGTTTGACAGCAAGAAAAGAGAGCAAATGAGTTTACCGCTGAGCTCCATGTTGTCTGAGAACAGTCATTATTATATTAGATGGAACAAAGTGAATTCCTGTTCACATTAGGCTTACAAACCTCCATTCAGTTTGTTCAATATGTCCACAGATCCAGTTTGCAGCACACTAGTATTTTTGTTTTATACTATTTATTTGTATCATATTCTTATTCTTAAAAACTTAAAATTCAAAAATGCACTATAATGTGAACCTCTACAGTGAAGCGTCTACATAGATCATATGTGTAGTCATACAGATCATAGTTGACACTTTACAATAGAGAGTCAAAGTCCCACCCCTTTTCACTGTGCTCCATGGGATGTAATTTCAGAAAGAATATGAACAGCGGTCACTGTTGAAAAACTAATCATTTCATCATTTACATATACACTGCCAGGCCAAAAAAATAGTTGCACATGCAATATTTGACTGCACCACCTTTGGTTTTGAATACAGAAGACATTCACTGTCACATTTTTTTTGCCACATAATGCTTATGTAGTGTCACAGTAAGGTTCATAATATTTTTTCCATCCATAGTTGCATTAATTTTTGATTACTGATGATGGAGAATCAGACCGCTGCATCAAGTCTTCATCACATCCTAAATTAGAGTCTGGACTTTTACCCATAAAGGCCTGAACATCCACTGATGACCAAAATAATCCACTGATGTAAATGTTTAATACCTGTTGTTCCACTAATCCTATCCATACATGTACATAATTGGTGTAAAATGTAGTTCTTCATCTTTTCATGGTCATCAGATATGACCCATTTGGACGTTCAGTGGGTCCATAGTGAACATGGAAACACCGTCATCTTCTGCAGCATTGATTCACCAGTAAAATACATGGAGTTGGATCAATGACAGTGGATGGACACACTCTGCTGTTGTTGTTAATCGTAGATCTCAAAGTCAGAACATTTTTACTGTAAATATATTGTTTATATGCATGCGGGCGTTGTCCTGTTTCTTTTGTGACACTTGAAAATATCCCACATGTTCATTGATTTTTCATTCTAAAACATCCATAGGTGTGAATGTGGGGATGAATGGTTGGTTGTTCGTACATGTCAGCCCTGTGATAAACTGGGGGCTCGTCCAGGATATACTCTACCTTCACCCACTGGTAGCTGAGATAGACTCCATCACCCCCATGACCCTCTTGGGGATTAAGCAGTTTGGAAAATGAATGAATGAATGAATGTTATATTTATTCTGTACTCCTTTAATTTCTGTTCTCTAATTATTAAATGACGTGACAGTTTTATGGTTGCTTGTATTTTTCTTGGCCAAACCACTGCATTTGAAACTGATAAAATACTCTCAGAACACTGAGAGAAAACACCGTATTCCAGTTCATCCATCTATCATCACTTGCATAGCCCTTGTTACCCTTTTCTTTCTTCCGCATAATTTAGATTGATCACCAACTTCCATCTGTTTTTTCTTTTTTTTTTTTTTTTTTTTAATACAAATACCTTGTTTGGAAGCTGTGTTAACAGATAATATTGATTCAGCTGCTGAATTGGGTCTTCCTTTAACTCATTCAGCTGTAACGCTGCTACAGCTATATAAATCATTCAACCTGACTCCTGGTCCCAGCAGAGAAGAAAGCTGCTCCATGTTCCAACAAAGTGAGACATTTGTTTGTGTGGAATCAGGTCAAGTCCAGTGATGTTACTTTGCATCCCCCTCCTCATTGAGGTTATCTCATTTTTGTCGGGAATAAGATCGCTGTTCTTCCCTTTAGACGGTTCCAAGGCTCCATTGCATCTGTATTTACTTCCAGTGTTTAATATATTTAATAGAGAAAATGCCTGTTGGGTCTGCAGATGGAGCGAAACAGCAGAGGAAGGGGGGCCAATACACCACACCGCAAGGACTTAATTTTTTATTCTTTTTTATTTATAATGAAATGCAAGCAGGAAGTTTTGTTCTTTTTGATGTCAGTATTCTCTGCTGCTATTATTATTTACTGCTCACGGAGGAGTGTGTAACGATGGGGCCATACTTGAATGATCGCTTCACCTCTGTTAAATCAGCCTTAAACCTAAACATATATATAGAAATTGATCATAAAAATTGAGTCATTTGTTTCCTTTACACTGAGTGAAAATATAAATCTATTTTTCACCTTCTCTCTTTTTCAGGACCTTTACCTACTTTTGCCAAATACAAAGATTGCCTCTGGCTGTCACAAAAATTTATGTTGTCATGCATCAAAGAAAATAAGGAGACTACCTGTCGGATTGTTGGAGGTTTGTAATCCTGTACACACACTGATGCTTGCTGAAAAGTTCTACTTGCAAAATATTGTCCAGTACCCATATAATAAATTCACTTATCTATTAACGAGTCAAGCTGTTTTACATGACCTGGTTCATTTTATTGTCGTCAACCAGGCGACCCGAAGAGACGTGCCATTGGTGTATAGGGGGGTAAGAAAATATTGGTTCTGTAATATATCGCAATATTTCATTTCATGATGTTGTATCAATATTGAAAAGTACTGTATCGATATTTTTGGGTATTTATTCAAAAGCAGACATGGCGTAAGTCCATTTTAGTTTTTTGTTTTTCTTTTTTGTTTATGTTTTTTGGGAATTCTTCCTTTATTTATATATTCATGTGACTATTTTGCTTTGTTGTTTGTATACTAAAAAAGTAGTACTGTGATGCTCACAGATTACGCATGTATTTCTGGTGTGATTAAATTTTTCCAGGAAATGAGCTTCTAAAAAAAGAAACAAAACAAACCAAAAAATCAGTATCATGATATATTGTGAAAAATCGTAATATATTGTATATATCACAAACCCTGGGATTGTGATTTGTATCGTATCGCCAGATTCTTGCCAATACACACCCCTGTTGGTGTACCATTTGTCATAACTTCAGTAACTTAGGCCCACACTGAAGAATGTAAAAGTATATAAAAACAAAGTCAATCAACCACATCAATCCTTGTCACAAACCTGAAAATGCATACATAAACCAGTCAGTGATTTGGTAGGATGGAAGTTTGGATATTTGTCAACATGATCAGTGAAATCCAACACAAAACTGTGGCTGGTTGAACATGGAAGTCAAGGTTTCAAAATGTTGGTCCGCAAATTATTGTGTAACATTATGGTTTCTATGTGCACTTGTCTTATACAGTCTATGGTCCTGGTCTGTCTGACAGTCTTCTTCCAGCTGCATGAGACATGGAGCCAAAAAACCAGCATCTCAATAAAGTGCATTACAGCAAAATCCTTCAATGTTTCTTCATCAGACAACAGCCTCTCACGTAGGTAAGCCTAAACATCCTGTTGGAAAAGTTCATTTCATCACAGTATCATCACCATAGCTTTCTACACAGTTCATGGTTAGAGGTGATGATTGGATGATAATGCACTTGTTAACGGAGAGCGTTGCCCTCAGGTTCACCTCCGACACATGTTCAGGACAATACATGGGTTCTCATGGAGAGCACATACAACAGCTCCCAACATTCATCTTGTCATCCATTTTCCACATGGATTAACCTCAAGTCCTTGAGCCCTTTGACTTAGAGCAACAGCCTTCACCCACCTATGACTTCTGCACACTTCACCAGATCTCATCTGAACAGCTAGTTTTTTTCTGTACTTTTTGCACTAAGGATACGTATCTCTTATACTCAGGCTGATGTGTCATATGTGATGCATGACCAATGGCTGATGCATTAAAAATGTAAATGAAAGTCAAACAATTTAGTAAAATATTATTTACCCTTAATGCAATGTAGTGTGAAACATGGTTTGATTAAACGCAATGTCATTGCTATGCAAAGTATGGTACTGATAGTTAGATTTTTATTTCTTTGGTCCTCAAGAAGAAAGAAAACCTTTTTTTTTTACATACTTGTTGCTCTATTAGTCCGACTTAATCTGTAACTATTTAATTTATGAAGTATATATACATATATATATATATAAAAAAAAAAAAAAAAAAAATATATATATATATATATATATATATATATATATATAAAAACACATGGTCATTTCACAAATAGGTCTTTTCAGAAATACCTTTCAAGAAAGTATTTAAACCATAAAATAACAAGTGAAAAAGTAAGAGCTTAGTAATACCCTGCCTGGTCGCACTACACTTTACCCATCCTGCTCACTGATACCCTGCCAAGCCAAGGATTAATGTTGAGTCTTAACTTTCATTCATTCATTCATTTTCTGAACCCACTTTATCCTCACTAGGGTCACGGGGGTCGCTTGGAGCCTATCCCAGCTACATAGGGGCGAAGGCAGGGTACACCCTGGACAAGTCGCCAGTTCATCGCAGGTTGTCTTAACTTTCAGTCTTTCCAAAAACTTTTGAAAAATTTGTAAAAAAAAAAAAAAAAAAAAAAAAAAAAAGCCAAAACTAGGAGTAGAGTTCATGTAAAGAACATGTGAGTGAGATGTGAAAAGATTTGGATGAATAGTGTTAGAGAAATTAAGTTGAAATTTTCAAAAATATGTATAAAATTCAAAAATAGAATTTAGCTATCATGAATAGCGCATAGTGAATAGTGTTTGAGAAATGGGTTGAACATAAATCTCATATGGATGGATGGAAGGATGACCGGAAGGACAGACAGAATTCCTGGTATATCTATATACCATGTATGGACTTCACCTTAAAGCCGCGGGAGACTTTTGTCACCAATTTTTCATCAAACCAAACCAAATCAAATCTGTCAAACCCCAGTCATATCCTCAGTATCACAAATCCGTAAGTCTTTCTGTGATTACTCACCTGAATCTCTTCCCTCACAGTGAACAATTTCTGAGTGTACTCCACCATAAACAAACCATTTGTTTACAAACAGAGCCGGTAGGTAACTCAGGCATTTTTGGAGTTTTGTTGCGACGTGCATTGTGGGAAGCGGAGGTTCACACAGCCGCCTGGCAGTGACAGCTGCAGCACCACCATTTGATATCATATGGCTGCAACAAACACGACGCAGAAACGGCTGAAACGCAGAAACGGCTGGAGGGAAGCAGAGCTCCAGCCGTTTACGTGTCGTGTTTGTTGCAGCCATATGATATCATTAGGTTGTGCTGCTGCTGCCAGGCAGCTGCGCACACCTCCGCTTCCCACAATGCATGGCGCGTCAAAATTCCAAAGGTGCCTACCGGCTCTGTTTGTAAACAAATGGACTGTTTATGGTGGAGTACACTTCAAAATTGTTCACCGTGAGGGAAGAGATTCAGGTGAGTAATCACAGAAAGACTTATGGATTCATGATACTTAGACTATGACTGGGGTTTGACAGATTTGATGAAAAATTGGTGACAAAAGTCTCCCACACCTTTAAAGGTTCAATTTGTAAGATTAAGTGACTAAGTTGTTTATATCTACCCAGTGTGAGGGTCACATCCATGTAGTCTACAAGAAAATACAGGAGATATGAGCACAATATTAAGACACACAAAAAATCCTAATCTCTTTTCCAATGAAAAAACTTGTGTAAAGTATAAGAAACATTTAAAATGAAACCTGTTGTGAAGTATTAGAAGACTTGTACTTTGAACTTCTATTGTCTGAACAAAAGGGCTAAAAACACGGAAAGTGAAAATGAAGGTCACACCAGAAGATGTAGCTGTAGAAGCTGTTTTTTTTTTTTGAAAGTTTTGTTTATAATGCTGTACATGTATGACTATTATAACTTCACTAACACAGTGGCCCAAGATGTTTTCACAATACTGTATGACAAATAATTTCATTTTTAGGAATACTGTGTACAGTATATGGGCTACTTTTAAGTTTTATATAGTTTTATATATAGTTTTATAACCTATAGTTTTCACCTTTGAGGTCCTCCCACCAAAAATTACTCAATGTATTTTTGAGTCCAAGTGAATATTGATGTGTCAAAAAATTCTCTGAAGGTGATCAGAGATATTTCTTAATAATGGAGAGGCCAGAGGTCATAGTGACCATGACCTTTGGCTACTAAAATGTCTTAGTTCATCCCAGTGAACATTTGAGCCAAATCTGACATCCTTCTGTCAAGTTGTTGTTGAGCTATGCTGCTTTAAATGCAGTGGGGAGAGACCAACAGATGGACACCCCTTCTTACAAAGATGTGACGTGGAATCATGTTACAACCCTGAGGTCATATATATGTTTGTAATTTGTCCTGTTACCCCACCCTGGCCTGTAGAGGGCCAGTGGTGTATTTTTCTGTTATGTATGTGTGTTGCAGTCCAGGTGGCTTTATTGGATTGGTGGGACGTGCATCCTGAGGGTTGGCCAGCCTGGAGCGCACAGACCACTAATTGGTGGAGGAGGACGGAGCCCGCCTTTAAAACCGCCTGTGGACAGCCCAGCCCCGCTCCTCGTCCTCGTCCTGCTCCCAACTAACGCTGCCAGTTCGTCGTATTAGAGAGAGAGATTTTCGACATTTTTGAATTCAGTATTTATGCACATTGTAAATAATTTATTGGACACCGCAGCACTTGTTTAGGGTGAGAAGTGAATTTTATTTTTCATCATGTTTTCTCCTGTTTTTGAGTTAGGAGGCCAGGTTAGTCCTGTGTATTTTTGTTCTTTTATTTTTACTAGGCAAGTACAGAGTGTTTGAGTTGGTTTTGTTTGTTATTTTTATCACTGCTCACCCTACATTAAATAAACTGCTGCTCGGATTTAATTTAACCTTATCTGTCACGGTCTTCCTTGGGAGTGGGAATCGAGTGGGGAGTCATTTTATGTTATGCCTTATTTTACCCCTAGACTAGGGCGTAACAACTCATCTGAAAAGTCAACTTTAAATTCAATAGGAATGGTTGGAAAGTTTAAGGAATAACCTTCAACATAAAACTGAAAAATACACTTTTCTCGTTTGTCCCTCTAGAACCAGGCGTACATTTATATTGACAGCTCAGTGTTGTCAGCCAATGCCACTGCTGCATTTAACAGTCAATTAAAAAACTCATCTCTTTCCATTCCCTCCATAATTTATAGTTGAAAGCCTTTGGATTGTCCTTATTGATCATCTTAAATAGCATGCATTGTGAGGAAGGAGTGTTTATTGAATACATTGAATACATGTTGAATGCATGAATGTAAGGGGCAATTACTTTTGATGGTTGGGGTCAGATTGTTGTAGGTTGTGATAAAAGAAAAGAAAAGGTTAGATTAGATTAGATTAGATTAGATAGAATAAGATTAGATAAAATAAGATAAGATGTTATTGATCCCACCATGGGGAAATTTCACAGTTAACAGTAGCAACATACAACAAGCAAGTGCAAAGAAAAAGACAGGTATAAAAACCCCACAAACAAGTGAGAAATTAAATATAAAAGAAAATGAGAAATTTGGTATTTATATAAATATTTATATAAATTGAGAATTAGAATTAAAATGTAAATAGTGTTTACATATTTACATTGTGGTTGCACATGCACATGGTGTGATATCAATTTCAATTTTATTTGTGGACCCAATATCACAACGAGGTTGCCTCACAGGGTTTTACAGAATTTGTTGAATATGAAAATAAACAACAGTCAAATAAACAGTCGAAGGAGATGGATTAATGTTCCGGGCATCCCCCATCCTTAAACCCTCCTTCTTGGCAAGGAGAAACTCCAGTAACACAGTAGGAAAAGAGAAACCTTGGGGAAAACTACAATGAAGGACAGATCCACTCCCATGGACGGACAGGCTGTAGATGTAACCAGGACTGATGGATGCCCATTTGTGGATGGGGGTGGGGGGGGTTACAGAGAACTGTTCTAAAGTGTGATGGCTGTCTGATGTGAGTTAGATGTCCTTACTGACTGGCCTTCACCATCAACAGCTTTTTTATAAATACAGCGTAACATTCATTAGTCTCATACACATAAAAACAGATAGCCTTTGTGAGAGTTTACATTTGTGATGCGAAATTGCATTTTGAAGTATGGCATTTTAATTTTGAGGGTTGAAGGGCTTGAGGACTTCCCAAGCTAACCAACCCCAGCTAATACAATTATATTAAAAGACAGCAAGTAATGTCAGCTAAACATATAAAGTGTTGACAAAAATGCCAGCTGTGTGTGATTTATAAATACACTTATTAGTTGTAAGTGGCTTAATTACCAGGCTATCTGGCAAATTAATGCTAACATTGGATAAAGTAGCTAAATTACATTTACTGGCTCAGTATACCGACATGGCATTAGTCCGTTTTTGATTTTTCTTCTTTGTTTATATTTTTTGGGAATTCTTCCTTTATTTATATATTCATGTGAGTATTTTGCTTTGTTGTTTGTATGCTAAAAAAGTAGTACTGTGATGTTCACAGGTGATGCATGTATTTCTGAGGTGATTCAATTTTTCTAGGAAATTATCTTTTAAAAAAAGAAACAAAACAAACAAAAAAATCAGTATCATGATATATTGTGATATATCATGATATATCGTATATATCACAAACCCTAGGATTGTGATTTGTATCGTATCGCCAGATTCTTGCCAATACACACCCCTATTGGTGTACCATTTGTCATAACTTCAGTAACTTAGGCCCAGACTGAAGAATATAAAAGTATATGAAACCAAAGTCAATCAACCACATCACTCTTTGTCACAAACCTGAAAATGCATACATAAGCCAGTCAGTGATTTGGTGGAATGGAAGTTTGGATATTTGTCAACATGATCAGTCAAATCCAACAGAAAACTGTGGCTGGTTGAACATGGAAGTCAAGGTTTCAAAATGTCAAATCCACAAATTATTGTGTAACATTATGGTTTCTATGTGCACTTGTCTTATACAGTCCATGGTCCTGGTCTGTCTGAGAGTCTTCTTCCAGCTGCATGAGACAAGGCTCAGTATAGCAGTACATAGCAGTAAAATAGCAGAAACTTTAGGGTGCTTTCATACTTCGTACCCAAGTCCATGCTGTACTTGAATACGTTCACACCTTTCCCGCAGATGTTGCGTTCACAAGCACATACCACGGCCCATGCCCAAGTAAGAGTGGATGTTACAGGGACGAAACAGTAGGTGGTGGTGTGGAAGGAATTCTGTCGCTATCCAACAATCGTGGAAGTCAGAAGAAGACAAACCCTTACATCATCAAAAAACGAGCAACTGTTTTGTTCACAGGCAATACTTTTCTATTTCTTAGCTTGTTTAAGGCAAAGTGAAGCAGAGCGACCTTCATTGTCCCTGATATATCACCAAGTGGTTCAGTCAGTAAGGTGAGCCAGTGCCGCATGGATCCGAGGCTTTTTCAGGAGACGACAGGAGCGCTGTCTATGGTCTTGTGGTGATTAAGTCACATCCGTTGTCGAAGTGGTGATTATGTCATGTCCGTCTTTGGGCACAGATCGCTTTCACACGGTAACGTACCGTACTGGAGTCCACGTAGTCCATACCCAGGACTACCTTCTCAACTGGACTCGGGTTCGGTACTTGAGGACGGAATGGTTATATTCACATGGATAAAATTAAGCGGACTTTGGGGTTTAATTTAGTTTAGTTTATTTCAGATACAGACATAATACAAAACATATGGAAGAAAAACAAAAATAATAATAAAAATAATAAACAATACACAAATACAAAATCAAATAATAGAAAAAAGAACAACTGTTGTGCCTGAAAGGGGGTAGGAAGAAACCACTGCTTATCCAGTCCTACCCCCCAATTCCAGTTCTTAAGACTGTTAGCGCTTAATCACTTGATATACAACATAAGATTATGATTATCCATAAACACACCCCTACAAACCTGTACCCCCATACAGTCCCATACACATATACATACACACCTAGTCTCACACACACACACACACGTATGTGACTGTGTGTGTGCACACAAATGTGCATGTAATTGTACATGTGCATGTACACGTGTATACACAAATACATACACACATACAGTCAAATACACATACACACACACACCTACACACACACACACACAGTCACACACACATATATGTACACACACATATACACACACACATACAGTCACACACACATATACATACACACATACAGTCACATACACATCCACACACAGTCACACACACATATATGTACACACACATATACACACACACATACAGTCACACACACATATACATACACACATACAGTCACATACACATCCACACACAGTCACACACACCTATACGTACACACACATATACACACACACATACAGTCACACACATATACACACACACATACAGTCACATACACACATACAGTCACATATATGGACTTGGGTACGCAGTGTGAAAGTGCCCTTCATGTAAATTTTTAACCGTAACCACAGTAGAGACAACTATGTCTGTGAGAAAAAAAGAACCATAAGTTAAAAGTTTCTCGCCATCGCAATCTGGTCATGTAATTTTCTGAAGTACTAAGAGTTTTAGCCAAAAATTGTTACATAATTTGACCTTTGCCTTGAATTTCGGAAACCAAACTCTTATTTCTGAATGAATGACTGAATCCAAGTGCAGGTGAGTGCCAAGAAAAATCTGGGAAAAATTCAATTACATTCATAAGTGTGGACAGTGATGCAATTGTTAGCACTGTGGTCTCGCATCAATAAGGTCCTGGGCTGGATCCTAGCATCGGCCTTTCCTGTATCAAATTTTCTTGTTCTGCCAGTGTCTGCATGGGTTCTCTCTTCCTGGCACTATGCTGGGCTTCATTTTCCAGCCTCAGATGATGGATGCATGTATGTACAAAATCACTGGTGGTGGTCATGGCTGGATCCAGACTAATTAAAACAACCAATGACAGTGACAACTTTGGCAAAGTCTCTCCCAGCCAAGCAAACTTTGAGGTTTTTTTTTTTTTTTTTTTTCCTCAAACATATGCCATTCTAAAAGCTTCAGTGCACAATAGTTTGGGGAATCATTGGACTAATTTTCATACAGACCTTTTAGCATATCCTAGTTGAAATGGTCTGAGAGGAAAAATCTATAGAGGTATGAGGAATTAAATAAGTAATACACAGCTTAAATTACAAATCACAGCAAACATATTCACACTGTTCTTGATGGCTTTTCACAGATGCAGTATAGCAGCACCTTTAATTTTATTGTAGATTTTCTTTTTGATTTGAGCAGAGACGAAGCTGTGTTACTTTCCATTTCTTCTCTATGCATCTCTGTAATGTTTGTCTGTAAGGATAATTGGCCCCAATTACATTTTGAAACTGCTAGATTGAATGCCTTGAAATGTGGCACAGACATTCATTTGTACTAAAAAAAAACAAAACAAAAATAACGTAATGGATTTTGCTGGCCAAAGGTCAATGTGACCTTAGACAACAAGCTTTTATCCATGCAGTAGCGGACACACCTGACTGAATTTAAAGTGTCTTGTTTCCTTGACGTCCATCTCCTTGAGCCTTGTGCTAGAACAGGGGTTCCCAATGTAGGGTACGAGTACCCCCAGGGGTACTTGGAAGAAGCCCAGGGGGTACTTGAAAAAAGTCATCATGTACTGAATACAAAATAACAAGTGGTGCCAGGAACAACAAACCCCGCCTCTCACACATATTTGGCCCATGATATGTAAATGGGAAGATTTTTAGAAATCATAGAAAATTTGAACTTTGACCTACTGTTCCCAAAATGTACACTGTAAAAACAAATCTGTAATTTAACAGAATTTTTGCCGTTTATTTTACAGATTTTTTCTGTATTTTTAAGGTACAGGAAAATATCAATGAAATTACAGAAACAGACTGTGATTTTACATGTCAAATGTAAAATGACATGAAAAACTGTAACTGTGAATAACCATAAAATTTCCATTTTTTAAAAGATTTTTTTTTTGCTTTTTTCACAGAAAAATACAGTTAAAATGCATTTGCAAATGTATCATAATTTCACAAATATTCATTTTCTATTTATGAGATTAAACTGTTCATTTAAAGTTTAATACTTAAAAAAGTTAACCATAAAATAAGTATTTGTTCTGTAAGTTTAACAAGGCTTGTTTGTTAACTGACAAATATCTTGGGTAATTACGGGAGGTGTCAAAACAAAAATGTTGAATAAGTGTGTTTTTGTGAATGTATAACATGTAAGCCCTATTATTTGTTGTATAACAACATTCATCCATATTTATATGTAATGTGCTTGTTTTAATACATGTAAATATTCTTTATTAAACATTAAAAAGTCACAAACAAAAAAAAAGTAAAATTTCATGTAAAGTTAGGGCAAAAAACTGTATTTTTAATTATGGAAAATTACCGTATTTTTATTTTCCATCATTTAACAGTATTTTTTTTTGGCACCCCAGCTGCCAGAATAATACCGTTTTTTGTTTTTTTTTCTCCAGTGTAATGAGATCACTTCTGGGTCCCTGGCAATCTATAAACTTAATTTGGTATGAAGTCACTCAATAGTTTTGCTGCTACAGACATTTGAAATTTGGCCCATTATAAGTAAATGGGAATTTTTTTTATTTTTATTTTTTTAATTCCTAAAAAATTGTAACTTTGACCTACTTTCCCAAAATGTAATCAGATCTATTCTGGGTAATTGGAAATCTATAAACCAAATTTTGTATGAATTCAAACCAAATAGTTTTGCTGCCAGAGTGTTAACAAACAAACAAACAAACAAACCAAACTAAAAACAATATCCCTTGCCTCCCCTTCAGGGGGTGGGGTAATAATGAAAATTAATGCTGAAATATAAACCACAATAAATACATTCATATGATAGTTTTATTGTCAATCATCTTGTTTAAGCTTTGGTAACATTTTAAGAACATTTCTATTTTATATTATTCAAAATAAGATTATTTGAGTTGCTAAGTAATTATTTTTTGTTGATGAAAGGTTCATTTTTTAATTAATGACCAATTTATTTATTTTTCTTATGAATGAAAGAGGACACTTTTCAGTTTATGCTTTGTAAACAAAATTTACTAAAAAAATGTGTTTTTTTTAAATATATTACAGTTAAATATTTGTTGTTTGTTTACAAAGTTGTGAAAACATAAACAGACACCTTTGGCACAGGAACAAATATTGCCTAATTTTTTTCCAATCAAAAATGCTGAAGCAAGCGTTGGGGGTACTTTGCTAAAAAAACATATTTAAGGGGGTATTCCACTGTAAAAAGTTTGAGAACCACTGCGCTGGAATAACTGCAGTGTATTTCCTTTTATCCATATTGCTTAATAACTGCAGTAGAGTTTCATCTGCTTGTCTTGAGTAACATCCAATCAGAGATTCCTTTCAGCATGAGTCTCCTTTCCTTCCGTCCATATCATAGTTCATTTTGACAAGAGCCCAAACCCCTTTGATCTTCTAGTATTACAAGCTCTTGCCAAAAACACCATTCAAGATGCAATGTCAAGATGTTTCTGATGTCCTATATTGGATAGAAGCATACAACATTTATGATCACACTGCATGCGCTTGGTGAATGAGCTGTGCCAGGCTGCGGGAAACAGAATATCAACAGCTTTAGTCTTAAAGGCATCATGTGCATTTTATATGAGCATAGGGATCCTGAAAGCAGTGTCTTAGCAAAGACTGATGAAACTGAAACCCGTCTTCGATAGCACCTCCTGGCCTCTCTGTGGGGAGGTGATGCATCTACAAAGCACTTCTAGCCCGTGGCTCAGTATGCCGCTGTGCTGTTACACCTGGACAGGCCCTGCCTGAGCCAGGGCAGATGACAGAACAGACAGACAGTTGTGCAAAAAACATGTCACATACTTTTGTTTCCTGAAATTTAAATAATTGTTACTTCATTAGAAAAATCAGGACCAATCTTTTAGAGCTGCACAAAGGAAATTTAACCCTCAAAGACCCAAACAGCCACTGGCAACCAAAATCATCTACTGATCTAAAATGTTTAATAACTGTTGATCCACTAATCCTATCAATTCATGAAAATAGTTGTTGTAAAATGCAGTTTGTCATCTTTTCATGGTCATCAGATATGACCCATTTGGATGTTCAGAGGCTCCATAGTGAACGTGGAAACACTGTCATCTTATACAACATTGATTCACCAGTGGAGTTTGACAAATGACAGTAGAAGGAGACACTTGTTATATGTTCAGTTAATGATATCTTTCCAGAAAAAAATCACTTTTTCTTCACTTTTCTTTGTTTCTGATACGACAACCTTCAACTTTAATCTCAGCTTTAATGAATATCTACATGATAAATGAATTAAATATAGGAAAATACTTGATTTTCACAAAAAAAGAAAAAAGCAAATTAAAAAGGATAATATTGCAATAAAAGTTGATAAATCACTTAAAGGTTAAATAGAGAGAAACATTCAACTAGGAAGTGCCACAAAAGTAGCACTAGATCTTTATGGGTTAATTTCACCGGTACTCATGATATAAAGAGACAATTTCCACACTGTAAACACTGTTTTCAGAGTTCATGTATGCATCTTGGAGCATTTTACATGCATGACTGCATTTAATAAGTGAATTTAACACACATATGGTACCACTTATAAAAAGGGCATTCACTGATGCCATACATTATATATATGCTGACGTTTCCCCTTTTTGCCATTTTTTGCAGCTTGTCTTTTTTTTTTTCTCACACTATGCATCCTTTGTATAAGTCATCTTCTATGTTTCTTGATGTATACTTTTAACAGTTACAACAACAGGAACAACCTGAGCCTGAGTCTGGAGAGAGTCCCCGTGCTGTGGAAGATGTCCTGCTTGGTTCCTGTTCCCAAGAAGTCAGCTCCATCTGACCTGGTGGACTACAGATCAGTAGCTCTCCTCTCTCATGTCATGAAGGTCCTGAAGCGACTGGTCTTAGTCCTGCTGAGGCCTCAGGTGAAGATGTTTCTAGACCCTCTGCAGTTTGCTTATCAGCCTCATTTGGGAGTTGATGACACTATCATTTACCTGCTGCAGCAAGCTCATATGCACCTGGATGGTGGATTACGCACTGTGAGGGTCGCATTCTTTGAGTTCTCCAGTGTTTTTAACACCATCCATCCTCTGCTAGTGGGTGAGAAGCTGCAGGTGATGGGTGTCAGCAGCTCAGGGATCTCCTGGATTAGTGACTACCTCACAGGCAGGTCACAGTTTGTCCGTCTGGGCAGTGTCCTGTCTGATGTGGTGGTCAGTGGTACAGGAGCTCCACAGGGGACTGTGCTTTCCCCTTTCCTCCTCACCTTATACACCACAGACTTTCACTACTCTGAGTCACGTCATCTGCAGAAGTGTTCTGATGATTCAGCTGTTGTGGGGTGCATAACAGAGGGAGAGGAGGGGGAGTACAGAATCACCTGAGGCTGAACATCAACAAGACAAAGGAGATGGTGGTTGACTTCAGGAAGAAGAGGACGGCTTCACAGCCCCTGTGGACCGGGGGGAGGCTGTGGAGGAGGTGGAGGAGTATAAATACCTGGAGATGGTGATCAGCAACAGACTGGACTGGAAATCCAACACTGATGCTGTGTACAAGAAGGGGATCAGCAGACTCTACCTTCTGAGGAAGCTTAGGCCCAGTCTACATGACAGCACTCTCGTTTGGAAACGACAAAGTATTTGATCAAATGTGCCTTTGTTTAGACAGCAACAGTGTTCTTGGGGGTTGTAAACGTGAAAAAGTGGAACCACCTTCCAGATTTGCAGATTTCCCCCCCAAAAAAACACGTCTGAACACGGAATTAAAAGTGACCACAACACCACTTTACGTTTTTCGGTTCAGATCATTACCATTTAAATGTAGCCTTAGATCCTTCAGCATATGCACCAAGATGTTGGAGATATTCTACCAGTCTGCTGTGGCCAGTGCCATCTTCTTTGCAGCTGTTTGTTGGGGCAGCAGCATCAGAGCCAGACTGGATAAAATGATTAAGAAGGATGGCTCTGTGACCGTGGTGGAGAGGAGGACGCTCAAAAAACTGATATCAATCTTGGACAATGATGAGCACCCCCTCCAGCACACACTGGACAGTCAGCAGAGCACCTTCTCCAACAGACTATTACACCTCTGCTGTCGCAAGGACAGGTACAGGCAATCTCTCCTGCCACATTCCATCTCACTGTACAATAAACTCACCTCTGCCTGACATTTAAACCTGGTCATAAACAGATTTCCACTCTGCACTTTGCTGATACGTATCCACCTCCATCACACACTGAAAAATTACATGTTACTTTGTACATTACAGCACCTTACTGTTTGATCCTGTTTGTCCAGATTTTCTACAGTTCTTTTTTTATTATTCTTTTAATTTATTGCTTATAATGTGTTGGCTCTGTTTTTATTCTTAAATTCTATTTTTATTGTTTGTTATGCTGCTGCACTACAATTTCACAGTTTGGGACCTATCTATCTATCTATCTATCTATCTATCTATCTATCTATCTATCTATCTATCTATCTATCTATCTATCTATCTATCTATCTATCTATCTATCTATCTATCTATCTATCCATCCATCCATCCATCCATCCATCCATCCATCCATCCATCCATCCATCCATCCATCCATCCATCTTCACTGATGTTATATGTATATGGATGCTTCTATGAAACTGGGTACATTTTGGTACCTGGTACTTTGCCAGCTTTTCAGACCCAATAATAATAGATACATTTAGACATATTTCCCCCCTGGATGTACCTAATGATGACCTCAGGTAAGTGCAAAAAAAAAAAAAAAAAAAAAAAAAAAAAAAAAATATATATATATATATATATATATATATATATATATATATATATATATATATATATACTCTTGCTCTGAGCCATCCCAAAATTAATGAATTTTTAATAAAATATTGGGGCCAAAAATGGGACCAAAACTGGGACATGAAAAACTACCTAGGTGTCAGTACATTTGATCTGGGAAACATGGCCTTATGGTCAATGGTCTTATAATACCACTATAAAAAAAAGGACACTGTGTTAAATGTGTCGATCCAAGGGTTTTTTTCTAATCCAGACATGTGGGTTTTTCATGAATGTCAGTCTTATTCCAGGTTTTGTATGTAACCCATTGTGTCCACTTGTGTTACATACAGAACCTGCCCCGTTAAACGCATATACATGTAAATTGTGAATGATTTTGCAACAGTGGACATTTCTGTGAAACACTCTGCCTTGCATAATTAGTTCAATTCCCAAAATGTACCTGTGAGAGAATAAAGAGATATTTAACAAGTAGTAGCACGTAATTTTTTTTTGTCCTTTTGACTGTGTTACATGCAGATTTATGTATTGGATATAATCTAAAATAATATAAAAATGTGTTTTATCTGAAAAATAGTTTCTCTTTTATCAGTAAATGTTTCTTTTTAAAATAGACCCAAAGTGCTTCCAAACTTGCTTCATAACATCAGTCTACATCTGGTTTGAATTTTTAGCCCCATGTCCTGTTTCATAGAAGCACCCATATACATGAGTACATGCTCTTAACTTCCTTGTGTCTATGAAGCATCATTGACCTACATGGATGTGTAATGGTCAAAAGCATTTCAGGACACCACAGAAACCTCTGTCACACAATGACACCATTGCTATCCTGGATTTTTCTAGACATTACCCAGAGGGGCTCTACATGTGAATGCAGATGCCAGACTCAGTTAAATGGACTTGACTTCATCAGCTCCCTTGTCTGTTTACTTTCTTTTCTACACTAAACCCCTTTTCATTCCATCCTGAGGTTAGTGTAAATGTGGATACTTAATAATGATTCTGTTCCTATTAGCAGATGTTGTGCTGTTAATTATTATTACCCCTGCTAAGTGTAAGGGCGGAGGTTATGTTTTCATCTGGGTTTGTCTGTCTGTTTGTCTGTCTGTTAGCAAGATAACTCAAAAAGTTATGAACGGATTTGGATAAAATTTTCAGGAAATGTTGATACTGGCACAAGGAACAAATTGTGAAATTTTGGTGGTGATCAGGGGGGTGGGGGGAGCGGGGGCAGATTTTAATGAAATTTTCAGGAAATGTTGATACTGGCACAACACAAGGAACAAATGATAAAATTTTGGTGGTGATCGGGGGTGGGGGGGTGGGTGGGGGGGACTGATCTGCATTGGCGGAGGTGTGCGCTTTCCGAGTGCTTTTCTAGTTATTATTACTGCCAGGAGGTATTGTGATCACTTTGCTTTGTGTTTGTTTGTTTGCGTGCTTGTTTGTTTGTTAGCAACTTTATGGGAAAACTGTTACAACCATCTTTACCAAATTTTACCCACAGATAGGCCTAGGCCTTGGGATGAACCCATTAAATTTTGGGCCAAGTAGGCCAAAGGTCAAGGTCACAAAATATCTAATTTTCCTATCTCTCATCATTGAGCAATTTTCAAAAATTCATAAAAAATTCAAAATGACTCCGATTAGCCTCCAGTTTGATCCACCCGTAGCTTATAACAATATCTTGTATCTGGCACAAAATTGTCCACATCCACTGTGGAATGTGGACTCTGTGGACATTTCAATTAAACACAAAAAATCCCATTTATGACCCATTTTTCATTATAACTCAACAAATATTGATTGGAATTTAATATAATTTGACATACACATGACTGGTACCAAGCTTCAACTTTTTCTGCTGTATGGAACAACCTTGAAACTGTTTAATTTAAAAAGAAATAATCAATCCACACATGCATGGGGCGGGGGATGGACAGATTTGCCTTGGCAGAGGTCTTCAATCTCCGATTGTTTTTCTAGTTCTTCATCTTATCAAGCTCAATGCATTCATCACTACATCCACTGATTTGTGGTCAGTTTCTGTGTTCAGCTCCCATGCTTAAGTGACATGTGCCACTTGATGTCACTTGGTGGATTATGGACGGATTAACTCCGAAACTAAAACTACTGCTAAAATGACTGCGTGGACTGAAGACATCAACAGACATAAACATATTAGAGTGGGTGTAGTTTTAAACCAGTGTGTATGCTTCATTTAACCATCATATGCTGATCATGACTGAAGATTAATCAACCCCTGAATGCCCTGCAGATGTTTATTTAATGACTTAAATATGAAGATGAAGATTTTTTGCTACATTTCAGCTGACTCTGTCTCTGTCTTCATTTCTTCTTTTGTGTAAAGGCTTCCAGATCTCACAGAAGGCTGATCATGCGTTTTCTGATAAAATGTGATAGTGACCTGAAAACTGCACAAACACACACACAGGAACTGCCAGGGTTTGTCTGCAGAGTCATTTGTACAAATAAAATGTTTCTAAAAATATTGCACATGGTCAAAGGCTCTTAAAACAGCCCCGTGGGTCTGTGATCACAAAGCATTCTAAAAATAACATTTACTCCTTCCTCTCCTCTTCAGATGAGAAGACGTTTCTTAGTCTGAATAAGACTTTAACATTAAAGTAGCGTATTTTAAGAAGTGCACAGATCTTTTTGCCTTGCTAAAAATATTCTAGATGCAAATGAACGAAAGAGGGAGCCTGATTCTTGAGTCTGAATTTGATTATTTTTTCTCATACATATAGGCTACAATTGAGCACCATGAAGGTTTTACATATTTTTTTCCCAAATTGTAATTTTTAATCATCCACATTTGATTGAGTGGTTAATAACACTTTTTTCTGCTGTATGATGAACTCAGATATGTGCGACTACACAGATTTTAATAAACTTTACCCCAACTAAATTTATACCAGAGGCATAAATTACTTCCAAATAAACTGCGGACTTTGGTCTCAGAGTGAAGGGGGTATAATCTAAGAGGGAAACTGAATTTAAAAATGCATTGTGTCAGAATAACTGTAAAAATGATGTATGTTTCAATCACATGGGTTAAATTATGGAACAGGATTTAAAGCAAGTAGAGACATATATCAGTTTAAAGGAATATATACAATACAATTTTTAAAGAAATATAAGGATGAGGAAAAGCACTTTAACCCAGGACGGTAATGGAAGTGTTTGAAGAAGGAATTTTGTGCTGTTTTGTTCTCTATGGTATGTTATAACCTGAGTTTGTTATAAAAATATGAAACGTGTAGGTCTTTGGAGTTGTGACCATTTCATTGTATTCAATGAACACATTCAAATTATGTGTATTATTATTATTTTTTAAAATGTAATTCATATGTGTTAATTATTTATTATTTGTGTTTTATGTTGACATTTTTATTTAATTCATATTTATATTTATTGTTTGAGTTTTATTTTTATGTTTTAATTAATATTTATGTTAATTATGTAGTTGTGTTTTTCTAAATTTATTTTATTGCTAAAAAAAATGGCTACCAAAGGTTATGCACATTAAAGCTGTTAAGTGGACAGTATTTGTCATGTGAGATGTCTTTTAAGTATTCCATTTTGATTTTTAAAAATCACTGAAAGTATCGGTATCAGTATTACCAATACTAATATACTAATATACCAATACTCGGTAACATATATGCCAAAAAGTAATCAGTATTGTATTGAATCATAAAAGTGTGGTATCGCCCAGTACTACATTCTTCTTCTTCTCAAAAAGCTTAACTCTTCTTCATGGTATTCAGCCACTAGGTTAAATAAGAGCAGCACCCTCAAGTGGATTGATACATGTTGATTCCAACACATCTGACTATGTAGTGACGCTTGACACGGTTTGATATGAACAAACCTATTGCTGTACGTAAAGTGAGCATGAGTGGGCCTTCAAGACACCTCACTCTAATTTATGCAAAGAAGAAAACATCACATTTATTCACCTCAGCACATAAAATCCTACATTAAACAACATCAGGCAACACAGAGACCTTTTATAAATTGCATACAAAATGTCTATTGAGAAACAAGCAAAAGGAGAAAACAAATGTGTTCATGGCTGCTCTTTCTTCAGATATATAAATGTATTAGTGTTAATGAGTTCTGAAATATTCCCTAATACTTGACCTTCACACTAGAAATAGGATGTCCATACTGGTAGAGTAGCCAGGAATCGAATATATATGCTAAAAAAGTAATCGGTATCATATCAAATCATTAACGCGTGGTATCGCCCAGTACTAGCTCTGTCTTCCTGTTATATACAGCCTATGATTACACCCAAAATAATAAGAAAAATACAATCAAAAAAATATTCCTAATACCTTGTTTTAAATTGTTTCAAAGTTCTTATTGCATGTGTGAGTGTGGACAGAATTGACTGTAAATAGACTTTTGGTTGAGCAGCAGAGGCAGAAAACTGCAGGGAGTTCATTTTACATCATATTAAAACTGCAGAAGCTGGAGTCAGCCACCCTGATTCAGAAATATGGGAAATGCTGATATTATTCTGGAATGATGAGGATTATTTGGACATGTATACAGTACATTTGGAAACTGAATCTAATTTGTGAGTTTCACTGCAGGCTGCAAAACATGGCCTTTGGTTGCGGAGACAGAGATGCTATCTGCTAGAGATGGATGCTGTAAAAAGAAATCCACATTTCTGCTAGGAAGGAGAAACTCACCTACTGTTAAATATCATGATAGAAGATATAAATATGTTTATGGATATAATCAAATATTGAACAGCAGACCGTACCCAGAAAGTGTCTGAAGAAAGAGGGTGTGTTCTATGGAAAGACATTTATTCTTTTATTCATCAGTCAAATAGAATAGATTTGCAACCAAAAGACAGTAAGTGGCAATAAAAAAAGATCATTTTGCTTATGAATCACTGCTCTTTGCTTGTGACTTCAAAAGTTTTGCTTGCAAATTAAATAGTTAATGGGCGGGGCCTACGCTGATGGAGGAGAGAAGAGTTTCTATTGGTGGGTTTGACCTGGCTCCAGCTTCTGCGTTAAACCTACTTCTTACTTGTGTTTTGTTACTGCAGTGTTTTTCAACCTTGGGGTCAGGACCCCACATGGGGTCACCTGGAATTCAAATGGAGACACCTGACATTTCTAGTAATTGATAAGAAATAAAATACAATAAAATAAAATAAAAACTTACCAATAAAAATATATATGGTGAGTTGAGAGACAATCCCAATACATAAAAGACATGACAAAGTGTGAAGCTGAAACTGCAGCACTGTGGTACTGTTTATGTTTCAAATGTTCATTGTGGTCAGTTTCAGATGCTGCAGCTCTTTCATAATTCATAGTTTGAGTTCTTGTTTGTTCAGTATTAATTGTCAGCCTTGTAAATACAAGCTGGACTGACTGTACATATCCTTACCAAGGATAATAAAATTCTTACTTTGTGCAGTAATCTGCAACTGGCTTTTCTTCCTTTGTGCATAATAATATACATTATATAGACTAAATGTTTTCTAAAATTAACATTTATTTGCAACCTAGTATAGCAAACTATTACATGATCAAAAACAAATTAATTTTAGTAAAAAAAGTCTCTGTTTTGAATGTCTGAGATCGTCACAAATATGTGAGGTTAAAATGGGGTCACGACCCAAAAAAGGTTGGGAACCACTGTGTTACTGGGAGGTAAGGTGATAGTCTGTTGCTCTTTGAAATTGAAATGTATCCCATAAGTAATGAATTTCACTAAATAGCATCAGCTACAGCCTGCTGTACATTCACAGGTGCAGCAGCGTGTGTGTGTTATAACACCGGCAAGAAAAAAAGCATCATTCAGTTGCTCCGGGTGTGTTTTCTGGTATAGTAGGAACCGTGATGTTATGATACCGTGGGTGCTGTGCATCACTATTTTTAAATCCCAGCCCATCCCTCATTCCGTATTCTGCTCAGGCTGTGAATGTACAGGCTGCAGCAGACGCTATTTAGTGTAATTCATTACTCATGAGATACATTTAAATTTGAAATAGCAATAGACTCAACTTTCCTCCCAGTGACATAACACAAGGAAGAAGTGGGTTTAACGCAGAAGCTGGAGCCAGGTCAAACCAACCAATAGAAACTCTTCTCTCATCCATCCCCGCCCATTAAGTGCAGTTTAATTCACAAGCAAAACTTTTGAAGTCGCTATCAAAGAGGAGTGACTTATAAGCAAAATGATTTTTTTTTTTCTTTACTGTCTTTTGTGCTTAAATCTCTCTTTTTTTTTTTTGCAAATCTATTCTTTTTAATTGCAAATCCATTCTTTTTGATGGTGAATAAAGAAACAAAGTTCTCTCCATAGAGTTCACACAGTGGAACATCTGCACAGTGGAAAATGGGATGTGCATGACTATGTCAATGGGAACATTCATTTTCATCAGTCATGGAATCATTTTCGCGTAAATGCACACCCTCTATTCCAAACTTGGATCAGGTCACAGAGTAGAACAGTCGAGTCAAATCCAGGTGTTTGTCCAGTGATTGGTGACTGCAGCTGTCAGTCACGTATTTAACCCTCCTACCTGTCTGAAAACACAGAGAAGGAACAGATGCAGAAGTCTCATGTCACTTGAGACCATTCGAATTATAATACACTGAAATGCCAAAATATCCACCCATTTAAACTGGTATATAAACAGATGGTCTGCTCCCAGTACAAAGATAGAGTCCTAATACTTTTGTTACATTAATATTCTGTCTTGTCTTATTTTGTTTGTTCCTTGTATTTTGTGTGTTTGCTGATTGTTATGTTTTGTTTGACTGCTGTTGTTGTTTACTTTGTGTTATTGTTTACTTTATTGTGTATTCATTTGTGTTGCTTTCAAGGATTTATGTAAGTATGTATTAGGCCTGTAACGGCACACATACCGAACCGGTTCAGTATACAGCTGCAAATTACCTGTTTACCCTCTTGATAATGTTGCAGTTCATGTGGAATTTCTTTGATATTTTTTATGCAGAATGTGAACTGTGAACAGAACTGTGATTTGATTTTTGTTGTTTGTTCAAAACTACCTTTCAGGGAAAAGTGCAATACTAATGTTTAAAATACATTTAGTAATATTTTATTTATTTTATTTTCTATTTTAATTATAGCAGCAGAAATATATTATTCTTGTTTTTCGATATTCTATTGCCTCCTAAAACTGGGGGAAAAAACGATCAAAAATTCATAATAAATGAATTAAAGACATTTTGAGGGGTTTTCTTTCTTCCCGTACTGAACCGAAAAAAAAAAAAAAAAAAAAAAAAAAACTGTGGCGAAGAAGCACTGAACCAAAAAATTTGTGTACTGTTACAGGCCTAGTATGCATTTATTTATTTACTTTTCTGGTATGTCAATATGGGTGGGTATGTATGTGTATGTGAGGATGAAATATATATATATATATATATATATATATATATATATATATATATATATATATATAGAGAGAGAGAGAGAGAGAGAGAGAGAGAGAGAGAGAGACTTTTTGCTTTTTTTCCCCATGACTTCTTACTACCTGTTTTATTTCTAAGGACTAAGGTCTTGGATATTCGAAATAAACTAAAAAAAAAAGGGAATTGGGGAATTTCTGCCCAATGATAAAAAACCCTGCAGCTTTAATAGTAAAGTGATTTAATCCTGTTGTATAACTATCACCAAAACAACTGCAACTCTCAGATATTTACACAGTGTTCACAACATCTGTCTAGTGTGAATCCTGTGAATCCCCTCAACACTTACATGAGAGCAACACCTGTTATTTTTTCATACAGCAGCATTTTATAACAGAAGTGGAGTTCTGGAACTGGATTTTACACTAAAAAGCTCCTAATATTAGAATAACAAGATGAGATAATGTTATTTAATTCATAATGGTACCTCAGTGTTTTGACTTCTTCCTGTAGTGTCCATTTTAAATAGTTTTCAGTGTTTGTTTGTTTGATTGTGTGTGTGTTTTTACAGATGCAGTGTCTGTTCTGACAATGTCAGGCATTCACGGCATGAAGTCCGACTGTGGCCGGCTGCCTGACCACTCCACAGGCATGTGTTGACATTCCAGACTGGCTGTGGCAGCTGGATTTACTGCCTGGATTTAGGACAACACCACCCTCAACAAGCCTCCAGATCATCCTGAGCTTAGAACAGATTTGCAACTGACCCACATTTTTGCCTAATGTAGACGGTGTAAATAACAGCTTATCTCTACTTTGTAAAAGAACTGGTAATATCCTTAAGTTTTTGGTAGTTTTCTACTCGATACATTTCTCAAGACAGAGCATAAATAATTAACCCTATAACACCAAATGTATCATATTTGATACATGAGTTTTGAAGCACTCTACATGATCAGTGTGATTTCTTTTTCTTCTTGAAAAACCTGATGTATACAATTAGATACATGCAATACATGGATAATCCACCGGGGGAGGAATTTTTTTACCAGAGGCCTTTTCAGTGACACTACAAGATTGTCATTAATGAGGAAGGAGGCAGAACTTTGCCAATTTTGAAAAGGAATTACCAATTTTTATTTTTACCTCCACCAAGGAACAGTGGGGGTTATGTTTTCATTAGGGTTTGTCTGTTTGTTTATTTGTCTGTTAGCAAGATAACTCAAAAAGTTATGGATGGATTTTGATGAAATTTTCAGGAAATGTTGATATTGGCACAAGGAACAAATGATTGCATTTTGGTGGTGATTGGGGGGGGGGGGGGGTGATCAGCCTTGGCGGGGGTCTGTGCTCTCCAAGTGTTTTTCTAGTTTTTAATAATTTACAGTTTTTAACTTTACAAAAACTGTAAAAAAAAAAAACAAAAACACAAAAAAACCCAAAAGCCACAAAAAAAAAGCCACAAAAAAAAAAGCCACAAAAAAAAGCCACAAAAAAAAAAAAAAAACGTGCCACAAAAAAACAAAACAAAACACATAAACATAAAGGCTGCCAGACAGTCATAAACTACATAAATAGACTTACAGAAATAACATAGTTGCAGTAATAAAAGTAAAGCAAGTACCATGTGAAAAGTTGAGTCTGACATCACACCTGACACTGAGCTAGAAAAGGTCCCCAAATTCTCTCAAATCTGTTCTGTTCGTTAGGAATTACCAATTTGTTAGACATATTTGTGTTACATTATGTTTTTGCTTGTTCAATAATAATAAGATTTGAGCATTGAAACCCGAAGTATCAAATATGATACAAAACTGATACCCAAAAACAATTTTTTGGGATGTTCAGAAGGACCAATAAAAGCTCCATTTTCAAAGAACTGGAATTTTCTGTCAGTGATTTAATGGTTCAGGCTTTACAGGTGTGACGGCCGTGCACCTTTTGGGCACTAGGGGCACTGTCAGTTTTCTCTTTCAGATGGAGACATCCTGATCAGTCACACGTGTGACAGGTGTGACACGTCTATTTAAAGCTATACCTACCGATGTAGCATGTCTCACAGCACTTAGTAAAAGTTTGAACATGAACAACCTGCCTCCCTCCAAAGCCCCGCCTGCTTCCCAAGTCATCAGAAATCGAAACGGAGGGCAGTCTGATAGAACTGCATGTAAATCCCTCAGTGTTGTTGAGCTCTGACGCGTTCCTCTTACCTGATACGCGTGGTGGGAGCGGAGGTGGAGGTGGGGGTCTGGTCCACTTTGGTGTGTCCATGGACCCCTCCCTCATTAATCAGATACATCATCCACTTGCTGCGGCTCCTGTTTCAACAGTAGACTTTGCATTTAAGGGTCTGGTCTGTGCAGCGCTGGGTCAGTGTTTTCAGCTGATGAGGTCCCTGTGAACGCGTGGCCTCCGCAATTTTTCCGTGGACATTTGAAGTTTCATAGTCCATACATTTATCATCCTACATAATCCTACATTGTGTGACACCAAGTACATGTATGTGTGTGAGTCCTGCGGTCATAAATGCTGAGCTTTGTGTAGACCTGTCTGTTTAGTCCAGTACACCTGACTTCCGGACTTTTATCTCCATCCTTCATTGGACTCCTGTTTGTTCCCCTTATCTGTTGTTTCTGTTCATAAATCAGTTTTTTCCTTCCACATGTGCATTTAAGTTCTATCCAAACACATCCTTAGACAGTAGACTGTGGTCAGTGACAGGAGAAGCAGCGCGAGTCAAGCGTCAGATTCAGAGGGACACATATCGGATGCGGAGACGGCAATAACAGATCGGATGCTGGACGGTCATAATGGATGATTGACAGGAGGCTCAGCCAGGTTCGGCCAATTATTTCATTCGGACTGAATAAAATAATTAGTCAGACTTTTATCAGGAATATATGAGAATTAAACATTTTTGAGTTTCAAAACCTGGTGGATTTCTTTTACATTTTAGTTTGACACGCTTATTAGGAGCATTTTAAAATGGCAAAAGAAAAGTGTAAAAATGCCACATCATACGGTATAGCTTTAAGCTGTTCGACATGAATGTTCACTCTCTCTCAGGTTTCAGGTCTCTCTGCCCTGGTCTGATCTGGTCTGGTCCACCTGGTCTGGTCTGTGCCTGCTCTGGTCCACATGCTCCTCTCAACTGGAGTTTCTGTAGCACATTGTATCTTGATTATTCTTAGTTTGACTTAATAAATCACTGTTGCATTTTTACCACCTCGTTCATCTCTGTTTTTGTCCAGCCTCAGAGCCAGTTTGTGACACAGGGTTAAAAACAACAACAACAACAAAAACATCTTGTCAGTAGGTAGGTCAGTGGTGATTTTCTACCCTGGTTTTGTTTTCTCAGTTTATTCTCCTGTATTTGTTCGAATGAGAAATAATGAATTCAACAGGGTTTTTGCTCTTTATCCAAATAAAAATTCCAGACTTTTTCAAAGCTGCTATTTTTTCCCCCAAGACCTTGACTTTATGAACTTTTATACTTATGTTCCTACTTTTTTGGTTGAGATCGTACTTGTGTGTAATTTTAATAAATGTATGAATGCATAATTCACAGTAAATTATGTTTTACTGGTAGAAACATTTTGTAAATAAAATCACAAAAGTGCCTGGATATCACACAAACAAGTTTCACTAGAATCATTCCAGTACTGACCAGTAAGTGAAATTAAATGAAGTTTTTAATGTTTTCCTCATGGATTTCTTATCTTACAAGATTATGTGCTTTTGAACATACTCTAAAATTCAACTATGAGAGAAACTTTTTTCCATACTTTATTTACCCTTAATCAGGCAAGTGACTATTTTTGGTCATTTCCACATACATTACAAGACAGCAACAGTTCCAGTGAGGACAGTGAGTCAACAATCTCAGGTTCAATGTGGTCTACAGGGTTGTAAGGTCCACCTCTGCATGAACAGTGAGTGTACCTGCTTTGTTAGCTACCATGAAGTAATGGTACTAATGTAAGGAATGATGTTCAAAGGGATCATGTGGATGTGGACAGGGGTCTGGACCAGCACTAATGTTGGTCTAATGTTTTAAAGTGATGTTTTAATGTTCTAAAATACATGTTCCTTTCACCTTACATGTGTTTACCTTGCATTTTTTTAATATTTAGTTGTTGGATTTTTTTGTTTCACCATTTATGAGTAAGGAACCAAATAAGGTAACTTCATTAACCTTGATTTTCTACATAACGCTAAAAAAATTGGAAAATTAAGTCTTTTTATGTCCTCCAATAACACCCTAAGGTTGAAATTTAGAATTTCAGTGTATTTCTATGGGTGTCCTATAAAGGGTTAAGACTTTCACACAAAATTCCAGACTTTTCAAGGTCTGGAAAACAGCATTTTAAAATTCCTTACTTTTTAAGACTTTCAAGACCTGCGTAAGCACCCTGATTCACACATATACAGAGAGACAAACTAACCCATATTGTAGATTTTAGAATGAGCAGACCTTTACTGTTTTTATGAGCAGACTTCAAGTTTCCTTTGACAACAAAATAATACACAAAGGTCAAACATGACAAACATTTTATATGTTTGTTTTTCTCGCTCCGTACTCTGACAAACTGCTTAGTGTGGATCAAGTCCAAGTCATGTCTCAAATGTCATATGACTGTTATGAACCCTCTATCAGCTGCATGTCATCTGATCTGTTCACAACACTGCTTTGCTAATCATAAATCTAAAGGAATAAACAGCATGTATTAGTTTATCATCATAGCTGTTGTATACGCAGGTGAGTAAACACTGACTAGATCTTTAAACAGACTGTTGTGGTGTAACATGAGAACACAATGAAAAATAAAATGTGGTACTGCAGGGATAACAAAAAAATATACATCAGCTCAGGTTTCCCTTCTCAATTGGTTTCCTAAAAAAAAAAAAAAAAAAAAAAAATCCTAATAATAAGGTTATAGAGTGAAAATGGTTTGGCTTAATAAAGTTATTTGCATGATAGAGTTTTATGCACAATATGAACCCTTGAATAAATAATACACCTCTTACATCAGGCATGTCCAAAGTCCGGCCCGGGGGCCAATCACGGCCCGCGGTCAGATTTTATACGGCCCACAGCTTGGGTTTTATATTATATTATTTATGGCCCGCTTGGACTGTTGAACCGAGTACATGAATCATAAAAGGTTCAAAATGCAGTTTCTCCTTTCACCTCATGGTGGCAGCACCACTCTAACTCTATCTGGCTCTGCGACTTTGCCGTGAACCATTTTCACTAATTTCTAACCTATGACGCCTGCAAATAAAAAAAGGAAAGTTGACAGTGAGGGCCGCCGCTTCCAGGAGAGATGGGAATTACAATTTTTTTTCACTGAAAATCGAGGTGATTGTGTTTGCCTAATTTGTCGAGAGACTGTTGCCTTGTTTAAGGAATTCAATGTAAAGAGACGCTAGCAGACAAAACATGCTAACGCATACGACAAGCTAGCAGGGAGTGAGCGTTCCGAAAAAGTGAAGCAAATTCAAGCTGCTTTAAACTCACAACAGTGACTCTTCATGTGAACCTGTGAGTTAAATGAATTCACCACCAAGGCAGGATACCAAGTTGCCAGGTTAGTTGCCTATAACTGCTGGTGTTATGTACTTGTAGATGTGACACAAATATTACTTTCTGAATGATTTTGTGAAAGACAAGAGTAAGAGTCATATGTTTTCATCTTAAACGTTAACAGACTTTGCATTACTGAGTAATATATGAGTAATGATTACTCATATAAGTCATGTTTAAAATGAATGTGGGGTTAAGATTTTTATCAACTTTTTGGAAGTTTAAGATACTCCATACAGTTTGTTCTATGTTATCTGACTCCAGATGTGAAAGGAAGGCAGAATTTTTTTTTTTTTAAATTTGTTCACACCTGAGTGGCGTAGATTTGGTTACATTGCCATTTTAAAAAATTATGTTGTGACAATGAAAATAAAATTATTGTAGAACGGCACATTTATATGTAATTTTTACTGTTTAAAAAATGTCCGAAGGGACCACTGGCCCCTGGCAATGTCCACATTATCAGATCTGGCCCTCTTTAAAAAAAGTTTGGACACCCCTGTCTTACATCATAAAAGTGAAGTTTAAGGAGGAATTTCCTCTGACACTCTCAAATGATGTCTTACCCCACCCCACCCCCCGAAGGAGAGGCAAGGGGTATTGTTTTTGGTTTAGTTTGTTTCATTGTTAAAATTTTAGCAGCAAAACTGTTGGTTGAATTCAAACCAGATTGGGTTTATAGATGCCAGTGACCCAGAATACATGTCATTTGGCTAAAATTTGCTTAGAGGTCTTATTTCTGTCTTTGTGCATAAGAAATCAATATAAGTGAATCCCCAAAGGAACTTTGTGTTGGTAAATGTGTGTTATGCAAATTTACAGGATTTCAGTTCTGTTCAACATGTTGATGGTCATATGAACTATGTTTTCAGGTCAAAAATGTCCAATTTCATCACAATTAATGCTATATTTTCATGTCACAAATGGCCAAGTTATATTTGAACTGAATTTACCTGAAAAAAAAAAAAAAAAAAAATACAATTCTTTTAGATTCCCCAATTTTTCTTACCAGATTCTATCCTACATATCACATGTTTTATTTTTACAGGTTGCAATATGGAGTATGGTGCTAATCCATCCTGCTTATGTTACACCAATACATACATTAAGAATGTCACACGTCACTTTTTAAATCAACAGTTTTCTAATAATAAGCATTTTTATAAAGAAATAACAATTCTATTTTGTTATTTACTCTTTAGTTTGATGATAAACTATACAATACATATGTAACAAGAATAGGATACCAAATTATTTATTAATTGAGTGTTGATTTATTGATTAATTTAATTATCGATTTATAACCAAACTTAAACTTAAATCAACTCAAAACAATAATTTGGAAATCTTGCATAGGTTGATAGTTCGTTGACTGCACAGATGAACCCATGTGTGAATAACAGTACACAAAGCACAACTGAGGCAATGGATTTATATACATATAAATACTTTATTAACTAAACTAAGACACACAAATAACATAAAGACAAGAGACAAATACAACCAAAGGAGCAGGAGATTATGGACAGGAGAATATGTAGATTAAGCTGGCAGACAGCTATATTCAAGATATTATAATGTTAGTGAGGTTACGTTGAGGTAAACCTCCTTAAATTGGAATAACACCAACTCAGATAAATCAGGAGCAAGTTTTCTTACAAGTTGTTGTGGTGCGGATGCAGCAACTGGCACGGCCTTGACGGCGGATGGATGAAGTCTTCTGACGTAGTTCGAAGCAGGACCAGGCTGTGAAGCGACGTGCTTGCGCTGGAGGCCTGAAGGTCTGGAGTTCTGAAGTTCTGCTGGCTGGAGGAGGTTCACAGCTGGCTCTGGTGGCTGGTTCTGGAAAGCTCACCAGGAGAAGATGGAGAACAGCGAAGATGATAAAGCTCTTTGGAGAGCTTAGAGGATAGAACAGCTCTGAGAGCCAAGGAGATGGTCAAGACTCCTTGGAGAAAGCTCTTTGCTCTTAGGTGAGAGCTCAGAAGATGGTGGAGATAGCTCTTTGCGTAGGTGAGAGCAGCGAGGGTGGAAAAAGCTCTTCTTGTAGGTGAGAGCAGCAAGGGTGGAAAAAGCTCCTTGCGTAGGTGAGAGCAGTGAGGGTGGAAAAAGCTCTTCTCTTTGCGTAGGTGAGAGCAGCAAGGGTGGAAAAAGCTCTCGAGATGGAAAAGACTCCTCTGAGAAGTTGGTTTCATTCATTTTTATAGTTCTGTCCAAAAACCAGCTTGCCACGCCTTCCTCGTACATATAGATGAGTTATCGATGCCTTGGGGCGTTGCCTTCTTTGTCTGTTTTCGGCGGGAAAACGCCTCCTCGTGAATATTCAAAAATATCACGTTTCTCTTCCCTCTTGGGAAGACAGAGGGGGAGAGGACTGTGGCTTAGCCTTGTAAGAAAACTTTGCATCCTCAAATAAGATCCTCTTAAACTTTGTACATCACCTGTAACCTCACTTAAGCATCAGTAAAATAATAGCATGATTATTCAGACATGCTATAAGCAGTGATACTCTTACTTTCACATAATTCACCGTGAACATGATCAGGATACACATATGTGAAACCACAGGTCAGGCAAATGGCTTAAGTATTACATGCATACAAGAGTTAACGTGCTGAGTTAATCAACATTAACACATAATGTAATACATTATTAACATGGCACATATAGGGATTTTATCATTCAGTCCTTTGTTCATTTCTGGGTTCATCTTCACCTCTGGATAAGCAAGAATAATGGGACACAGATGTTGAGAGGCAAAAGGTCAGCTTAGTGTCAAAACCGAGTCCATTAGGCTCATTCTTTAAGATCATCTGTCATTATAAATGTCGCTTGTAGAGGATGTCCCAGTACTGACCTGGTGACGGACCAATCAGCATGGTTGTTCAGGAATTTGGTTTGACACGGAGAGGAAGATAATATAATTTATACTTCTGTTTTTGAGTCTGTTCACTCACTCCACCGTCATCCGGCTACACATAATTCTGATACTAGTTTTTGCACAGGGATCATTTCTGGAAACGGTAACATGGCTGCCGAGCATCAGTATGATGGGATCCGTAACAACCATGTCACATCCGTCCACTGCCACATTTTGTGTTTTTGTGTCAGCTGTTATTGTTTTAGATCCACAATACTAACATTTATGAATAAGAGGAGAATTAGCAATTGTAAGTCTATAAGTTTATTCCTAATAAAGTACTGGTACTGACCAGAGCATCATGGGTAATGTCACGTCTGTCCACCAGCAAAAGTTTTCACATACACGTGCTATTCAAAATCCAATATTTCTGAAAATATAGCTTCCACTGTCAAATAATATCAGTAGTCTGTGCACAAATGGATTAGTATTATTTCAACACAGTTCTATGCATTTCTTATAACTTTTTTTTTTTTTTTGACATAAATGGCCACTCATTTGACCCCCTAAGTAAATTTTAGCCGCATTACATTTTGGAAAAAGTAGGTCAAAGTTCAAAATTTTGATGAATTTTTAAAATCTTTTTTTTCCCCATTTACTTACAATGGATCAAATTTGTTTATGCTCACATCAGCACACGCATAGACATGATGACATCAGCTGGATCGATGCCAAAATAAGCTACAATATGTGTGAGAGGCAGGGTTTGTTGTTCCTGGCACCACTTGTTAGGCCCGAGCCGAGTAAAGCCGGCGCAGGGCCTATTGAGTCTGCAGTGGGTGCATGGGGACGAAATCACCAGTGACGCGGTCGCCTTTCGCCACTGTCGCCACTCTCACACATATTCACATTCACGGCACTGAGACCTTTCCGACGATGTATATGACATGTGCACAAATCGCATATTTACACCTGCTCAGAATGAATGGGAGTCAATGGGACACGCCCACTCGGGGTCAGTCACATGTGTGTAAGTGCACGACAGGTGACATCTGACCCCACACACATGTGGGGGACCTCGAGAACTTTCAAAAAAGGGCAAATACGTGGTTGCCATAGAAACGGCTATATTGTTCTTGCTCAGATTATTATTATTATTTTTTTTTTTTCTTATTTTTCTTTCTCCTGCACTTTGAGCTCAATTTTGACCCTCTGAACATTTACGAAAACTCACCAAATTTTGCCTAAAATTCAGAAGTGTGAGAAATTGAATTTACATATAGGTTTCGTAGATGTCGGTAAAGAAATGTTGCGGCAGCGCCCCCTTGAAAAGTGGAAATGCATTGCGCCAATGGGAGCGCGTCCAACATAAAGTTTGTGGTAGAGGCACGAAAATCGGTAGACAGATTCATCATGAGGAGACAAACAAAAAATATTATTATGGCCACGCCCCTAAACCAACCTTTAGTCGGCCATATTGGATTGAAATTTCCAAAATGCTGAGTCAGCGTTTTCGCTGAAGTTGTATTTTAACTATCTCCTACTAAGCCGTTTGGCCGAATGAGCTCAAAATCGGTGTACAGTATCTAGAGAAGTGGGGCATCAAAAGTTAGCCGAATTTTTTGAATCGGCATCACCGTTTTTGTGTGACAAGGTTGCAAACTTTGCAAAGTTTTTTCGAAAATTTACCATCATAAAAATTGCTTCAGCTAAGACATACGAACAGCAATTTGGCTGAAATTTGACTCAGACGTCCATCTCCTACACCCATTTATTTTATTAAAAGAAATTGAAATTTCGCACTATAGCGCCCCCTACAAATGTACATTTACAAAAATGACATCAGTTCGGACATACAAACACCGATTTGGCTCAAATTTGACTCAGACATCTGTCTCAAAGGCCTACACCTATTTATCAAAAGAAACTGAAATTTTGCACTACAGCACCCCCTACAAAAATTTTTAATATTTTTTATTAAAACTGCTTCAGTTCGGACATACGAACACCAATTTGGCTCAAATTTGAGTCAGACGTCTATCTCCCAGGCCTACACCCATTTATCAGAAAAATTTTAAATTCGGCACCATAGCGCCCCCTACAATGTTACCTTTACGAAAATTACTTCACGTTAGACATGCGAACACCAATTTGGCTCAAATTTGAATCAGTTGTCAATCTCACAGGCCTACACCCATTTATCAAAAGAAATTGCCACTTCGCTCAGTAGCGCCCCCTACAAATTTACCTTCACGAAAATTGCATCAGTTCAGACATACGAACACCGATTTGGCTCAAATTTGACTCAGTGGTACATCTCACAGGCCTACACCCATTCAGTGGAACAAATTGAATTTTTGCTCATAGCGCCCCCTACAGATTTATATATACAAAATTTTGTTCAGTTCGGACATACGAACACTGATTTGTCTCAAATCAATTGTCAATGTCCCAGGCCTAAACCCATTCATTAGAAGACACAAAATTTGGGGCTACAGCGCCACCTGCTGAACGATGAGCATACTTCCACTGGACGTGCCCTTGGCGAGGGCCTTTAGATGCCGCTTGCGGCTTTAATTTGGGATTTAATCTTGGGTAAGACTCTAATATAACACACTTTCTGCCCTGTATATCTGTAAGGAGGGTCAGACTGCTGTGTGAAGGCCGTGTTAAAGTCTTCTCCATGGGTTTCAGGTCTGGACTGTGGTGGACAACCTGTGTGTGAAAATAAAGTCTCATGTTTCCTGAATCCTCATTAATTTTCATCCTGGAATATTCTTTCTTTCTTTCTTTCTTTCTTTCTTTCTTTCTTTCTTTCTTTCTTCCTTTCTTTCTTTCTTTCTTTCTTCCTTTCTTTCTTTCTTTCTTTCTTTCTTTCTTTCTGTCTTTCTGTCTGTCTTTGTAGGGGGCAGCCATGGCTTAGATGGCTGAAGAGTTGGCTGGAGAGTCAGTTTGTGACCGAAGGGTTACCAATTCGATTCCCTGGACTGGCAGACAGTTGTTGGCTGATGTGTCCTTGAGCAAGGCACTTAACCCCCCCATTGTCTCCCCGGGTGCCTGACATGGAGAGCCCACTGCTCCTAGCATGCAGTGTGTGTGATGCATGATCTAGTGATGGGTTAAAGGTAGAAGACAAATTTCAGTTTGTGGTGCATGTTTACATGTGGCAAACTACTACTGACAAAATAAAGATTCTATTCGTTCGTTCGTTCGTTCTTTCTTTCTTTCTTTCTTTCTTTCTTTCTTTCTTTCTTTCTTTCTTTCTTTCTTTCTTTCTCTTTCTTTCTTTCTTTCTTTCTTTCTTTTCAGAGATAAAGGCTTTATCCTCAATAACTGAAAAGCTCAAACTAACTCTGCATCAATGATATGATGATGCCACCTCGTAATATGTTTTCATAATAATCCAACACTCAACATTGTTTGGTATTTTCTCATATCCTGCTAACAAATCAGATCAATGTTACATCATCAATCTACTTCTATTTTTAGCAAAATACCACAATCATAAATTCAAATTCTCCAATCACAAACCTTACTTTTTAATCTTTAAAATTGAGCTTACTCAATATACAGGGTGGGGAAGCAAAATTTACAATGAACATTTAGTTGTTTTTTCTCAGCAGGCACTACGTCAATTGTTTTGAAACCAAACATTGATGTCATAATCATACTTAACACTATTATCCATACCTTTTCAGAAACTTTTGCCCATATGAGTAATCAGGAAAGCAAACGTCAAAGAGTGTGTGATTTGCTGAATGCACTCGTCACACCAAAGGAGATTTCAAAAATAGTTGGAGTGTCCATAAAGACTGTTTATAATGGAAAGAAGAGAATGACTATGAGCAAAACTATTACGAGAAAGTCTGGAAGATACTATTAAAGAAGACTGGGAGAAGTTGTCACCCCAGTATTTGAGGAACACTTGCGCAAGTTTCAGGAAGCGTGTGAAGGCAGTTATTGAGAAAGAAGGAGGACACATAGAATAAAAACATTTTCTATTATGGACATTTTCTTGTGGCAAATAAATTTTCATGACTTTCAATAAACTAATTGGTCATACACTGTCTTTCAATCCCTGCCTCAAAATATTGTAAATTTTGCTTCCCCACCCTGTATTTCAAGTATTCAGTATTCTGAAAATAAAAAAAGCTATCAAAACCACTGATCTATGAGATATTATTTCTGTCTGTATATTTTGTCCCCTGGCTATGTTCTGTTCTGTTCATGTTGTTATATTAATATTGTATTGTACTTTTTATGTTTCCATTGTACTCTGCATAACACAAAATAAATAAATGTGTAAAAAAAAATTTAAAAAAATTGTCCAACACTCAGGAAGATCTAATTACACAAATGGAATATGATATATAATTACATTTTCACTGGTGTATAATCACAAAAACTATGAACTATGCTGTTTTCTTTTTCTACAGAGGGAGTGGGTCACTTTTCAAAGTCTGTCTGATTCATGTTTTACTGCCATGTCTCTAACAGCTTACAACAGATGCCGTCTTGTTTTTTTTCTTTTTTGTTTTTTTTATCCCCTCAGCATATAATTCAGACGGAAATTGTGATCAGCATGTCTGTCCATCTAGAATTTATGGAACAGAGCTACAAATCAGTTCAATATTTTTTCTGCAGATTTGCTGCCGTGTGTTTGAGTCTGTTTGTCATCCATGCTGTCTATCATGCTGTTTGTAGTCATTCTGTTGATGGAGCAGAACTAGCAAACCATTTGATATTTTTCCAGTAAAATATTTGTAAAGTACTTGAGAAACAACAGTATCAAACCACATTCTTGGATCTTACTGGGACAGGGAAAGTGTCATTCTCTAATACTGGGTGAATTCACTTAGGGTCGGATCTACTAAAGGTCTGCATGTGTAAAAATGTGCACAAACTTGACTGTGCATGCAAACACACGTTGAAGTTTATCTTAGGTTGTGTCTCTCAAATGGGAAAAATAGCCTCGCGCAATCCATTTAGCGTGTTTGCTGTGATAAATAAGAATCATGGGAGTTTCTGCCAGAATGGGATAAATTATCAGGCGGAGTGGATGCAAATATTTATTTAGCGTGCTAAATGTGATTTACCAAACCTGAAACTGATTGCGGTGGCTGATTTTGCGTCTATATTTAGCACATCTGAAAGGCAGGTTTTAACTGGAACAGCTTCATGCAAAACTGGCTGCAGTTGTTGTGGCGAGGAGGCGGCATAGGCCCAACCAAAGGCAATGCACAGAACCAATCTGTTCTGCTCACAACACCATTTTTGGAATAATAATAATAATAATAATAATATAATAATAAACTTTATTTGTATAGCACCTTTCATAGAGAAATTGTAGCCCAAAGTGCTTCACATTGATTGAAAAAATACAATATTAAAATACATTAAGATTTGATTAGAAATACAATAAAATAAAAATAAATATAAAAACAGCGCACATTATGCATAGAATTTTGAAGTGCAAGAAATAAGATGAAATTTGAGAGAAATACAATAAAATAAAAATAAAAATAAAAGCAGCGCACATTAAAATATTTGATTATGCATAGAATTTTTGAAGTGCAAGAAATAAGATGAAATTTGAAATACAATAAAATAAAAAATAAAAACAGAAATACAATAAAATAAAATAAAAATAAAAACTGCACATTCCTGGTTGCTGAATTGTGACCCCATTTTTATCTCCTTTCAAAGGCTAATGAGAATAAAAATGTTTTTAATTTGGTTTTAAATATATTCAGTGAACTGGCTTCTCTAATGTCTTTTGGAATTGTATTCCATAACTTTGGTGCATAGTTAGTAAAGGCTGCGTCCCCCATTTTCTTTGTAATATTTCTGGGAGTCGCTAGTAACCCTGCGTTTGATGACCTCAGTGTTCTAGTTTGTACATAATTGATCAGTGAGTTTGCAATGTAACTTGGTCCGGTTCCATTTAGAGCTTTATATGTGAGGAGTAGTATCTTAAAATCAATTCTGTAGGTTACCGGTAGCCAGTGCAGGGAAACCAACACTGGAGTAATGTGCTCTCTCTTCTTGGTTTTGGTTAATAACCTAGCTGCAGAGTTCTGAATCAGCTGAAGTCTGTCTGTGGTGCTTTTTGGGAGACCTGTAAGGAGTGCATTACAGTAGTCCAGTCTGCTGGAGATAAAAACATGGACCAGTTTTTCAGCATCCTTTCGATTTATAACCGGCATTACTTTGGCTACTTTGGAATGATGGAAGAAAAAATAATTGAGACCTATGGTCTACCCAGCAATGTCATTTTAGAACTTCTCGATGAACTAGGGGATGATTTAGAACCAGTCACAAGGAGGAGTCATGTAATACCCTCTATGACAGGGGTGGGCGATCCTGGTCCTCGAGGGCCGGTATCCTGCATGTTTTAGATGTCCAGTTCCAGTACACCTGAAGGTCATTATCAGGCTTCTGCAGAGTTTGATGATAGACTCATCAGGTGAACCAGATGTGTTGGAAGAGGGAAACATCTAAAACATACAGGATAGCGGACCTTGAGGACCAGGATTTCCCACCCCTGCTCTATGACAAACCTCCTCCAACGTTACATTTCTGTGCTTCTGGATCATTCCAGTCACTGTTACCATTAGTGCTGATGTATCCCAGAGCAGTTTTTCCAGCGTATTGTCTCCATGACAACAACTAGTAGCACACATAAAATCCTCATTTAAATACAGTCTTCAAGACTTTGCACCTGTTGTCATTTGCACAGACAATCTTAATTGATCACCTGTGACACACAATTCAATAGCATGTGCATCTTTAGCGCGAGCAGGCAAATTGGCGCCTGTTATTGTTGCGCTCTCTGCCCGGACGTTCAAGGAAGATGGCTATGTTGTGTGACTTTTTGAAAAGACCACGAACTAGCCACGTGTCCTCACTCGTCCGTAGTTTATTCAGCGACAGCTATTACAGTAATAATGGCCCCAATGACACACATGCGTACAACAACTTACTCTAAGACAGTATCAATTGATCAGGCATGAAACATCAAACAGAACAGTGCATTGTTTATTTTAAATAAAACCTTTGTAAATGCAGTAGCTTTTTAAACAAAATATGTAATGATTTTAATAACAACGATTTTAAATGTAATATTACATTTATATAAACCTGTATTTTCCCTCATTAACTAAATATAAATGTAATTATATTGTACCTGTGTACTTCAGTACCAATATATATAAAGCTATAATAATACCTGAGAACACATAGACTTCTTAATGACCCATGAAGAACATTTCAATGAAATAATGCACTTTTTAACCTACAAAAAATTAAGGCATTAACCAGTCACATTATTTGTGATCTTAGTGAATAAGGCCCCATGTGTGGACCAAAGATCATTTCCCAGAATGGACAAAACAAACACTGACTACTGAAAGTTTTTGATATTAAAGCTTTAACTATAGGTGAAGGGTATTCACTTGATAGCAGTTTGCACCTTCACTATAGATTGATTTATTCCCAACATGCAATGAAATTTAACTATATGAACAAGCAAAGCATAAATAATAATAAAAAATATCAACAATCAAGACAATCTTAGACAGAAGAACAGCACAATAGTTTCATTTACATGCCCATAAGTAGGGATGGGAATTGATAAGAATTTAACAATTCTGATTCCATCGTTGATTTTGCTTATCGATCTGATTCCTTATTGATTCTCTTATCGATTTTCATTGGGTGAGGGAATAAAAGAGTACAAACGGGTATGTTTACATTAACGGTCTTTTATATTTCCATCTCTGCACAGAAAATATAACATATAACATATACAGTATGTTCAAATAATAATAACAGATGATGCCGGGCCCGGTTTGGGGGGAGGGGGGGGGCTTACAGTTAAAGTGAAACTAAAGACACTTTACTAATTCCTCTATTGCCGCATTTCCACTATGTGGAACCGGTTCGACTCTGCCCGTCTCCCATTGTTGTGCACCTTATTTCCTTTCCCCTACCTTCGGAAACTTGTATTTGAGGAGTTACAGCGTTTGTTGCCTGCACCGGAACCAGAACTGGGCCTGGATGACGGCCTGGTGTTCACTCTGCCGCAAGATTCACAAGCGTCGCTAAGTAGCGTATCAAATGAATCACATGCTGCGGACAAATGCTTGAGCAGATTGGAGGGATTCCAACCTTTTGAAGAAATGGAAGCTTTGACAGTATTACAAGTGGAACTGGTGTCGTCTTTTTAGACCATTTCTGCCTCAACGCCATGTTGGCTACGTTCTGACCAAAACAATGCAAAGTACATGTGACGTCATCACATATGCGCAAAGAAGGTGGAATCAATAAGCAGAATCGTTTAGCAGGCAGGCAAACGATTCCTAGGAATCGAGCTACTGGGATCACATTCTCATAAAGATCCAGTCCTCAATTCCCATCCCTACCCATAAGATGTCACTAAATATTACACACAGAAGGTTTAATAATCATGTGCTAGGAAAAAAAAAATTCACAGATATTGAGTTCGAGTTCAATGTCAAGTCAAGTCTCAAGAGCCTGTGGTTGCCGCTCAGGTCCAAGTCTCAAACTGGAGTTCCCATCCCTGGTACACATACTGAACACATGCACACTCAGCCACAAGGCATCAGTGCGGAAATAAAATCTATATGTGTCACCGCTGTTTCTTTCCCAGCTGATTTATTTTTTACGTCCCAGCGGCATTGGAGACAGAAGCTTCTTTGGCTGCTTGCCAGTCAGCGCTGCAGCTCAGCATGTGTCAATTAAAATCAAAGTTTGTGTGCATCGGTTCAGACTTTACAGTAAGCGGCCTCTCCGGCAGTGATGACGGCCGCTGCCTATTGATGTCAATCTAGCAGAGTGCATCAATAATGCAAAGTCTTATCTGAGGTCTTCTCCAGCTGTCTAGAGATAAGTGTAGTGAGGGGAATTGATGAAAACTGGAGATTCTTTCTGAAGGTACCTGCACAAACATACTCGCACGTACTGGTAGCAAAAAATAATATTCCAGTTGAGTGGTTTGTTTCCCGGAGCTGCATGTTCTCTGTTGATTATTCAATTTAAAATCAGGCACTGTGCTTTGAATCAAAATATGCACTAGGAATAACAGTTTTTTCCTTCATGTGATGGCTTCCATACCATGTTAAACAGCTACAATGTTTCTGCTTATGTTTCAGTTTTCAACCTGTGGATTAATGAACAGATACGTGCTGCTCTAAATGTGTGTAAATGTGTTTTTTCAAGTTAAAAAAAAAAAAAAAAAAAATCCACATTTTAGTCGACTGAAAATGGGAGTTTTTGTTTGTTGTTTTTGCATTTAACTGTTTATGAAATTAATTGACCAACACTAATAGTCATTTAAAGGCATTCAAAGATGCTTTACATTGATAAAAAGCAGCAGAAGAGACACTGTGTTAACCAGGAGAGTGAAAAGAAAAAAAGTTGAGTGTACAAAACACCTACAATGTCATAACTTTAACAGTTACAGAAGAGTGATAATACTGTAAATACACTCTAAAAAATGATAAGTTGGCTCAATGTAAAAAAAAAATGAGGCAACAATTTCCATTAATCTTTTTAAGTTATTTCAACTTGACAGATTGCTTAAATGCCACAAGACTTCTCTAGTTAGGTAAACTCTATTACTTTAGTACAAACAACATGATTCGCTTTTTACTCCACAAACTTAATCAAGTCAAACCAACTTAATTTTAATTGTGTAAAAACTATTCCATTTAGTTATACTGACTTATTATTTTACTTTTATTCTAATCAAAAATGTACATACAGTAGTTACCTTAATTTATTGAGTTAGCCTAATTTATTTCTGTACATAAGAACAAATTCCACAGAGAAATTCTAAATATTTGATCGAACTGCTTTTTCCTTAATGCATCTTAATTACTAGATCCATCTGCATGTTAATCTTTTATACACAATGTTGTTATCCCCGTTCAACTTCAGTTAATATTAGTTGTAAAACAATACAAAGTTGTGTTGAACAACATAATTGTTATTTACGATAAACAGGAAAGGCATCGTTTGGCCTATGGCTCTGACTCATGGTGCAGTTCTATAAAAATACAAAAATAAACACAAAAAGGCCAATAAACATTAGCATGCACACATTAACTCAAAATTAACACCAACACCACAACCCTGCTGAACCCCTACACATAAAATAACACATTTTCAACAATATAACCAATACCCACAATGCAATGCAGCAAACACGCCACAATATCTATTACAATTTTAAATTAGAAAGGAGCAAAATGTGTATTATTCAGTCCTTGAATAATTGAAACTACTGTTGCAGAAACAAAGCAAAATTCTATCAAGCCTTAAAGTTTGGTAAAGTTCTGTGCAAAATTGTGTTTCTCCCTTTTTTTTTCTGTGCTTCCCTCCGTTTCTTGTGGTAGGCGTGGTCTGTCAGCAAAACATGTCCGGGCATGTCAGATTTGTACTCAGCTTTTAGAGGAAGCTTCAAGATTTTTAAGTTGTACTAACTTAATATACTTCTTTGTTAAGTTAAAGGCAGAAATGTCTGTTCAAAATCAATATGATAATAAGTTAAGATTGTTTTCCTTGTTTTTCATTTAGACCAACTTAATAAAATAACTTATCAGCTGATTAAAATGTGTACGTGTAACAAACTTAATTTTTTTAAGCAGAGAAAGCTCTTGATTTTAAGCTTAACTTACTAACCCCATGAGTCATTTAAGTGTACATTCATTCATTCATTCATTCATTCATTCATTTTCTGAACCACTTTGGCTACATTCAGACAGCAGGTCTTAATGCGCAATTTGGATTTTTTTGGTGAAATCTGATTTTTTTTTATGTGCTTGTTCACATTAAATGCGACTTCTATCAGTTTTGAGTGTGAACTGTATGCGATCCTGAAGTGACACATGACAGAAGTTCAGGTCCTGACGAAATACGTGACCATGCAGGCATGCACTGTGTTTACGGAAGGAAATATGTTTTCCTGCCGCTCCTCCTGAGATGCAGAATTATGACGTTTGTCGCATTTCAATGACATAAAGGCCATTCAGACTGAAGTCACATCGGATTTAGGACCACATATGAAATTGGCCTGAGTCGGATTTGAAAAAATTGGATTTGTACTGTTCAAACTGTCTTTAACAAATCAAAAACAGGTCACATATAGGCAAAACAAATCGGATTTGGGTCACATTTGCCTGCAGTCTGAATGTAGTCTAAGGCGGGGTGCTGTCACACCTGCAGCCAGACGTTAGTCTGGTTTTGTCTGTCTTTTATGTTTTGTTTGTCACTTCCTGTTTTATTTTGTTAAGTTTCCCCTCATGTGTCTTGTCTGTCGTCTTTACTTCCTGTTCCCTGTTCATTCTGACCTCTTACCTGATTACCTGTCTCCACCCTGATTTGCTCCACCTGTGTCTAGTTGTCTTCCCTCCCTTTTGTGTATTTAAACCCTGTCTTTTCCCCCCTGTCAGACGCCAGTTTGTAACTCCTGTAGTTCTTACCAGTGTTTTGACCTCGTTTGCCTGCCTGTTTTTGACCTGTTTTGGATTCCTCGGTTTTCTCGTCTTCTGCCTGCTCCCTGTCGGTTTTGTCTGCCTCTTCTGATACCTGGTTTTGACCTTCTCGCCTTGACTACCGGTACGTGAGTTTTTGCCTTGTCCTTATGTCCTGTTGCCTGATTGTTTGCCTGCCGGTGTATGACCTGTTTCCGACCCTGACCTCCCTTTGCTTTTCCCTAGTCGGGAAAAACACCCCTAACACCGCTCGGGGAGACGGGCTTTCGCCCTCGATCCGGAGGACGAATCAGAGGAGGATATCACCAACTATTATCCTCAAGATTCTGTCACTGATCATTATTTTTCACCTGTGTGTGTGATCAATAAACCTTTTGAACTATATTTTTGGTGTTTGAGTTCTGCATTTGGATTCTGTGTTTGTACTAACGCCATTACAGGTGCACATTTAAAGATAATCGGGCTGTTTTTGTCCCGATTTTTTTTTCCCCCCTTCCCGACCAACGATGGCAAACGCCAGATTATTTTATGTTTTATAGGATTATCCTATAAGATTATCCTGTGGTCTGAGGTGTGTTAAGAATGAATTTGTCCCAGTAATCTGCTCTGAAACGGGTCGGGCCAATAATCATAAATATTAAACTTGTTCAATATTTACTACACCAAATCTTTGTGTGTGGGGAAAGCTGACGACTCCTGAGCAGAGTCCAGCACAGGTCCACGTTTCCAAACCTACACCCCCCTGACCCAACCTGCTATTAAACACATTGTCTACACATAACTCACTTTTAAGGGCTTCATTTTTGAATAAAACACACGTCGTCATTAAATCTCTGATATGCACTGCTCAATGACATCTGTGGCATCTGTAAACAGACGTGAAGCTCACTTCAAAATAAAACTGGATGTGGATCAACCGGGGTCAAATTAGATGATCATCATCATTAAATGTCCTGCAAATTATTTTCATCCACAAATTTTTATTTTTTCACTTTATTGCCCACTACCCACCCGCATTTCATTTAATTTTACCTGGGCCTGTGACTGCGAAAATTCTTCTCATTTTTTTTTTTTTTTCTGCTCCCGGGTCATGCTATGTTTCTTCTTCGTTTTTGTTTGATCACGGAAGATTTCTGGCTTGGAGGACAAGATTCTAGATCGGTGGTGGGACAGAGTCGTTATGTGTGTGGTGTGCTGTGTTGTGATCATCGGGCCACAACACACACAGTACGATCAAAACTGTTCAATGCCTGATTTTTTTGTCTTCATATGTGGGGTCTGTACCAGATAAAAAATCTCTTCAGACTGAGAAAATCCTTAGGTGTGTACCATGCTTTAGACCAGGGGTGTCGAACTCATTTTCTTCCGGGGGCCACATTCAGCCCAATTTAATCTAAAGTGGGCCGGACCAGTACAATAATAGTATGATAACCAATAAAAAATGACAACTCCAAATTGTTTTAGTGCAAAAAATAACGTTCAATTATGCCAATATTTACATTTACAAACTATCCAAACAAAAAGGATGTGAATAACCTGAAAAAACACGGAATTTGTTAAGAAATGTAAGTACAATTTTATCAATATTATGCTTCGACTTATCATTTATTCATATGCACAAAACATTTAAAAACAGGCAGAAAATTGTTAAAATTGCACTTAATTTTCTTCATTTCTTCATTTTGTTCAAGTTATTCACATCTTATTGTTAAAGGATAGTTTGTTAATGTCAACATTTTCATAATTTAATGTTTTTTGCACTAAATCTAGGAGAAAAAATGGGTGTTGTCATTATTTATAGGTTATTATGATATTATTTTTTTGAGTTTGATGCCCTAACTTGCACTTTGCAAATTCAGCTCACGGGCCAGATTGGAACCTTTGGTAGGCCGGTTTTGGACCCCGGGCCGCATGTTTGACATCTGTGCTTTAGATGGTCACAGGGATGTTGGAGCCTGCTCTAGCTACCAATGAATGAAAATGGACTACATCCAGCTCATCACAGGCTGACATGTACAGATGGACATCTACTGTCATATTCACACCTATGGGTGGTGGGCAGTGGGATGAAACTGGAACACCCAGTGAGAATCTACGCAGACACAAGAAGAACATGCAAACTCCACACAGAAAGGCCAGAAACACCCAACCCTGCAACTGCAAAAATGGCAAAGGCACTGAAAGTGGAAAATTATGATAACTTATGCCTATTCGTTGTCAGTTAATTATCATAGAAATACAGGAAAAACTATATGAAACAGTGTAAATGAGAAGAAGAAGGATTTAAAAACACGTACCCACTGAACTGCTGACTACTTTTATAAGGTGTTATGTGTAACATGAAAAAATGTGTAGGACTTACTTGCCTACCAGAAATGATTTATTGCACCATGTCTTGGCCCGTGCTAGTCATTTTAATAAGTAGAATATCCCACACAAACTGGATGAAACAGACCCGAGTTGTAAATATTAAGATTAACATGTGTAAACTGGCAGAGCTCCATCCATTTGACTCATTATATCCATGGAAGAGTTATCCTCCAGACATGCTGTTTTTATGGCTCTGAGCTTGTTTTTGGTAAAATATGAAGACTGACTTGACCAGAATAGAAACACAAATGTATATTAGCACTGCATGAATTTATGTAATTCAAATGTATGTAAATTCATTGCAGGTGCATATTACTAATTTATGTATGAGCCATTCCTGTGGGGGAAAATAGTTGAAATAAACATAACATGGAAAACAGAAATAGCTGCAAGAATTCAGAGTAACAACAACAGTAGCAGCAGCAGTTGTGGCGGTGGTGGCTGCAGGGGAGACTGACAACATTGGGAATTTGAAGCATTAGAGCCATTTCAGAATGGTCCAGATATCCTCTAACAAGCTCAGAAAACTCAGTCAGATTCATTTCAAATGTGTTGACAAAGAAAAATGAAGTGAGATGTTTGGCACGCAACGGTGATGGCCTGTGAACAATTCAGCTTTTCACTATCATGTCTGAGGAAACGTCAAATACAAAGAAAAACGCTGCCAAAATGAATCTGTGCAGAAGGCCTGCTGTTGTTGAGTGGGATAATATACAACTGACATATTCGACATGCATAAAGACACCCGCTCGTGGCTGAACACAGCTCAGTGCTTTACACACATGAAGTGACTTAATGAATCCCGATGGGAAAGACAAGCACACAGCCTGTTAACATGCATCACATCCTGTCCCTGTGGATTGTCTTTTTTACACACAAAGCTACACATCACACCACATTGGAACAGTCATCATTCAATGACTTTCTTTATGTTTGTGAGCTCCATTAGTGCTGATCCCGCTCAGCATATTGCACTCGACAAGAAAGTATGTCAAAGCAGGCGGCAGACATTTTTATGAATGATCCATTTACAGGCACGACGCTAATCAGTTGGTAGGAAAGGATTGTTGGGCTGGGGGGAAATGAAACTGTTGGCCAGATGATGTATGTGAACCTCAGTTAATAGAACAATATATTTTAAAAGCATTAGAAAACATACAATAAAAGTCCACTTTCATTAGCTCGGGTCTCTTTTCTCAGAGGGTTGGGGTTAACCCACAAAGACCCAGTGCTAATTTTGTGGCAGTTCCCAAATGAATTTTTCTTTCTAATGGAATATTTTGCTTTTTTAAATGGAATTATGCATCATAAAACATTTCCCTGTGGTCTACATAAACTGCAAATACTCTGCTTGGATCTGAATTCTTCATTAATTTAACTCCACAGGTCCATCTTCAACCCTATTTCTGAGTAATGACACCAGAAACATCATTTTGAGCACTGGCCCTTTAAATGCAAATGAGCCACTTCAAGCCCCGCCCCCTCCAGGTTGTTGACTGTGCTGCTCTGTCCCCTTCAACCAACAACTGAACATTTTAGGTAATCGGCTCGAAGTTTGGACATATTTTCAGTATGGACTACAACCGCTGCTGCTGATAAACAATTATGTCGGACTCGGAGAAACATTTGTAGGAAGTCTGGACCTTAAATGAGCAAATGTCATGACGTAACTAGTTATAGACGTAACAAATTAAGCAGTAATTAAAACGGGTTGTAGAAATCCACTCGATTTTTGCGAAAATGTATATAAAGATAGCTTTGCAGCACCTGGACAGCTCAAATTCAAACTTTATGAACTATTAGGGTCCAAATACACAAATAAATGAATCAAAGACTAATAAAAATAGGTTTTTTGCAAAATAGGACCCCTTTACATGCTTTATCACCGTTTATTATAATATTATCCTCTGTATTTTGCATTTTTCACTATAAATTGTGTATTTTCCTACATTTAATTTCTTATACTTAATTCAGATGCTTACAAGAACTCAGAGTAAATTCAAAGGTTATTATATCAAAACAGATAACTGAAGAAAAAATTACTTTTTCAGCAAAGATATCAATAACTGAATGCTAAAACAAGTGTCTCTATCCACTGTCACTGATCCAACTCCATGGGTTTTACTGGTGTATCAATGCTGTAGAAGATGACGGTGTTTCCACGTTCACTACGGAGCTTCTGAACGTCCAAATGGGTCGTATCTGATGACCATGAAAAGATGACAAACTGCATTTTACACCAATTACTTACATGTATTGATAGGATTAGTGGATCAACAGGTATTAAACAGTTTAGATCAATAGATGCTTTTGGTCACTGGTGGATGTTTGGGTCTGTATGGGTTAAACAACAGAAACACAAAGGCACAATCTTCAGTAAATGAACCCCTCCACAGTTTTTTTCTGCTTTCTTATGATGTATTTTTCAGCTTTTCTTTTTTTAAAAATTGTCAAGAAAATTTTGACATGACCATAACAGTCCAATAACAGGGAGTAATCAGATAATTGTAATAATCAGATCTGATGCATTTACATGCACTTAAGAAATGTGATCATCATAAACCCTGGTTTAGATGCTCCAGTCCATTATTGTATTTCTTTTGGAGAATGTACATATGTAGTGATGGCAGACGATTAATTTGACTACATCACTTCCGTATTGTATTTTTATTTGTGTTTACACATTGGCAGATGTAAGAGAACTACATAAATCAGATCTGGGGCGCCGATAAGTGGGGGGGTGAACATGTCAAATTCATGGGGCCCAGCATTCGTGGGGGCCCATAGAGCAGTGGAGGGGGCCCCGTGAATACAGGCTAGAAGTTGTAAAAATTTCATGTCAGATCAGCCGTATAAGAGAGGCATAGAAGTTGGGAGTTGGATGTTGAAAGTATGTGAAGTTTCAGTTTTGTTTTCATGCTAACAAGAGTGACATTATGTACGGACCGACCCCCCCCCTAAGTTTAATCACATATTACCATAATTTCCGGACTATAAACCGCTACTTTTTGCTCACTCTTTGAACCCTGCGGCTTATGCAACAATGCGGCTCAAGTACAGATTTTTACGGGCTAACGGCCTCCAGGGGGCACTCTAGCAGGAAGCACAAAAATAAGACAGACAGGTGGAAGAGGCGATGTGAAGAGAAGTTTTACGCTTAATTTTTAACAATCATTTTACGTGTCATGCACAAACCCTCATCATGGAAAACGCGAAGAAATGCATATGATGCAGCTTTTAAGTTAAAAGCAATCGATGTGTCTGTCCAAGAAGGAAATAGAGCTGCAGCACGGAAGTGACAGTGAGAGACAACAGAAGAGAGACGTAGAAGGTGTGTGACGGAGCCTTTCTGAGGCTGTTCAACTCCGACACTGAAGAAGACGACTGCAGTGGTTTCAATGAGCAGAAGGAAGATGAAGATAGCGATCAATGACTTTTCTGGGTTTTTGAACCAGCCATATTACTACCGTTTTACTGCCGTGTTATAGGCACTGTTTGGAAAAAAGCAGTTAAGGTATGGAAATATATAATATTTAAATAATCTTTCTGCTCTGTGTTCCAAAAGTCAGAACTAAACATGGAGAATCAGCGTTGAGTTTCTATGCTCCGTATATCTGGAACAAACTACCAGAAAATATCAGGTCTGCTGAGAGTCTGAGTTCTTTAAGTCAAGGTTAAAGACTCACCTGTTCACTGCTGCCTTTGACTAAAAGGCTTTTGACTTTTTAAATTTTATATTCTCCTTCGAAACTCTGCACTGCAACTCTTACTTTAATATGTGTGTTTTTATATTTTTGGGTTTTATGTGTTGTTTTCTTACTTGCTGTTTTTAATCACCTTTCACGTGTTTCTTTTATAATGTTTTAAATGTGTTTCTTTTTCCCTGTCGTTGTATTTCAATGTCCTGTGTGAAGCGCCATGTTGCTGAAATGTGCTATACAAATAAACTTGCCTTGCCTTACCATGTTTCTGTGTAAATATCTCATTTTACGATGTGGACACCTGCGGCTTATAGTCAGGTGTGGCCAATATATGTACAAATATTTTTTTCTTTTAAAATTTGGTAGGTGCAGCTTATATTAAGGTGCGGCTAATATTCAGGTGCAGATTATATTGAGGTGTGCTCTATAGTCCGGAAAATACGGTGGTTAGTAGTTAATGTTTTAAGATAGGATTCCTTTGTTTCACTAGTTAGTGGTAAAGTTCTTAGGATAGTATGGGTCACCTCTTGGTCAACACAGGACTTAGGTTTTACCTTAGGCACACTTTTAAACACACATTCCCACATAGGATTGTAAATCACAGTTAGATAAGATGTAAACACACTGTCAGTATAGGATTGAATAGAGTTGAGGTATCACATCTGTTTGACTTTAGACTCAGGTAACACCAGCCTATTTTTGGTGACCCAACCCACCTAGCCTGTAGGATCAGCCCATTCTTTGAAGATCACATTACAAGGATTATAAAAGTGATGTGTGTTGGAATGTCTGGATCCATTTCCTTCTTGAGGTGGATCCTTAGTTCTAAGTAATGCTTTGTTTGTGATCAGATCAAGTCAAAATAAATTTATAAAAATGAGACCGAGATGAATCCAGACTGATTCTTAGAGCGTCCAACAAAAGAACACACTAACACCATAACCTGGACTCTCACCACGATTATTCATCTGCGGACTCTGCTGTTTTTAACTCCAGGTTTTGTGTTTCCCTCCATATGTTTATTTGTACGTTAACAAACCCGTTTACTCCCTTCAGCACCATGCATGTGAGTCCATTCATTCTCTCCATTATGACATGTTATCTGATAAAGCATATCAGATTTTCCTGTTTACATGGTCACTTGAATAATCGGACAACTCCAGAAATTGGATAATGATCGGAGTATTGGTGTGCTATAGCGAAGTGGTGTTTGGTCATTCTACCTATGGAACTGCATAGAGCATAGACGACATAAATGAAATGTGTAAGTACAATCAGATGTCTTTGTTTACAGTATTGTACAGGAAGTTTTTTTAGAGTAAGTTCTTGAGCAAGTTTTTTAGAGGATATATACTAACCTTAATGTCAGCCTGGTTACTAACCCAGCTGTTTTGTTTTGGTCTGTCTGTTTTTTGAATTCTTGTGCTGTATGCAAAGCTGCTGAATACTTGAATTTCCCTTGGGATTAATAAAGTATCTATCTATCTATCTATCTATCTATCTATCTATCTATCTATCTATCTATCTATCTATCTATCTATCTATCTATCTATCTATCTATCTATCTATCTATCTATCTATCTATCTATCAGTGCGAGTGTACACTAAAGAATCCAAATTGACAATTCTACAAAGTTGTATAACTCTCTGCCTCTGCCCTGACCATCATCCACAAATATTTCAAGACAGAAACTTTGGATCTTTTGTTTTTCCTGCTGACAGCAAATGAATTTTACTCTCTCACCAATAGCCTGTGACTTATTTATATGCCAGTAACACTGGAAAAACTTCAAAATCTGTCTATATTTTACATAAACTCCAAGACAGTCTACTGTTCATGTGTCATTGCCTGATGTCTGAGTTTGTCTGTTTTTATGTATGACGTGTTATTTACTATGTTGTTTACTATGAATGACTGATCCTTCTCAAGAAGATTTTCCAGCCAATCTGGGAGTTTTGGTTGATACATTTTGATCAGATGTCTCCAGAGTCCTACAACATTCTGCTGAGGCTTGAGGCCTTGAGGCTGATCCCTGTCCCTGTTGGACTACAGTAACCAGGGAGAAAGAGGAACACTGCATATCCTTCCAGTGGTGCAGTGAGTTCCTGGTTACCTCCGCCAAGGAGGTTATGTTTTTGTCGGCGTTGGTTTGTCTGTCTGTCCGTGTGCAAGATAACTGAAAAGTTATGGATGAATTTGGATGAATTTCAGGAAATGTTGATAGTGGCACAAGGAACAAATGATTACATTTTGGTGGTGATCGGGGGGGGTGGGGGGGCCACGGGGGCCCACTGATCTGCCTTGGCGGAGGTCTGCGCTCTCCGAGTGCTTCTAGTTCTCACTCTTTTCTACTTTATCTTTACTTGGTGAGACCTGTCTGAGCAATTATTAACAATTATCATCCCATTTCCAAACTTTCAGTCCTGGCTAAGATCAGGATCAGAATCAGCTTTATTGGCCAAGTATGCAAACACATACAAGGAATTTGCCTTCGGTTTTTACATTGTTCAAGACATACAGTTCCAACATGAACCTAGACAACATGTGGACCTAGACACAATAGAGACAAACAGTCCACTAGAGACAGAGACAACAATGGGTTGAGATTTACAGTGGATTTACAATGTGATATGTACAGAGTGCAATTGGAGTTTTTATACAGTGAGTGGGTGTCTGGGTCTGGTCTATTAAAAATATATGTTTATGTATGTATTATTTACAGTGGGTTTTACATTGTAATATGCACAGAAAGTGCAAATTGAAGTATATATACAGTGAGTGGATATGTACAGGAATACAGTCTGTAAAAATATATGTTTATGTATATGTATAAATTATTGTAGTGCAAATACAGTTTTTTTTTGTTTTTGTTTTGTTTTTTACGTAGTGCAATTAGACAGTTTTATAACGAGTGCAAAATATAAGTTTGTGAGTTGGTGAACTGGAGTCCGGGGGGTACTGACACTGGATGGGTCATGAAGTGTGAAGTGTTCATCAGAGTGACGGCCTGGGGCAAAAAACTGTTCTTGTGTCTGGCTGTTTTGGCGTACAGTGTTCTGTATCGCCTGCTGGAGGGAAGAAGTTCAAACAGGTTGTGACCGGGGTGTGAGGGGTCTGCAGCGATGTTTCCTGCCCGTTTCCTGAGTCTGGATATGTATAAGTCCCGAATGGTGGGCAGATCAGCACCAATGATCTTCTCTGCAGTCCTGATTGTATGTTTCAGTCTGTTCCTGTCCAGTTTGATGGCTGATCCAAACCAGACAGTGATGGACGTGCAGAGAACAGACTGGATTACTGCAGTGTAGAACTGGATCAGCCGCTCCTGGGGCAGGTTGAACTTCCTGAGTTGATGCAGGAAGTACATCCTCTGCTGGACTTTCTTGGCAATAGTGGCTATGTTGGAAGTCCACTTCAATCCTGGGAGATGGTGGATCCCAGGAACCTGAATGTTTCCACAGTAGTCACCATGTTATCATGGATTGTGATGGGGTTCAAGTTTAGGGGGGCTACTCTTGAAGTCCACTGTCATCTCCACCGATGAGGCTGATGACCGTTGTGTTGTCTGCAAACTTCAGGAGTTTGACAGATGGATCTACTGAGGTGCAGTCATTGGTGTAGAGGGAGAAGAGCAGTGGGGAGAGCACACATCCCTGGGGGGCGCCTGTGCTGGTTGTCTGGGTGCTGGATGTGAATTTTCCTCACCTCACCTGCTGTCTCCTATCTATTAGGAAGTTTGTAATCCACTGGCAGGTGGAGGCTGGGACAGTGAGCTGGGTGAGTTTGTGGTGGAGGATGTCTGAGCTGATGGTGTTGAAACACGTAAATTTATCTGCTAATAACATTTTATGTGAGTTTCAGTCTGGTTTTAGAAGTGGTTTACAGCACTATCACTGCTGCAAATGATCTCATTGGGGCCTTTGACAAAAAGCAGCATTGTGCCGCATTATTGTAGATCTTTTATAAGCGTTTCAGTCAGTGGATCATGAACTACTTGTAGACGAACTCTGGCTTTAGTTCCACGACTCTTAAAGGGTTTAAAAAATATTTAACAGGTATGACTCAGTGGGTCCAGGCACAGGGCCACAAATCAGACTTTCTTGAGATAAAGGTGTGCCCCAAGGGTCCAGTTTGGCTCCTATATTATTCTCGATTTTTTATTTATTTTTAAATAATCTAAGTAAAGACATTCTAGCTAAAAGATGGAGGATTTAAATTATGGAAAATTAAGGGCATCCAGGCAATTAAAGATCTATATAGCAATGGAAAACTGCTTACACTCAGTGATCTGTCTGAAAAATATTAAATTCCACCAAAACATTTTTAAGAATATTTACAGGTAAAAAGTTTTTTTGTCATCTAGGTCTAAAGAAATTATGTGTATACTTAAATTATCATTAATTGAGCAAATGGGAAAACAGGAGAGAAAGTCCTATTGTCTAAATATTATAATCTGTTTCGGTCAAATTGTAAAGATTCAGCAATAGGTATACTGGAAGCATGGAGAAATGATATACAAGAAGACATAGATGAACCAGAAAGGAACGACCTGGTTCATTCAACTGAAACGGTTTGAAGGCCCAAGCACAAACTATAAATACACAACTTAAGTTACTACAATATAAATGGTTAACAAGGGTTTATATAACCCCTGAGAATCTCCATCATATGTCCAGTCATATTCCTGATACATGTACTAAATAAGATAATTAAGGAACTCTCATTCACTGTCTATGGGAATGTTCAAAGATACAAAGATTCGGGAAGGAGGTCATTAATTATATGTCTGAGGTATTTAACATCAAGATTCCATTTTGTTCTAAACTTTGTATACTAGGAGTTTATCCTGAGGATTTCACACATACTAAGAAACAAACTAAAGCGTTGGATTTTGGACTGTTACATGCCAGGAGAGTTATCGCTTTGAACTGGAGGAGCATGGAAGCTCCTTCCATGAAGCAATGGATAAAAGAACCATCAGAGTGCATCGGACTGGAAAGACTGACTTATATTACCAAAGGAAAACTGGAGGAGTTTGTACAGTTATAGGAACCTTATATGAACATTATGGTATCTGGAAAGTAGGGACATGTCATCCAAGGTTCAAGGTGACTTTATTTATACCCGTGGGTAGATTTGTTTTGCAGCAAGCTTTCGCTTACTGCCGGTCGCTGCGTACGCAAGTGCCCAACACGAATCCTTCGAAAGAATTACAGTGGAGATAATGCAAGCACATTCATAAGACATAAGACATTATAAACACAGTACACGTGGTCACGTGATGGAACTTTTTCAATGGATTTGGTTGTGGGAGGGGGAAAGGAAGAGAAGAAGAATGTTGTGCGGCAGACGGAGATGGGGGTGGGGGTGGGGGGGGGATTAAATGCGTGTATGTGGTGAGTCCTTGAAAGTCTGTTTGTGTATGAAAAATAAGAGACTCAGACTTCTGTCCTTTATCAGTTCATTCAGTCCTGTATCTTGGCCTTGGAAGGATGTATTGACTGCAAAGGAACAGATTAGACCAGAGTGGCTCCAACTGCTTTACCGGCTCCCAGGAGAAACAGAATTAAACGGGGAAAAATGATTTGATTTATGCTTAATTTAGTTACAACTTAATTTTTGTTATAACTGGGCCTCTGCATTACTCATCACTTCAGAGCAGGTAGATCCTCCTGCACAGTTCATCTTTTTACCCTCAGTCCCGCGATTTGCCAGAGCGCAACCACCGTCTGTCCAGCGATGTAATCCAACTTTTGTGTGAGTCCACAGCTCATGCAATCCTCCGACTGTGTCACCATCTGCTGTAATACCTTCACGTCGTCACTAATCGCTCTGAAGTGCTCCTTAATTTCGATTGACAGCAGCGGGGTCTCTATGTGTGCTGCTGTCTTTCCAAATTTGCGATAAACCAGGGCAACTCCAAGACCAATTAGAAGGTGTCCTGTTATCAAAAATCCAATCAGGTAAATATCAATCCTCCACCGACAGAACCCACAGCCATACTACCTCCACTTGTTTCAAGCGTCGATCGCATTCTGTAAAAGTTCTGTCAGGGCAGGCGGGCTCCTCTAGATGCCTTTGTTCCTGGGTGAAAAGAACCTTGTCAATTGTGCTGAATTTCCAGTTGATCAATTCCATAATTTAGTTGTTTGGGAGTACAACAAGCAGGGGATCCAAAGACAAAAACAGACAAGACGCAGAGGCAAAAGCAGGAGAAAAAAGAGGAAGGCAAGGACAGCTCAGAAACACGTCTGCTCTCGACAGAGGACAGGAAGGACATACAAATTATCACTGTTTAATTTTATTAAATTTTTTAAAATTGACATGACTACTGTATTTTAATATTTTTTTTAACATATATGTACACATGTTCATATATACATATATATATATATATATATATATATATATATATATACATACATATTTATTTATTTATATTTATATATCATTTGGTGCAAGTCTACATGGTGTGAATGGGTGTGTGTATGAGTGTTTATGTTGTTTTGATTCATGTTCGTTGTGTATATTATTATTTACTTTGTGTACCTTTCAATGTAAAACTTAAATAACAATAAAAATATTGTGGCAAAAAAAAGACATTCTAGCTATAGCATTTGTAGACGAATGACACAACTGTCTATACAACCCTCCTCTGGTTTGTCAAAAAAACGGGGGGGGGTTTAATCATGAAAAAACAAGCAATCAACTGGCCTAATTCTTTTTGAAGTTAACGGTAGGCCCTATTACATGTCGAACAGTTGAACATTAATTTTTAATGCAAACTAAAAATACACAAAACATTTAATTTTCTGCGACGACCACACCTGCAATGTGGGAGTGGCCTAATTAAGTTTCAGGACCAGGGATGAGGGCCAATCAGACGAACATGGGAGATGATTTATGGCCAATGGACAACTCAATCAGACTGTAAAACAGAACATAAAACCTAAAGATACAGTTGAACATGTTACATTGGTGCCTGCAGGCGTACGTCCTGTAGAGTTGAGCACACCTGAGAGAGAGAGAGAGAGAGAGAGGTACGTCAAGGTACTTATGGAGAACTCCCTTCACCTGCTCTTACGTATTATTCCTCCGTTTTATTTTATATCCCCGCAGCCCCCAGTCTTACGATTTATTGATCCTCCCGTCTTATAAGCGGCCGCATGGTCTGTGTGTACTCGTACAGAATGGACCCCCCCCCCCATGCATAACTCTGAAAGCAGGTCTGCAGGTACGCTTATATACAGAGAGAGAGATAGGTAAGGTATACAATGTATTTATGTGCATGGAGACATTCACAAATTCCGAGACTGCCGAGTGAAAGTTAGTGCCAGTAATGTAGGCTATAGGTGTAGGAAAACTCAGTCCTAACCTGTCTGTTATTTCAATTGGTTGGTTGTCCCCCCCGAGGATGAAATTAATTCAGCAGAAGTAGGGATGTAAAAACCAGTGGGGTGTGGTTGATCCCCCTCAACAAATTGTACTCTGCATCCATACATCTGCTCCCTCTACACCACAGGCCATAAAAGAACTTCATACCATATCTCAGTCAGTACAAAGAGCTTCAAAGGGCCTGAAATTGGTTTTAAATGCCCAGAAAACAAAGTTTAGGATTTTATCAAAAGCTTGCTTTCAAAACTTTGACAGCCTTGGAATTTTTACATGGTGATGCATTGAAAGGATGACCTCTTATAAATACATTGGGAATATGGTTTGATGATAAGCTGTCAATTTATAGACATACTTCAAATCTAGTTTACAAACTCAAAAGATGAAGGTTGGCTTTAGTTTTAGGGATAAATAATGTTTTTACATTCTCTGCCAACAAAAAGCTGTTGGAAGCCACCTTTCTGTTTGTGATGGATTATGGTGATATCCTGTACATGCATGTGACCTCCTCTACTGTACAAGGTCTTGATTCAGTGTATTATACTTGTCTTTGGTTCATTTCAAATGTCACATTTCTCACTCAACATGGACATCATTACATATTTGTAGACAACACTGGTATATGTTCATCTACAAAGCTTTGCTGAATAAATTCCCAAAGTACCTCAGTACCCTCTCTTTTATGCCTCCAAGTGGTTGCTCTTGAATGTTGCCCAGGCTTGGACAGACTTAGCTTTTTCCCACCATGAACCAAGGTTATGGAATAATCTCTAAAACCTTTTTAAACTTTCACATCAATAAATGATTTTAAGTGTATCATAAAGAATGCAGTGATCGAGGAATGTTGTTTTTCTTGAGATGCTGTTGTGCTTGAAAAGCTGTTATTCTGTTTTATTTTACATTTGTGTACCGTATATGTGTTGATTTTGTACGGCTGCTACCTTGGCCAGGTCTTCCTTGAAAAAGAGACTTACGATCTCCTCTGGGTAAGTAAAGGGACATAAACGAGATATATATGCACATTTCAAAGTGTGTATGATCACATTTGAATGGGTGTTAACAAGGCTGCAAATACAAACAAAACTGCAAAAGCTTTCTGCTAAACTCTGAATGAGTCCTATTGATATGAGTATTTCTCTGATCTAGCTTTGTTATCTGTAAAAACGCAGCATGTTTATGCCTCCAGTGACTGAAAGTGAACCATTTTGAACAGGCTGCCTAAATTTTCTGTAGTTGAGCATAATCTCACCGGGGGCATCCATGAATTGTAGAGGCAGTGATGAATGAAAACAACACAAAGGCACATACACTTTCAGTCACACAATATGTCGATGACACTCGACAATACTGGCCAAAAATACTGAAAAATGTAGCTTCCTGTAGGCGTTGCCATTCTAACATTCTCCTCCTGATCTGCTATTCTGAATGATAAACTGACAGTTACATCTGTCATTATCTGCCTGTGTTATCTCAAAATCCAAGTAATTCAATTATAGATGACACGAGGGTCAAAATACAGCATAACAAAATTAAAGATTAAGACAGAGCAGAACAAGCCAAGCACAGTCCTGCTCTCATCCCTACACATCTGATGTATTTTTTATGTTCTGAGTGATTTTCTGTCTGCAGTCTACATGTGTGTCTTTGTGTTTATATGGACTCATTTTGTTTCTTCAGCATCACTGTGAAGACATTTTGACAGGTTTGAATCTTCACCTGGACCTTCAGTGCACAATTTTTGGGTTCATACTGAAATGAAGCTAGAGTTAGGGCTGTTATGGTGAGGAAATTCCCTCTTTGTTTGGGTGGCTGTGCAGTAGTGGCTCCCCATAGTCACTATTCTCACAATCCTATTAAGAATCTCTACATTGTGTTTTGCCCTGTAGCTTATCTGTGTAAACCCAGATTTCCTGCACAGTAGGATGTCCGTAACAGTAGCTCTCAGAGACAAACTGAACATATTATTATCTCCCTGACACTTTAACTGTTAACAGACTCTAAAGAATCATACCAAAAATCTTCTTGCTCTCTAAAATTATGTTTTCCGCTGTTGCTTCAGCAATAATAAATCAGAGTCACTGCATGTCTGAGTTCAGAATCAGGACAGTATTCCCCCAGCAGCAGCAAAACAACACATTAAACAGACTCTATGGAGTACTCTGAACAGGTTAGAGCAGACAGATACTAGATAATTAATAGTCACTTTTCCATTGGACGTATGCGCAAAACTTCACCGATATTTACTAAATGCAGAAAAAAAACAGAAGTGCGTAATGTTTTTCCATTAAGTCACTAATGCAATCATTTGCATATTTATAATCACAAGATGACATGAGAAATTATTTCATAAACATGGTGATGAACATAAATATCATGTTAATTTACAGATATATTCATTATTATTACAGATTACTCTTCTATCCCATAATAAATGAAAAAATGATTTGGTTTCCTAGTGTGTCCACATGCACCTGTGACAGGCTAAAATGCCTTATTTTTTTTGTATCTTAAAAAGCACATTATTTCTTTTAAATGTTCTTCATGGGTTATTAATAAGTCTATTTGTTCTCAGATATTATTGTAGCTTTAAATATATTGGTATTGAAGTACATGGGTACAGTATAATTACATTTATATTTAATTAATGAGGAAAAATACAAGTTTATATAAATTTAATATTACATTTAAAATGGTTGTTATTAAAATATTTACCTATTTTGTTTAAAAACCAAATGCATTTATGAAGGTTTTATTTAAAACAAGCAATGTACTGTTTTGTTTTGATGGTTCATGTCTGATCGATTGATATTGTCTAAGAGGAAGTTGTTGTACGCATGTGCATCATTGAGATTAGTATTGTAATGGCTGCCGTTGAATATATCACGGATGAGTGAGGACATGTAGCAAGTTCGTGGTCTTTTCAGTAACACACACAATGCAGCCATCTTCCTCGAACGTCCGGGTGAAGAGCGCAACATACCATGCCATGTCTGTTTTAAAACTCTTCTTCTTCTCTTGTTGTAACATCTGTCGACATCCATTTTTTTGGTTCATGTGACTTTAGTTGCAGAAAAAGGTCTTTCTATTGCAGTTTTGTGTGATATACCAATTGCACTACCCCTGAAAAACCTCCGCTTACTGGCACAAAAAAAAAAAAAAAAAAAAGTCATTTTCCCATTAGGTAAATTTTTATGCGCAAGTTATGTTTGCACAATTTGAGGGTCAAAGTGACTACTGTAAAACACCTAAGATACATTCGGTAACACAGCAACATTAATGCTAACAACCTATTTGCCCTACAACTCAATGCATGGACAGAGCCATTATTTGTTTATTTATATTTACCCTCTGAAAACCAGATTGTGTGACAATATCAACATAATATTTCAGACAGCACAGACATCCTGTTCAAGAGGGGCCAGAGTTGCCTCCACCTGCTGAGGAGACTGAGGTCCTTTGGAGTGAACAGGGCTCTCCTCTGGATTTTTTTTGACACTGCGGGGGCCTCTGCAGTCCTCTTTGGTATTGTGTGCTGGGGAGTGGGCTGAATATACAGAGACAGGAAGAGACTCAGTAAACTGATTAAAGCTATACCTACCGATGTGGCATTTCTCACAGCACTTGGTAAAAGTTGAACATGAACAACCCGCCTCCCTCCAAAGCCCCGCCCACATCCCCCTGCCTGAGCTCTAACACTTTCCTCGTACCCCCTGATGCGCACGGTGGAAGCAGAGGTGGAGGTCCGGTCCGCTTCGGCGTGTCCACGGACCCCTCCCTCAGTAATCAGATACATCATCCACCTGCTGGCCTCCTCTTTAATCAGTAGCTCCTGTATTTAAGGGTGTGGTCTGTGCAGCTCTGGGTCAGTGTCTTCACTGCACCACAGCGATGAGGTGCCCAGGCGATGGGTGCGTGCACTGTGAACGCGTGGCCTCCGCAAATTTTCCGTGGACATTTGAGGTTTCGTAGTCCATACATTCACCATCCTACATTGTGTGACACCAAGTACATGAACGTGTATGAGTCCCATGGTCATAAAAGCTGAGCTTTGAGCAGACCTGTCTGTTTAGTCCAGTACATCTGACCTCCGGACTTTTATTTCCATCCTTCATTCATCGGACTCCTGTCTGTTCCCCTTAGTTGTTGTTTCTGTTAATAAATCCATTTTTCTCCTTCCACATGTGCATTTGAGTTCTATCCACTCACATTCTAGACAGGAGACTGTGATCCGTGACAGGAGAAGCAGCGCAAGTGAAGCGTCAGATTCAGAGGGACCCATATTGGATGCGGAGACGGCGATAATGGATCAAATGCTGGATGGCCGTAATGGATGATTGACAGGAGGCTCAACCAGGTTGGGCTAATTATTTCATTCGGACCGAATAAAATGATTGGTCAGAATTTTATCAGAAATATGAGCAATATATGAGAATTAAACATTTTTGGGTTTCAATACCTGGTGGATTTCTTTTACATTTTAGTTTGACACACGCTTATTAGGAGCATTTTAAGATGACAAAAGAAAAGTGTAAAAATGCCACATCATACAGTATAGCTTTAACAGCCGGCTCTGTCCTAGGCTGCCCTGCTGGACTTCATCAAGGGAGCGGTGGACAGACGGATGTTAGTAAAGCTGACATCCATCATGTATAACCCCTCCCACCCCCTGAACCACACTGTAGAGCAGTGGTGCCTGCTCGTCTTTCAGACAGGGGAAGCTCATTGTCGGCTTACATTAAAAAAAAAAAAAAAAAAAAAAAAAAACAGAATTAAGAAAATGCTCAGTGACCTTATCATACCAAGTCGGTGTCTTTTCCAGGAACTGGACCAGTGTCCTCTGAATGTCCAGCAGAGCTGGTCTGCTTAGATTACCTTGGCCCTGTGTGTTGCAGGTGTAAGATTTCAGCCTTTTTAAACTACAGATGCTCCTTTCACTCCGACCTAGCCAACAGTTTGATTGATTTAATTATCTACAAAACGATATTAAACTCGAACAAGAAATGATTAAATTATGTAACTGAAACAAGAAAACGCTGAAATTATGTTAAATTGAAACAAGGAAGTACAATGAGTGTGTTTTATTTACAGTGCAAGAAATGAACAAGTAATTCTGTAGTAGTTTCTCTCTTGATTTCACAGCAGAATGTGAGGCGGTATTAAACTGAACTGTGTCAGTGAAGGAGTAGATCTGAAACTAGCTGTCAATCAAACAGGATTCAGCCTTTTGACCGATCCTCCAATCAGCACGTGGGATTCTGGCGTCCAGCCCAGCCGAGCTCCGCCCACAGCTCCATTCACCCCCAGAGACGTCCGGTGTCCGGGGGAAGGACAACACCGTGGCGTTTGTCCAATTACCGTCCAGTTTTCAGGCAATGAAAAAAACTGTTCCACTCAGTCCCATTGAAGCCCAGAGACGCCCACAGTCTATGGACAAATGCACTGAGCAGAGATGGAGGAGAAAACAGCGCAACAGGAATGTATGAGAAGTGAACAACATCGCATCCGTTGATTTGTGATAAAGCTGATTCTGAACGAACTCATCTTTGAGATGAACGTGTTCTAACACATTTGTAGTCAATGAAATGTCAACACAACCGTACATATTTAACCATTTAATTTTCGTAATTTTAGGGGAAGCCGGGCTTCCCTTGCAGTCTATGAGAAATTGCCACTGCTGTAGAGGCCCTGAGCAGTTCCTTCTGCACCAGACTCTTCCATCCCCTGTGAAAGAAGGTGTGATTCTACAGGTCATTCCTCTCCACAGCCATCAGACTGTGTAACAGCTCCCAGTAACCCCTCCCCCATATCACACCATGTACATGTACACCCACGATGATGCAAATATGTAAATAATATTTAATTTTTAATTCAAATTCTTTATATAAAAAAAACAATTTTATTTTTTTTCCCTTATACTTTTCATTTCAGCTCTTGTGGCTTTTCTACCTGTCTCTCTTTTCTACCAGTCTCTTACCCCATGGTGGGATAAATAAAGTCTTATCTTGTCTTGTCTTGTCTTGTCTTGTCTTATCTTATCACAGCCTACAACCCAACCATCAAAAGTAATTACCCCACATTCCCCTACCCCCAACATTCATGCAGTCAACATGTATTCAATGCACTCAACATCTTATCTTATTATTTTTTTTGTGTTAAAGGGTTCATATTTTGCTAAACCCATTTTTATTAGTCTTTAGTTCATTTATTTGTGTATTTGGACCCTGATATCACAAAAAGTTTGAATTTGAACCCTCCAGGTGCTGCAAAGCTATCATTATATTAATTTGGTAAAAATTGAGAGGATTTCTACAACCTGTTTTAATTCCTGCTTAATTTGTTACGTCTATAACTAGTTACGTCACGACATTTGCACATATAAGGTCAAGACTTCTGATGAACATTTCTCCGAGTACGATATAATTGTTTGTCAGCAGCAGCGGTTGTAGTTCATACTGAAAATATGTCCAAACTTCGAGCCGATTACCTAAAATGTTCAGTTGTTGGTTGAACGAGACAGAGCAGCACAGCTAACAACCTGGAGGGGGCAGGGCCTGAAGTGGCTCCTTTGCATTTAAAGGGCCAGCGCTCAAAATGACCTTTCTGGTGTCATTAGTCAGAAATAGGGTTGAAGATGTACCTGTGGAGTTGAATTAATGAAGAATTAAGACCCAAGCAGAGCCTTTACAGTTTATGTAGACCACAGGGAAACGTTTGAAAATGCATAATTCCATTTAAAAAAGCAAAATATCACTCCTTTAAACTATGCTGGTTAAATATGGTCATAAAAAAACAAAAACTGTGACCAGTGCAGTAGCTTGACATCCTCTGCAGTTAGCATGATGTTACAATAGTGCAGTCACTGTGGATAATATTCTGTTGGGATGTTAAAGGTTTGGGAATGCATCATGTAAGTGTATGTGTGTTAGAGTATGTGTCTGCACAAATGTGGTTCTGTCAGATCTATTTCACGACTGCAAAGGCAAAGGTGGAAAGTATCTCACAGCATTTGCTAAACTACTCTGAGTGCAGCTTAGAGCCATTTATACAGTACTTTACTTGCACTATATTTCCTAATCATGAAAATTTTAAGTTTTTATATGTAAAAGATGAATATCACACAGAATACACCACGATGCCAGTACCACATTAACCAAACTCCTCAGAATAACGGAAATGTGATCTAACTCGTCTGTGAGAAAATGGAATAGAATGTGGACCTACTGTGACATGTATGTCAATAACAGGGTTATAAATGTAACACCTGCATTTCACTTCAGACTTGATAATTGCATACGGAGCCACTTCCAGACACATTTTCACAGGTTTATCATGTAGAGGTGTATTCACCTCCAGTTCAGAGGGAAGAGACCGCTTCAATATATAGCACTGTGAGCTCTCTCTGTTTCAGTAAGAAGCAGTCTCCAGTGATATCAGCTATTTTACAAAAAAATGTAAAAATCTATTGTTCAAAAGTACATAATGGGTTAATAATGGTTGAATTGAGCTGTTTAAGCACAACAGCTAAGCTTTCACCAGGAATATAAGTTTTCTCTAAACCAACAAAGTGGAAGTGCTGCTGGGTCTTCTTGGTGATTATCCACAGGTGCTCTTTGGAAAGTTGTGATGTGTCTTGCTATTTGGAGCTGAAAAAAATCTGCAATAATAACATGCAAGATTTCAAAAAATATTTCAAGGCATGCTGTAGGACTTGTGTAAAAATAAAATGCCTTTATTACTCCATGGCAATCATTTAAAATACAGCTAATGCCTTGTCACCTCTGGTCTTCATCAGGGCTTTTTTCACCAGTGAGTTACACACTTCCACACAATCACTTTAATGAACTGAAGGAGGGAGGTTTGAGGGGGAAGGAAAAAATAAAGAAATTAAAAAAAAAAAAAATATATATATATATATATATATACATATATATATATATATATATATATATATATATATATATATATATATATGTATATATATATATATATATATATGTATATATATATAATTTTTTTTAGAAAGGACAAGATCCCGGATACAAGCAATCGAAATGAGTTTCCTCTGTAGGGTGGCTGGGCGCACCCTTAGGGATAGGGTGAGGAGCTCAGCCACCAGGGAGGAGCTCAGAGTAGAGCCGCTGCTCCTCCACATCGAGAGGGGCCAGCTGAGGTGGCTCGGGCATCTGTTTCGGATGCCTCCTGGACGCCTCCCTGGGGAGGTGTTCCGGGCATGTCCCGCCGGGACGAGGCCTCGGGGAAGACCTAGGACATGTTGGAGAGACTATGTCTCTCGGCTGGCCTGGGAACGCCTTGGGGTCCCCCCGGAAGAGCTGGAGGAGGAGTCTGAGGAGAGGGAAGTCTGGGCATCCCTACTTAGACTGTTGCCCCTGCGACCCGGCTCTGGATAAGCGGTGGATAATGGATGGATGGATGGATAGAAATACAAATACAAATTTAAAAAAAAAAAAAAAAAAAAAAAAAAATATATATATATATATATATATATATATATATATATATATATATATATATATATATATATATATATATATATATATATATATACAGGGTGGGGAAGCAAAATTTACAATGAACATTTAGTTGTTTTTTCTCAGCAGGCACTACGTCAATTGTTTTGAAACCAAACATATATTGATGTCATAATCATACCTAACACTATTATCCATACCATTTCAGAAACTTTTGCCCATATGAGTAATCAGGAAAGCAAACGTCAAAGAGTGTGTGATTTGCTGAATGCACTTGTCACACCAAAGGAGATTTCAGAAATAGTTGGAGTGTCCATAAAGACTGTTTATAATGGAAAGAAGAGAATGACTATGAGCAAAACTATTATGAGAAAGTCTGGAAGATACTATTAAAGAAGAATGGGAGAAGTTGTCACCCCAATATTTGAGGAACACTTGCGCAAGTTTCAGGAAGCATGTGAAGGCAGTTATTGAGAAAGAAGGAGGACACATAGAATAAAAACATTTTCTATTATGTAAATTTTCTTGTGGCAAATAAATTCTCATGACTTTCAATAAACTAATTGGTCATACACTGTCTTTCAATCCCTGCCTCAAAATATTGTAAATGTTGCTTCCCCACCCTGTATATATATATATATATATATATATATATATATATATATATATATATATATATATACATATATATATATATATATATATATATATTTATATAGTAATGAATAAATACATACGTTTTGTCTTGTCAGTTTACTAGTTTCTGTGTGTATTTGTATTTAATCTGCTGTCTGTTTTTAACATTTGCTTCCAGGACTGTGCTGTAGAAATAAATATATTGTGTGCGTGTAAAAGCTCCCCATTATGCATACTTATCTGCCGTTGCCAATGTAAGTGATCTTAAGGATTCAGTAGTTCCTCTTACTGCTATCTTTGTCCTTTAATTTCAGCATTATGTGGAGCAGCATGTGTCTTTTTATATAGTTCTATTTCATCTCACTTTCAATCATTACTTTACTTTAAAATGTATGCAAATAAGTTTCAATCACAGGAAAAATTAAGTGAGATGTGTAAAGTCCTAGAGGAGTGCAGATAAGATATTAAAAAGGCTGACTTGTCAGCAAGGAATGCATCACCAACAGCAGGAGGCCAGTGCCTGAGGGGGAGGTTTTAAATCCATATTTAATAATCAACCGCAGTGAGGAGCGCCGGGGGAATAAAATACAGAATCATGTTCCTGCTTAATTGACATTTGCTTAGATTAGATGTTCAGTAAGTGAAAGACAAGCATCGCAGCACAGACATCAGCAGCGTTCACACCTACTTTAACATGCGTTGTTTGTGATCTGATTATAAGTGTATAAGCACATGTGTCTGTGTGGACCTCAGTTCCATGGCTCATATGGAAATAAACAAGTCATCGAAGAGTCTGCGATGTAACTTGGTTTGCTTTCATTTGCAGCAGACATTTCAGATAATGTACAAACATCCAACTTATTGCAGCTTGAGTCTCAGGTCAGGTGTGTTTGTTAACCCTTTAGCCCCTGACGTGTCTGTGGTGAGTGTTCTGAATGTGTGACTTATTTTAAATATTCATTCAACTGTTTGCTCAATAGAAAAAAAAATTAAAACGTGCTGGTAGAATAGACCTTACGCTTTCCATTGACATCTGAGCATGCTCAGTGCACCCCCTCACCACCACCACCTGTGTAATTGGAGCCAAAACACAAAGCAGTGAGTGAGACTGACTCACTATAAAAACAGACTTTTTTTTACACCATTTTCATTGTTGTTTTTTGTTTTTACTATGTGTTTTTACTGAGTTTTTACCGTGTATCTGGTTTTTGGAGTTCAACCAGGTGCCAAAAAGCAGCTGGACTGATTTAGGAAAAAGAGCCTAAAACTAAAACTACTGGAACAAAATTCAAATCCTTGTTGTTCAGTGTGTTCCAGTTCACAGTTCATGTTCAACATCCTAAAGCTCTTATGGATGTACATTCTGAGTGCCTTATTTAGTAAAAACCTGTCAAACTTCAGTTCCTCTCTTTGTCTTTTTCTGTTATTCCACCCCGTTTTGACCCTAAAACAAAACCACTGAGGAAAAGGAACACAAACACATACTCACAGCAGCTTTAATGACACTGAAACAGACGACAATTCACAGCAGAACGTTTACCTGGAGTAATGTGGTTAAAGGGTAAAAGGACTGCTTCCACAAAGAGTTGATTGTGAATGCTGTTTGCACAGGGAATTGTGCAATGTTTGTACCAACAATAGGCTCAAAATTAAGGATATTTTCACAAAATATTTTGTGTTTATGATATGTGGAACAAACACATCCATAAAGTTTTGAGTTGTTTCGCTTTTGAGATGATTTTGCCTCGAATGTTTGACTATCCCATCATGTATACAGTAGAGATGGGGAAATTATTGATACATATCAATATGCCAATATGTGCAGGATCCAGGTGCACCAGTTGAGAAGCTGCGAGTGAATGAAAAGTTTGGAATGATAACACAATGCATCGGTTATTGAACGTTTGCTTTGATAAAATTCAATCTGTTCAACAGAATACATTTTTACTGGCATTAAAAGTGTTACTCTTTATTTGGGTAAAGTTTTTCTTTTCTTCAGATCCACATTAATGTACACCATGGAGTCACAAATGTGCACACTGTACATGACAGTATGAGCTCCATGGATGGACTGTGGTATGAGCACCGCCGATGAATACTGTAATATCTGCATGTGAATCTGACAGACACAGAAGGAGGTGACTACATGTGGTTTCTGAACGTGTACTTTTTAGTAGATCAACTGTACTGAATACTGCCGTTCATACCAGAGATACTTCCTTAAACTGTGTCATACATATCCAACAGCGTATCCCAGAATACCTTGCGCAGGTGTCTCTTAAAGTGTCAGAACCTTTTTCTGTATTACCTACATTACAAATACACATTACAAATTGATTCGGCGAGGGAGCAAGAAGTTGAGTGTTAGAAACATACAGAGAAACGACTTTGGAAACAAAGTCCTAACTATTTCACGTGACTGTATGTGAGGCATGTCTTCTGAAATTGCACAAAAGCCACTTGGTGAATGTTAGAACTCCTTGACATATGAAAATGGAGGACTCAGCTGCACGACTCACAAAAATTTCAGATTTTATCAAAAGTATTTTAATAATAAAATGTGATTAACAAAAAGTGCTCACAAGGATACAAAAAAACTACAAACAAATCTCTATGAAAAACTCTTTACAAAAAAATTGAAACATAAAACTGACAATCATGGAAGAACCTGGTAGACAGCTTGAGATGAACCACCATGACAGTGTTGACTTACACCATGACTGACACAAGACAAAGGGAGACAGGACTATTTATACATGAGGTAGGGGAACACAGGTGACAACAATCAGGGGTGGGGCTAACAATTACACTGATGGGAAAACACACAAAGAGAGGAAGTCAGGGTCTGAAACGAGAGGGAAGAGATATGTACAAAATAAAACAGGAAGAGCAAAACAGGACCAAATATGAAACTCTAACTTAACATAAAATGACTAATAAAACAAAGACAAAACACTGAAAACGAAAGACGAGACATGAAACACTAAACAAATCTGACGAGACATGACAGTGAAAAATCACGGTCTTATTTGATAAATAAATAATCAAGCTCACTGGATTGCACTGCATATTTTTTTTTACAGAATGAATGTGTTGAATCAGAATGTGCTTAATCGCTCTGTTTTGTGATTTCGGTGTAAATCGTATTATATCACATCATGAAATGCCACACATGTATCTTTAACATATCGGATTAGAGATGCTGTATTGAGATGGGTATCGTATCGGCCTTACAACTAAGATTCCCAACCCCAGTATACAGTGATGAAGGCATAACATTGGTGCCGTCTGCAGTATCCAACCTTTGCAGGTGGTTTGTGAGTTACACCCATGATTTCTATGGAATTATATTTGTGCCAGTTTCTTGAGCGAGCAATGATAGATTCTGAGCACACAATTAGAGATTTTGAGCACATAAAAATTTACAATAATCCTAATAATAATAAATACTGACCGAAGTTTGTGTAGAATCAATTCCTCCTCTTCCGATCCGTGTCTGTCTCATCGAGCGCTTTTGTTTCGGGTAAATGTAACTAGTGAGCTAATTGGAGAGCGAACAGCCAATCAGAGTGTACTTCTGCAAGCTCTCCGATTGGTTGGTTTTGTGGCGCAATTGTAACGTGTGTGTCAAGTTGAGCGTGCGGACACGACAACCTGAGCGCGCAGGGAGAGGGAGGTTGAGCGAGAGAGGGAAGGGGAAAGTGAGCGAGCGCAGCGGTCTGTTTGTGCGCCATGGAAAGAATTTGTGAGAGAACATTATGAGTAAAACTAACATGCAAACGCATTTATGGAGCACAATATCGATTTTTGTTTGCTCAAGCGTAATTTCTTTTTGAAATATAATTGATTGCTTGCAAAATATATACTGAACAAAAATATAAATGCACGACTTTTGTTTTTGCTCCCATTTTTCATGAGCTGAACGCAAAGATCTAAAACTTTTTCTATGTACACAAAAGGCCTATTTCTCTCAAATATTGTTCATAAATTTGTCTAAATCTGTGTTAGTGAGCACTTCTCCTTTGTCCTTTGCTGAGATAATCCATCCACCTCACAGGTGTGGCATATCAAGATGCTGATTAGACAGCAGGATTATTGCACAGGTGTAATTTAGGCTGGCCACAATAAAAGGCCACTCTAAAATGTGCACTTTTACTGTATTGGGTGGTCCAGGGGGGTCAGAAAACCAGTCAGTATTTGGTGTCACCACCATTTTCCTCGCACAGTCTTCTTCATGAATTCTCTGAAACACCTTTGAAGATGACTTATGGTAGAGAAATGAACATTCAATTCACAGGCAAAAGCTCTGGTGGAGATTCCTGAAGTCAGCATGCCAATTGCATATTCTCTCAAAACTTGTGACATCTGTGGTATTGTGCTGTGTGATAAAACTGCATATTTTAGAGTGGCTTTTTATTGTGGCCAGCCTAAGGCACACCTGTGCAAAAATCCTGCTGTCTAATCAGCATCTTGATATGCCACACCTGTGAGGTGGATGGATTATCTCAGCAAAGAAGAAGTGTTCACTAACACAAATTTAGACAGATTTGTGAACAATATTTGAGAGAAATAAACCTTGTGTGTACACAGAAAAAGTTTTAGATCTTTCAATTCAGCTCATGAAAAACGGGAGCAAAAACAAAAGTCGTGCATTTATATTTTTGTTCAGTATATTTTTATGTGCTCAAAATCTCTAATTGTGAGCTCAGAATCTATCATTGCTCGCTCAAGGAACTTGCACAAATATAATTCTATAGATTTCTGACTTGTTTGCACCACTTTTCTGCCAGAAGTTGAGCAATCCTTTGGTGGTTATGGCCCACTGTATTAAACAGGTTTAAAAAAAGATCTCAAGTGCTAAGTTTGCTCCTTGTAAGTGCTAAAGTGCTAAAAACAATCATCTTTAAATCCTTCAATAAGTATGCTGTTATATTTTGACAGCTTTGAAAGTCATTTCATTAGTACATGGACATTTCCTCTAACAATGGCATCTCAAGAGAAAGTATACTTATCAGTATAAAAAGAGCAGATTTTCAAGCTTTAGCCCCCAGCACGGTCCTTATATTGTCATTTAATCACCATGTTATCCCATTTCCATTGTTCTACTTACAACATTCAGGTCAAACATCATTAAAATATTATAACATTTCTTTATAGTACATGTGTCACAGGCTCAGTTCTCCATTCATCACAGAGGCTCTTATTCCCTATGTGGCTTTTCTTTCTCTTCCTCTTTTCTCTGTGTAATTACAAAAAGTCTTAAATAGACCCATGCATTAATCATCTTCTGTCAGCCATACAGTAGACGACGTCAGAAGGCCAGTCCTGCACGAAGCAGACTCTCCAAAGACAGAAAAGTAGAATAGTGATTCAGATCCCCTGTGAAAACCAGTTCAAGGTTGAATGTGGACCAACTGTGACATGTAACCCACTAATGGGGTTAAAATGTAACACTGGCATTTCACTTCCAACTATGATAATTACATACTGAGGCGCTTCCTGAGGAATTTATCACATAGTTGTATGCTCATCTCCAGTTTGGAAGAGTACTTTAATATGCAGTGCTGCAGGACCCCCTTTCTGGTTCTTTTTTTAAAAAAGTGCACAATCCCCAGTGAATCCCAGCCTATGCTTGGTCCTACACCATCACTGCTCCTCCAAGTCTCTTCTCCTCTGTCTCATTCATTATTAATGGATGACATATAAAAAGGTAAGAGGAAGTATCCCTGGAGTGCAAGCTTAAAAACAGGCTTGAAGAGTTGCACGTTCAAATAGAATGATAATGTGAGAAAGGTGTAAAAACAGAATCAGAATGTGACGCTGCATGAGCCCGATTAAGTTTAGATTTCAACTTCTAAAAGAAGTTCTCATCCACTGTGAACATCGAGGGAACAGTCCCACCAGTGCTTCCAAGTGAAAGATGTTGAATATGATCAACATGTAAGATTTGTGTGCACATGAAAAGAACCTGCTTTATACTGGGAGTATTATCGTTTGTTGACATTAAAGGAGTGATATTTTGCTTTTTAAAATGGAATTATGCATTTTCAAACATTTCCCTGTGGTCTGCATAAACTGTAAATGCTATGCTTGGGTCTGAATTCTTCATTAATTCAACTCCACAGGTCCATCTTCAACCCAGAAAGATCGTTTTTACCACTGGCCCTTTAAATGCAAATGAGCCACTTCATGCCCCACCCCCTCTAGGTTGTTGGTTGTGCTGTGTTGCAACTGACTCAAAATTTGGACATATTTCTGTATGGACTACAACCGCTGCTGCTGACAAACAATTATGTCATACTCGGAGAAATGTTTGTTGGAAGTCTTGACCTTATATGTGCAAATGTTGTGACATAACTAGATATAGGCCTAACAAATTAAGCAGTAATTAAAATGGGTTGTAGAAATCCATTCAATTTTTGCCAAAATTAATATAAACAGTGATGTAGTCCAGGGTATAAGTTAAGGGTATAAGTAGGTATACAGCGTGTACCTACTTATTTTTCAGTCATCATTGCATATACCCACTTCTAAATCCCCCCAGTGTGCACCAGTAGTATCTGCAGCTACATTGCTCATTTTTTCTCTAGGATGGTCAGGAAGCCATGGCCCGCCCTACTCTGCCTCTAATTGGCTAGTATTCACTGCTTTCACTGATTAGATTGGTTAACTTTAGGCATGAGGAATGATGAGCCAATCAGAGGTAGAGTAGGGCAGGTCATGCTGAGGAAAATATTGGTAACTAGCGCCGGCCACCTCTAGAACTTGATTGGACACCTCAGGTGCCAGTGCCACCCCAGTTGATTGACAGACCACTGTACATATCATTTAAAGATGTACGATTATTGGAAATGCGAACAAGAAAGGCAGAATAAACATATTTCAAGTGATTGACACATATTGAGAGAATCTACTTTCATGGAATACATAATTCTGAGGTCAGTTTTAAAGTGTTTTCCAAACGAGTTGCTGTTTTAAACTACTGGCCATGTGATTTCGCATTTAGAGAAGAGTTCTTGGAGGAGTTTAAGTATCTCGGGGTCTTGTTCATAAGTGAGGGAAGGATGGAGCACGAGATTGACAGACGGATCGGTGCAGCGTCTGCAGTGATGTGGGTGCTATATCGGTCTGTTGTGGTGAAGAAGGAGCTGAGCCAAAAGGTGAAGCTCTTGATTTTACCGGTCAATCTATGTTCCTACTCTCACCTATGGTCATGAGCTTTGGGTCATGACTGAAATGACAAGATCAAGTACAAGATACAAGTGGTCAAAATGAGATTCCTCCATAGGGTGTCTGGGTGCATCCTTAAGGACAGGGTGAGGAGCTTGGAGTAGAGCTGCTGCTCCTCCACATCCAGCTGAGGTTGCTAAGGTGGCTTGGGTATCTGTTTCGGATGCCTCCTGGACTGAAACTTGACCTATGCTGTTGTGTAGACCTGAGGACATGATGATTCTGTGAGGGCTGGTTCCATCCTAGGAGAACAGATGAATGCTTTCATTTGTAGGAAGTGCTTCTGATGATTACTTAACCAAAAGTCACATAAATGCACTTATTATTTTTTTCTCTACTATGGAAATGCAGTTTGTGTTTGTCAAGCTAGAGTTAAAATGTCCTATCTCTACTCTAAAAGAAATCACTACTTTGTGTTTGGGTGAAGAAAAGAACATCTAAAACATTATACACATTAAGCTCACACATTTCTGTATGACATGGTTTGGAGCCAGAAGTGTCCATATTTGGACAGGAAGTTGTCTGAAGACACAGTGAGGTAAAATGTCAGCCAATGTTCCAGCACATTCCAGACTCCAACACAAACTCAACAAAAGCGCATGAGCATGTGCATATACTTGAATATAATTAGCACTGATAACTGACTGTATCAGTATTAATGTTGTATGTTCTGCATCTGTTCTACTCCAGACATGTGAGTTAATGAGGACAAACTTATCAACTCCGTAGTTGACACCTCTGCAATTAGCGCCTGATGTTGTATCCTTTGTTCATTATTATTTATTTATAGGTTATATTTTATGGTTTACATTCAGATAGTTTAAATATATTAGATCAGGGGTCTCAAACTCATTTCCTTTCAGGGGCCACATTAAGCCCGATTTGATCTAAAGTGGGCCGAACCAGTAAAACAATAGCATAAGAACCTATAAATAATGACAACTCCACATTTTTGTCTGTTTTTTAGTGCAAAAAACCCCCATTAAATTATGAAAGTACTTACTTTTATAAACTATCCAAACAAAAAAAAAATGTAAATAACCTGAAAAAACTGAAATTTCTCAAGAAAAATAAGTGCAATTTTAGCAATATTATGCCTCAACTTTATAATTTCTACATGTTTATTATGGATCAGATCTACAAAGACACTAAACACTTAGTAACAGGCAGAAAATTGTTAAAATTGGGCTTAATTTTCTTTAGACATTTCAGGTTGTTCATATTTGTTAAGGTTATTCACATTTTATTGTTACAGGATAGTTTTTAAATGTTTTACATTTGTATTTTCACAATTTAATGTTATTTTTTGCACAAAAACAGACAAAATTTTGAAGTTGTCATTATTTATAGGCATAGTGTAATAATTTTTTTCACATCAAACCGAGAAGAAAATATGGGGACATTATTTTTTGTAGGTTATTATGTTATTATTTTACTGTAGATCATACTGGTCTGTATTTGGAGCCTAAACTAAAAGGAGTTCAACGGTCTTGACTGTGGAATTTTTGCACTTTGCAAATTCATCCTGCGGGCCGAATTGGAACCTTTGGCGGGCTGCATTTGGCCCCTCGGCCTCATGTTTGAGACCCTTGTATTAGATAGTATTAAAAATACAGTTAAAAGTAAGTCACTTCTATACATGATCATTTGTTCCTTGTATGTGGTGTTCACATTTGACCACAAGGGGGCATTTCTTGTTTTACAATTCAGTTGAGAGGAGGTCAAGGTTCGAATTGAAGAAGAAAGAACGAAGTATCAGCTGAGATTAGAAGAGAGATTGTTTTGTGTACTGTTAGTCATTGTTTAATTGTACTGTACTAGTATTTTTTGTCAGTAAAACTCAAAGACAGTGAGAAGTCCTGCGTCATTTTTTCATAGAAGCTGCAGTTAAGTTCCCACACCCGGCTAGCTCAGTCAGTAGAACATGAGACTCTTACATTATGTTCAGAGTGCAGACAAATGTGACCCAAATCAGATTTTTTTGCCTATATGCTGGGGCGCCAATAAGGGGGGTAAACATGACAAATTCATGGGGCCCCGTATTTGTGGGGGGTCCATAGAGCAGTGGAGGGGGCCCAATTGAAATGGAAGTTGTGAAAATTTCGTATAAGATCCGCTGTATAAGAGAGGTGTAGATGTCCACAGGAGAACATTTAAAGCATGTTAAATTCCGTCGTCCTTTTCACAGTATCATAAGTGACGGTGTTTATGGACCGCACCCCCAGGTACCCCCCGCCCCAATTATTATGCTTCCACAGGGCCCATAGGTCATTGAAATACAATTCTGTGTCCCAGGAGGAGGAGCAGCAGGAAATACATATTTACTTCCATGAACAGAGTGCATTCCTACGTGGTCACATATTACATCAGGACCTCTTTTATGCATGCAGGTCACTTCAGGGTCGCATTCAGTTCATACTTAAAACTGATAGAAGTCGTATTTAATGTGTAATATGAAGGCGCACACAAAAAAATCAGATTTCGGCCAAAAATACAAATTGCGCATTTAGACGTGCTGTCTGAATGTAGCCTTAATCTCAGGGTTGTGGGTTTGGGTGGAATGGTACTCTGGGGCAGCCGTGGCCTAGAAGTTTTGGGGAATCTACTTGGTTCCCGGATTGATTGGAGACTGGTTGGAGAGTTGTCGGCTGATGTGCCTTTGAGCAAGGCACTTGACCCTACATTTTCTTGCTCTCCAGGTGACTGACATGGCTTTTCCCTGGATCGTCTCTGGACCTGTTCCTGTGGCCCTGCTTCTGTTCTGCCTCGATCATCATTATTCATTTATCCATATAGTTGTGGTCAGGGTGTGATTGGTCAAAAACAGAGGGGGGGATTTTTTTTTTTTTTTTGTCAGAACGGGGAGGGCAGTTATACACGTGTGCACCCCCGCATGTGGGGGTGCAGTCCATAACTAACGTAACTAACACTGGCGTGAAACAAAAGTGAAACTTTACATACTAACAACGTCCAACTCCTGTGTTCTATTCCTCTATTCTTACATACAATTTTTACAACTTCTAACCAGTATCCACTGGACACACAAATGCTGGGCCCCATGAATTTGTCACATTTAACCCCCCCCTTTACAGTACCCCAGTGCATGGGGACGTTCACAAATTCTAAGACTGTCAACAGTTTGGTTCAGGTGAACGTTAGTGCCAGTAATGTAGGATATAGGTGGAAGAAAACTGAGTTACAACCTGCTGTTATTTCAGTTGGTTGGTTGCCCTGCCCCCCCCCCCCCCGAGGATGAAATACATTGAGCAGAAGTAGGGATCTAAAAACCAGAGGGGGGGTTTATCCCCCCATCCCCCAAAACAAATCACACCCTGGTTGTGATAGTGTTTATTATATAGCTACGTGGATGGTAGGGGTTTCTGTTGTTGTACTAACAGCTGCAGTAGTAGTAGATCTACTGTATATCTATTATCTCGCTGACAGCAGGTGAACATGGGCCTGTGGACTCACTCTGTGACTGCCTCCAACAGATCACTGTGTGGATGCAAAACAATTTTCTCCAGCTAAACTCGAACGAGACTGAAGTTATTGTCTTTGGCACACAAAAACCCAGAGAAAGTGTCCGCAGTCATTTCTTACTTTAAAAGCTAAACATCAGGTTAGAAATTTAGGGCTAATAATGGACTCAGACCTAAACTTTAAAGCATTAACATCATCAGCCTTTTACCATCTCAAAAACATTGCCAGAACCAAAGGTTTACTGTCTAAACCAGACTTAGACAGACTTATCCATGCATTTATCTCTAGCAGGTTAGACGACTGTAATGGCCTTCTCACTGGATTCTCTAAACCAGCTGTAAGACAGCTGCAGTACATCCAGAACGCTGCCGCTCAGATCCTGACTAGAACCAGGAAGTATGACCATATTAGTCCTGTGCTCAGATCTCTGCACTGGCTTCCTGTCACTCAGAGAATAGACTTTAAAACAGCTCTGCTCATGTATAAGTCTGTCCGTGGTCTAGCACCAAAGTACATCTGTGACATGTTGGCCTCATATGAACCATCTCGGACCCTGAGAACCTCAGGGACTGGTCTTCTGCTGGTGCCCAGAGTCAGGACTAAACACGGTGAAGCTGCATTTCAGTTCTATGCAGCTAAACTCTAGAAAAGTCTTCCTGATGATGTGAGACAGGCCTCTACTGTGACAATGTTTAAGTCCAGGCTAAAAACAGCTCTGTTCAACTGTGCATAGAACAACTGAAAGGGTTCTATCTGCACTCTGACCTTTTACTTTGTTTTAATTGATTATTATTTGTTTTATTGATTATGTTTTAATTGTAACTGCGTGTTTTTAACCTGTCTCTTTTCCATTTCTGTAAAGCACTGTGAAATGCCCTGTGTATGAATTGTGCTATACAAATAAATCTGCCTTGCCTTGCCTGTTAGTACTTGTAGTAGTAGTATAAGCAGTCATGGGGAGTTGTTCTAGTTATTGGTAGTTCTACTAGTAATAGCGGTTTTTTAACAGTTATGGTTCAGTTTAGTGTGTGCATAATGTGTATCCCTCCCATCTCTCTCTCTCTCTCTCTCTCTCTCTCTCTCTCTCTTCCTTTAATCCTTTCTCTTTAACCCCATCTGGTCAAAGCAGATGATTATCCTCTAGAGCTCTTTTGCTCTGCAGGAAGTTTTATCGTCCACTGTCACCAAGTCTTTGCTCCTGGTGGATTCTGTTGGTGTCTGTAAATTGGTTTAAGAGTCTGATTTAGACCACATCTAGTGTAAGGTGTTATGACATAGCTTTTGCTATGATTTGATGCTATATAATATTTGATTTGATCTGAATTTGATTTGATTCATAAAGTTGCATCATCTACAGTACAGGCCAAAAGTTTGGACACACCTTCTCATTCTTCGCATTTTCTTTATTTTCATGACTATTTACATTGTAGATTCTCACTGAAGGCATCAAAACTATGAATGAACACATGTGGAATTATGTACTTAACAAAAAAGTGTGAAATAACTGAAAACATCTCTTATATTCTAGTTTCTTCAAAGTAGCCACCCTTAGCTCTGATGACTGCTTTGCACACCCTTGGCATTCTCTTGATGAGCATCAAGAGGTAGTCACCTGAAATGGTTTCCTAACAGTCTTGAAGAAGTTCCCACAGATGCTTAGCACTTGTTGGCCCTTTTGCCTTCACTCTGCGGTCCAGCTCACCCCAAACCATCTCGATTGGGTTCAGGTCCGGTGACTGTGGAGGCCAGGTCATCTGGCGCAGCACTCCATCACTCTCCTTCTTGGTCAAATATCCCTCACACAGCCTGGAGGTGTGTTTGGGGTCATTGTCCTGTTGAAACATAAATGATGGTCCAACTAAACGCAAACCGGATGGAATGGCATGTCACTTCAGGATGCTGTGGTAGCCATGCTGATTCAGGTTGCCTTCAATCTTGAATAAATCCCCAACAGCGTCACCAGCAAAGCACCCCCACACCATCACACCCCCTCCTCCATGCTTCACGGTGGGAACCAGGCATGTAGCATCCATCCGTTCACCTTTTCTGCGTCGCACAAAGACACGGCGGTTGGATCCAAAGATCTCAAATTTGGACTCATCAGACCAAAGCACAGATTTCCACCGGTCTAATGTCCATTCCTTGGGTTTCTTGGCCCAAATAAATCTCTTCTGTTTGTTGCCTCTCCTGAGCAGTGGTTTCCTAGCAGCTATTTGACCATGAAGGCCTGATTCACGCAGTCTCCTCTTAACAGTTGTTGTAGAGATGTGTCTGCTGCTAGAGCTCTGTGTGGTATTCATCTGGTCTCTAATCTGAGCTGCTGTTAATTTGCGATTTCTGAGGCTGGTGACTCAGATGAACTTATCTTCAGCATCAGAGGTGACTCTTGGTCTTCCTTTCCTGGGGCGGTCCTCATTTGAGCCAGTTTCACTGGAGCGCTTGATGGTTTTTGCGACTGCACTTGGGGACACATTCAAAGTTTTTGAAATTTTCTAGACTGACTGACCTTCATTTCTTAAAGTAATGATGGCCGCTCGTTTGTCTTTACTTAGCTGATTGGTTCTCGCCATAATATGCATTCTAACAGTTGTCCAATAGGGCTGTCAGCTGTGCATCAACCTGACTTCTGCACAACACAACTGATGGTCCCAACCCCATCAATAAGGCAAGAAATTCCACTAAGTAACCCTGACAAGGCGCAGCTATGAAGTGAAAACCATTTCAGGTGACTACCTCTTGATGCTCATCAAGAGAATGCCAAGGGTGTGCAAGGCAGCCATCAGAGCTAAGGGTGGCTACTTTGAAGAAACTAGAATATAAGATATGTTTTCAGTTATTTCACACTTTTTTGTTAAGTACATAATTCCACATGTGTTCATTCATAGTTTTGATGCCTTCAGTGAGAATCTACAATGTAAATAGTCATGAAAATAAAGAAAATGCGAAGAATGAGAAGGTGTGTCCAAACTTTTGGCCTGTACTGTATGTCGTGCGCCTAAATGTGGACATGGCTATTTTGGAGTCCAGAGATACTGTGACACTAAACACAACATTGATACAAATATGTTTGTGAAATCCTACATTAATTCAGTGTCAGATAACAATAGTAGATCAAATACATTTCAGACCTGACTGAATTACATGGCCTATTTTGATGGACAAGGGCATATTAGTTTTTCTACAGTATTGGTTCTCAAACTTTTTACAGTGGAGTACCAACTGAAATAAACTTTTTACAGTGGAGTACCCCCTGAAATATATATATATATATTTTTTAGAGGAGTACCCCCTGAAATAAATTTTTTACAGTAGAATACCCCCTGAAATAAACTTTTTATATTGGAGTACCCCCCGAAATAAACTTTTTACAGAGGAGTACCCCCTGAAATATACTTTTTTAGCCATGTAACCCCAACTCTCACTTTAGCATTTTTGTTGGAAAAAATTAGGCAAAATTTGTTCCTGTGCCAAAGGTGTCTGTTTTTATTTTCAAAACTTTGTAAATAAACAATATATTTTGAACTTTAATAAATCTTTATAAGTAAATTTTATGTGCAACACATAAACTGAAAAGCACTCTCTTTCACTGATAAGAAAAATAAATAAATTGGTCATTAATCAATAAATGAACCTGTCAAAAACAAAACAAAACAAAAAACAAAAAAATACAGGATTGCTCAAATAAACTCATCTTGAATAATATAAAATACAAATTTTCTTAAAATGTTACCAATGCTTACATTAGGTGACTGACAATAAAACTAGGAGTGTCGTTTTTAATATATGAATGTATGTATTGTGTTTTATACTTCAGCATTAATTCTTTACTTTGTATTCAGTAAATAATGACTTATTTAATGTTTTTGTTTTTGATTTTTTTTTTTGTTTTAATTCAAGTACCCCCTGGGCTTCTTCCAAGTACCCCTGGGGGTACACGTACCCCTATTTGAGAGATTTTTTTTTTTTTTTTTTTGCTTGAATTAAGAAAAAAAAAAAAAAAAATCTGCCAATGGAACAAATGAAAATTATCTTGGGAAGATTTCTTGAAATAAGATCTTCAAGATCTATTGTCTAAATATAAGTTCTTATATCTATTATGTATATATTATCGATTATGTCTTATTTTAAGTGTGATGAGTTATTTTAACTAGAAATGAGAGAAATACACTTGGTAAGGTTTTGGTTTAAGTGATGTTTACATTATTTGTTGAATGTGTTCTAAAAGAGTGAAAATCCCATAAAGAGAGTTGGAAAAAAAAGAAAGCAATATTGAAAATCTTTGCACATGTGAATGAGAGGCCCAAACGTTGATAAAAATATCTGTTGTAATATGGTGTAAAATATCTGCATCACTACGGACAAGGTATTGAACAACAGAAATACACATGATCAACATCAAATATGAAAAAAAAAAAAAGGTTAATGTTGACTTGATCCATATTAAACTAAGCCTTGATTTTATGTGGCTAATGCTTCAACATAACATAGTAAGTTTAATAATGCTACTGTTATATATGACATATTTACACATTTTCAAGAGATGAGGGTTTTTACATCTCAGCATTTCCTCATTAAATCGACAGAAAACCAATCCAGGAGGTATTATATTTCTTTCATGTGCTTGTCATATTCTGCAATTTCAGACACGGTTGGTCAGAAAATAGTCTGGGTAAATAAATTAGGTCGTCGAAATGCAAATCATTATACCCTTCATGTGGGAATGTTTTTCTATTCTGCAAAATAATAATTTCCTATTACAACAATAATGGATAAATAAAAGTCCAATGATTAAATTTCCCCAAGCTAACACCAGGAGCCCTGACAGTTTCAAGAATCCATCAAAAGAAAGAAAATGAAGGCTTTATCTCATCTGTTTGGGAGGACAATTGGGTCCCTTCACGCTAATATCCCATCTCTGCACGGGAGGTAACGAGACATCACATTGGTCGGTATGGTCACCGCTAATGAAAGCACTAAGCACGTACAACGGAGCCTCGCATCGCGGGGAGTGAAGGTGTTTTATGTAATGATTGTGAGCAGCTGTCGAGCCAGGCAGACTCAAGTGCAACACTTCAGACGTGTGTGTAAATAGCATTTCCTCAGCGAGGGATTGAGATGCTGAGAATAAAAAAAAAAAAAAAAAAAAAAAAAAATGAAGCTGTGACAGTTGCAGAGCAGAGAAATAAACACGCCGACTCTCTCTGGGAATAGGAAGGAAGATGAGTGATGATCGAAGGAGAATTGAAGGGCAGATGCTTTTCATCACTCTTCCATTTCCTGTCACTGAAGAAAATAGCAATAATACGCAGCTGTGACCGGTGGTGGACTGATGGACAGGCTGTGGCTTCAGGAGGTCAGGACTGAACTGACGCAGCACTCGGACGGAGGCCTTTGACGGCACAGCTCCGCATCAGCATGGAACGATCCTGACACTAGATCAAAGTGAAATCGATCATCATACCGGAAAAGAATACACGTGGTGCATATAAATGTGAGCTCAGAGGAAGAGCAAAGAGAGATTAAAAGGAATTTCTAAGTGGACTGAGTCAAAGTGGTAGTTGCTGTCGCCATCTTCAGACCTGCGTTGATGTCTTTCTGCATACAAATTTAGGCTTTGTTTGGTCTTTAGAAAGTGATCAAACCCAAGTTGAAGGAAAAAAAAAAAAAAAAAATCTAGACTGTGAAGAGATAGAGGATGTATTAATATAGTTCTATCAGAAGAATCAAAAATAGATCCACTAAAATAAGAACAGGTTTTGAAGAAGATAAAGAAGAAGAAAAGTGTTATGTAACATCAGATGCATTATCCACGGGCCACAGATTATAAAAGAGTCAGAGGGATTAGAGTGTTTGGCACCCATGTGGGCAGGGACAGTGTGGCAGCTCTGAATACACTGAATCAGCTTTCTGTAAGAACGCAGAGCTTTTTCTGTAAGCATGTCCGACATGGGAACTGATCTCTTTTACGAGATTTGTTGCTGCTTCGTGCTGTGGTGGCGAAGGACCATGTACGTTCCTTGAAGGGAACTACATTCCTGAAAAATGCCAGAATTGGAGGCGGTTACACGAATAAACATGGCTACTGGAAATCTTCCTGTTAAATTATGGTGATTTCTAGAATTATGTACTCTGAGGAAGGGCATAAACAGAAGATGGTCTTCTTTTAGAAAATTTACAATTCACTTATGTCAATTTGGCTACTCAAAAATAAACCAGCCTTAAAGTAATTTCATGGTTAGTACTATTGACCATGATACTGAGGAAGATGTAGAGTTGGTCCTCAAATGCGTCCAATGGCAGCTCATTGCTTCTAGTGCTGATGCAATATTTAATTACTAGTGAGTTAACCCTTTAATCCCTGAGACATTATTTCAAGTAAACATGCTTCTGTGAATTTAAGCTGCTGTGAGTACATGCTTGTGCTCTTTTTCTTCAGTGGTTTTGCTTTACTGTGTGTTTTAGGGTCAAAACGGGGTGGAATAATAGAAAAAGACAGAAATGAATTTAAGTTTTGCAAGTTTTTATGAAATAAGGCGCTCAGAATGTACATCAATAAGAGATTTAGGATGCTGAACATGAACATGAACTGGAACACACTGAACAACAACAAGTATTTCAATTTTGTCCCAGTAGTTTTTGTTTTAGGCTCTTTTTTCTAAATCAGTCCAGCTGCTTTTTGACACCTGGTTGAACTCGAAAAAGCAGTTACACGGTCAAAACTCAGTAAAAACACAAAAAAAAAATAATTAAATGAAAATCATCACAACACTGCAAACAACAGTAAAAATGACAAGGAAAATGGTGTAAAAAAAAAAAAAACAAAAAAACAAAAAAGAAGATCAAATTGTCTAGTTTTATAGTGAGTCGGTCTCACTCCCTGCTCTGTTTTACCCCACCCATTCCACAGGTGCAGGGAGGTGCACTGAGCATGAAATGTTTTCTATTGAGCAAACAGTTGACTTTTTATGAATATTTAAAATGAATCACACATTCAGAACGCTCACCACAGATCCGTCAGGGGTTAAAGGGCAATACCTTAAAAGGCTGGAAAAGTCAGTGACATTAAAACAAAACAGCTGGAATAACATTCTATGACTAGAAAATAGCTGCTAATATGTGGTGGCAGTAAATATAACAGGGTTAGCTGTGCAGTTAGCCTTTTCAATTACTTATCGGCAGTCTTATTGTTGGCTTTATAGATTATGTTGGTAAACAGTGATGGTGTATTTTGTGGGCGGGGCCTAACTGGTAGCAGAAAAAGATAGCTATGGTGTCAACAGTATGTGGAAGCTGGTGTCAGGAGTGCTAAAATCAATACAGAAACAGAGTAATGGAAGATACAGAGGCCTTCTCCGATTATTTTAATGGTCTGTCAACGAGAGACAAGGTGTCTTCCAAAGGTAAGTTGACCATTAGCAGCGGGGTGAAGTTTCCTGATCCATACTCACTGTCGGCTCAGTGGGTCACAGAGCCAATCAAATGGCTGAAGCTACAGTGAATGGACATCTGTTTACATCTTGTTGAAAATCCCAGCATTTACACAAAAGAAAAGCTCTAGGTAGACAAATCCTTCCATGACTATTACTTTGTGCTTTGCGGTCATGTGCAGGATATTGAATACCAAGTGTTGCACTGGACGTTTTAAGGGTAGGAATACCGTGGTAACTCGTACAATTCACAGGAGAAAAATCCCATACACAGTCATTAATTGGTAACATTGGACCGGAGCTCACTGAGCTTGTGCCACTTTTTCTTGGTGAACATCCTGTTTGACCCTTCAGTTTGAGTGCAAAAAACGCATAACAGGTTGGAATACATAACACAGAGATTTGTCTGATGTGTGTTGATGTGTTGTGATTCATGTGCTGAGGACCGATGTGCTGCCTAGTCAGTGACAAGGATCTAATACACAGTTTTACCAGACATGGGCAATCATCAACAAGTTGACCAACTATATACTGACAGACCAACTGCCCTTGCATAGCTGGGAAAGTGTTGTTTAATGTACATGAAAACCATGTCAATCACTGGTGATTTACTCAGTTTCATCGGTCCAGTCTGTCCACTTAACGGCTTCAAACATAAGTGTCTACTGTTTGCCTCAAATGGCGTCTTTAACGACAGTATTTGGTAAAAATGAAGGTTGCTTTTTTTTAGCATTTCTTTTCTGACAACCTACAGCACAACAAAACATTTGTCCTCCTCTTTTCATTCATTCATTCATTTATTTGTTTTGAGCAGAAGAAAAAATCAAACGTCTTTTGTGTACAAGGAACTAATGGCAAAAACATTAATAAACAAAGGTGATCAAGACATAATAGCAACTGTCATGTACACTAGTAATAACAAAAAAAATCAATATGTACTGCTCAAAAAGGAGTGGGAAGAAGAAAACTTATTAAATCCCACCCCCATCTCACATTTATACAACATAACACATTACTTTTGCTTCCTTAATGATGTAGTTACATCTGTTTAGAGTCCTAATAATGTAAATAACAGATAGTAAAAACAGATTAGGAAAACTGATGTGTATTACACTTAGTAACTAAATGATAGTCTGCATAACTTATAATACAATACATTCAACAATAATCACATACCAACAGTGGTAAACAACGACAAGCACATACCAACAAAGGTAAGAAAGAGCCAAGGATGGCATGGCCCAGCAATGAACGATAAGCCCCGCCCTCCCTGTACTGTGACCAGACCATCCGTTTGTAAAGTGTTTTAAAACTGTGGATATTTTGCCGTTGCTAGTGGTGAAGATCCAGACTGTTCCACAGTTTGACCCCACATACAGACAGACAAAAGCTCCTCCTGGTTCAAACCTCAGGAAGTGTAAAATTTCCAAAGCCTCTTATGCTATAATTCAGTGTTTTTCAACCTTGGGGTCGGGACCCCATGTGGGGTTGCTAGGAATTTAAATGGGGTTGCCTGAAATTTCTAGAAATTGAGTTAAAAAAAAAAAAAAAAAAAAAAAAGATACTAAAAAAATATATGGTGAGTTGAGAGAGAGTTGAGAGAGAGAATCCCAATACTTAAAAGACATGACAAACTGAAGCTGAAACTGAGGCACTGTGGTTCTGTTTATCTGTCAAATGTTCATTGTGGTCGGTTTCAGATGCTGCAGCTCTTTCATAATTCATAGCTTGAGTAATTGTTTGTTCAGTATTAATTGTCAGCTTTGTAAATCCAAGCTGGACTGACTGTACATATCCTGACCAAGGAAAATAAAATCCTCACTTTGTGCAGTAATCTACAGCTGGATTTACTGCCTCCGTCCATAATAATATGCATTATATAGCCTAAATGTCATCTAAAATTAATGTTTATTTGCAACATAGCATAGCTATTACAGGATCAAAAACAAATTAATTTTAGCAAAAAAAAAAATCTCCATTTTGAATGTCTGGGGTCACCAGAAATTTGTGATGTTACAATGGGGTCACGAGCCAAAAAAGGTTGGGAAACACTATAAGTACTCTCTCGAAAAACGCAGAAAACCTTTGTATGTTACTTATATGTTTTCTTTCTATTCTGTCTGATCTCTCTGTTTACCTTAGTTGATATACAGTGTTTTTCTGCCACCAGATTGCGTGCGCAAGTGCAGTGACATAGACGATGACAATGACTTCAAAGTGATCTATTTGGTCACATCTAGCCTCCAGAAACAAGCCAGTGATGGTAAACATGCCAAAATGTAAAGCCTCATAACAGTAATGTCCACAAATAAATGGTGGTGTGATAATGGCTACGTCCACTTTTTTTTTTTTTCTTTTTAACTTGTCTTGTCCAGCATCATAACAGCAGAACAGTAGTCTGACTGCCCTTTGCTTTGCCAAATGAAACTTCATAAAGTATATGAGTCTCCCCTTAATATTCTACTGTCTTTATTATGAGTTTTGTTGAACCACATTTGGATGCCGGACCTGTATGTCCACTTTTTTTATGCGGTCTTTGTTCACATTCTGCATCAACATGCATTCAAACATGAAAACATTTTACTGTACTAAATCCACAATGACTTCACACTCCTTCAGCCCTGTGTATGCTGTCTACAGCTGTACGAAGCTGTTCTTTATGGTGATATTTAGGTGTCAGACAGTGACACATTTCCTATTACACATCGACCTTTTATGCATCAAAAGGTCGCGTCGCTCAGTCTCTAAAAGTGGATACATGCTTTCAAGTAGGAGACAAGCGAGCTCTTCAAAGTGCTGTGTGACAAGCAAACAGAAGGGGAGGTATTTACTTATTGATGGTAAGATTCACCAGAAAATGTGGACAGGAGGTTTGGAAAAGCTGCTGCCAAAGCATGCTGTTGGATAGTTTACAGCTGTATTATCGTTCTGTAACAGATCTGAACTAGATACAAGTTCCCCGACACCCGCAGAGCCCTTTGTCACACATTCTTCACTTTGCTCAAACTGCCAGTGTGAAATCTGAACACGTTTCGAGTTAATTTCTCTTAAATGTCACAGCAGTCAGACACAGCTTGCAGGTAATTTGAGTTTTGTCGATGGTTCAGGCTGCCTGCACACGACACAAACACTGATGCTTTGATTCAGTAGGCGACAGCAAATCTTGTAGTGGAAATGTATTTTTCTATGCATGAGACTGCTTTAAGTAATAGGTTGAGTACGTTGCCATGACTTTTATTATAAATACCAAGACTGGGGCCCTCGTACATGAGTGGAAAAAAAGACAGGAAATTGCTTGTGACCTCTGAGGATGGAGCTACAGACATTTTTATAGAACCATTTTATTATTGATTGCAGTTTTCTTTTTTCCTGAACCTGCCCATTGTTATCGTCAGCGTTCAAATGCATGATGCTAAATACAGTATTGAGACTGCCTGTTCTAAAATTATATGCAGACATTCAACATTAGATGTAGACATTTTCAGAATATACATCAAAAATGTATCATCTTTTGCTTTCATTTCAGTTTAGTTTTATTATATAGGAAAATATCTTTTACATTTCCTTTCATACATTCTTTCATATCCTACCCAGGAGTAGCTAAGTTAATAGGCGTACTTCTGAGCTGCATTCATCATTATAATAAGAACGATTCTGTGGAGGGATGTCATACACTTACAGACGTCGGAATCAACAGATGACTACCCTTATCCTGTTGGGTCATGAATTTAACCCTGTAAAGCCCAAACCATTAAATAAAATAAAATAAAATTCCAGTTCTTTGAAACTGGAGCCTTTATTGGTCCTTCTGAACAACCAAAAAAAAAAAAATGTTTTGAAATATCAATTTCCATGTTTGACTTTCAACTTTGTATCATATTTGATACATTGGGTCTCAATGTTCAAATATTATTATTTTTGAACAAACAAAAACATAATATAACACAAACATGTCTAACAAATTGGTAATTCCTTTTCAAAATTGTCAAAGTTCTGCCTCCTTCCTCATTAATGACAGTCTTGTAGTGTCACTGGAAAGGCCTCTGGTGAATGAATTCCTCCCCCCTGGTGGATTATCTGTGTATTGCATGTATCTAATTGTATACATCAGGTTTTTCAAGAAAAAAAAATATCACACAAATCATGTAGAGTTTCAAAACTCATGTATCAAATATAATATGTTTGGCATTATAGGGTTAAGTGTGGATTAATTAAAACTACTCAGACTGGGTGTCAGAAAGTACTGAAATTAATGTACATTTGACACTGTTGGTTGTACGTTGTACAGAGGGCGACATTTTTGCACATTTACAATACTTACTGCACAGGTAGCAGCACTGATCTGTCCAGGTAGGTTTAAATAAACATATAAGAATGTTAGTCATTGGCTTAAATAAATCAACACCTGTGCTATAAGTAACAATAGAAAGAATATTTTTAATTTCAGCCACATGATGAACTAGACAGATGTGTTTCCATGCTATCACATAACAGTTCTGTTTCATTGGTATTTTGTTTTCTGTTTTTACAGCATCAAATGTGAGGTTGGCTTTTTTGCCACTAAGTGACCTCAAAATGTGACCCCATGTACATATCTACAGTGGACAGATCTTGAGTACAATAATGAAGATTGTACAGGTGAAATTAATCACTGACTGGGAGTGTTCCGATAGGGGATTTTTAGAATCTACAAGTGTTGTAATTAGAGACCAGCCAGGGGCTTCAGACTGCTCAGAAGTCCACTTTTTTAAAGTCATGGTCTCAATCTCAGTGTAACAGGGTCAATTATTTCGCAGCAATGTGGGTATGTAGATGATATTGTGTATTGTTTGTTGTAATTTCACAAAATCTGTTCATTTTATTTTCATTTCTTTTGATTAATACCTGACATTATGTGCCTCCGAGTCAGTATGTGGAACTTTTAATTTGAGTCTGTTCCCCAACGAGTAATTTACAGGGTGACACTGCCCGCTATAACTAGAGTTTTGGCGCCTTTACCTCTTCCCTTTTATTCCGGATCTCTGTGGGAGAGGTAAGCAGGCGTGCAGTCAGAGAAAATTTTTGGTTTAGCCTCTGCTAATTAAATTTTTAATGAACTGACTAGTTCAAACTGTATGAGGTGCTTATGATGTACTGAAACACATTTCTGTATCATTTGGTTTTTGTAGGGGCAGGTTTTACGACGGTCGCTGACTGGAGGTTTTTGAATCTTTGTCACTTTTGTCAGGTATGCTGTATTTTGTTTTCATAATTTAATGTATTAGCCCTTTTGTTCTGGATCTCTATTGAAGAGGGGCAGGTTTTACGGGGGTCGCTGACCGGAGGTTTTTGAATCTTTGTCACTTTTGTCAGGAGCCGCAAAACAATAAACGGAGACTGCCTCCAAAGTCATACATGCAGGTCTCATCCTTAAAAAAACACAACGCAAAGTCCAACACCACTGGTTGCATCAGTCCTGAGCACATTTGGATAAAGAAGACTATGGATTTTATTTCAAGACCAAACAAGACCATAGATATAAGGATGGCAATTTTCGGATTTTCGGAGTTATTTGTTGACATCATTACCTTTCTTGATTTGTCGCCCCTCTGGCTTCCTTGTGTGCTTCATTCTTCTACTCATTTTCAAGCAGAGGCATGTCACCCCCTATACCATATCAATCTTCATTCATTAATTTTCTGAACCTGCTATTTTATCCTCAATAGGGTCATGGGGGTCGCTTGGAGCCTATCCCAGCTACATAAGGGCGAAGGCGGGGTGCACCCTGGACAAGTCGCCAGTTCATCACAGGGCCGACATCTAGAGACAAACAATCACTCTCACATTCCCACCTATGGACAATTTAAATCAACCAATTAACCTATCAGTGCGTGTCTTTGAATGGTGGGAGGAAGCAGACATGGGGAGAACATGCAAACTCCACACAGAAAGGTCCCACCCCCGTCAACTGGTGTTGGAATTGAACCCAGGACCTTCTTGCTGTGAGGCATGAGTGCTAACCACTGCACCACCCATGTCGCCCATATCAATCTGCAATGTTTAAAACCTAGACAGTTATGATCCCTTTACTGTGGATCAAGGCTGATCTTGGTCTAAACCTGGTCTTGACCCCTTAAAGTCTTGGGCCCAATCTTAATTCTCAATTTCACCCCTACCCCTTACCCCTTCCCCTTGGCCCTTGCACTTGGCACTACCCTTGATATGGAGTTGCAAGGGGTAGGGGTTGAAATATTCCTGTATGAAATGAGACAACCCTTCAAGACCTGTTACGTCATCAGCAGTCATCAGCACCAGCTGTAACTGTCTCTGTTCCATGGGCTTTGGGCATCTTTTTGCGGCTATCAACCGCAAACCACACAAATGCGATCTATAACACATTGAAACTGCATTAAATGGAAAGTTATTTATGAAGAAAATACCTACATTTGTGTGTTTCTTTCATCACACTGCTGCAGTTTTTTGCTGTGTTTACTTCCATCTTGCCAATAATTTGAACAGAATTAAGGGAAATTTCTCATTTCCCTCCGTTTGTAGTGTGGTCCTGAAAAATCTCCATTTGGAGGGCCAAACAGCCCTCCCCCTTAGCCCTTCCCCTCTGACTCATCGAGAATCGGGACACTCCTACCCCTTCTTGTGAATGTGCAAAATGGAGGGGTAGGGCCAAAGGGTGAGTTGGGTTTGGGCCTTTGTCTTGTCATGGTCTTGCTACTCACTTGTCTTGATCATGACTTACTCTCAGTTTATTGGACTCATTTATCTCTATCAACAATTAGCTCTATACTCATTATTTTGATATACACAGCCCGGCCAACAAAGGTCACCTCTTGGATTTCATTCAGTAAACAGTTCAGATCCTTTCACTGGATAATTACTGCAGTGATTAATATGTTTCAGCAGCAACAAGTTTACCTTTAACTGATGGAGGGAGTAGCTTCTTATCTGTTAAACAACCATCAGTTTGATGGAGAGCATAAGGATTGGACTGTGCTCCAATGGAAAAAGGTCATGTGGTCTGATGAGTCCAGATTGACTCCAGAGTGAGAAGGGTGAAAAGAGAGGTGGATGAAGTGATTACCCATCATGCCTAGGGCCAACAGTGGACAGTGTTATCATCTGGGGTTACTTTAGTTGGTCCCATCTAGGATCAGCAACGTTGTGTCCAAATGTGGAAAATGACATTAAAATGACATAAGAAAATGGGATTTTATGAAATACTACAATGTAGGACTTTTTTGACCAGGTTGTGAATAAAAGGAGTGTGCTTTATTTTAACCATTATTTTTTTAAACATAATACATCAGAAGAAGACTACATTTCTTCTGTGTAGTGAAATTAGTCATTGTTTTTGCAACACCCTCCTTCATGTCTGTGCTCCACAGTTTGTGGTCTGGTTAACTTGCCTGAAGTGTTAAATTAAGCCGTTTTATTTCTTTGCAAATGTATGACACATGGTACCTCCAACTCCTTTACACCATACTCCACCCAAATATCACATTCATTATAGTTTTTTAAGGGCTAATGCTGATTTTCAGCCAGCTCTAACAGAAATTATATTCATATATATATATATATATATATATATATATATATATATATATATATATACGTGTGTGTGTGTGTATTTATTGATTTTTATGTTTATTGTGTAGTCAATGATAACACTTGATTTTGTTTAAAAAATACCACAGCTTAGTTTAATGCAGAAAAAGTCCAAGAAGATTTTTAGATTTACATAGAAAGACTCATTTATGCATTTTTAAAACCACCTTTTTTTCTAACCCTACCCAAAGCACTGTGATTGTCTAAGGCTAAAAATATAGGGGAGTCAGGATTGGACTTTGATTCTCAGGTATAAGTCATGGATTTAATAAATCCGCTCTCTGTCCCCGCTGTTTCTGGTCCATCAGTGTAAAGGCAAAAAGCTTAAAATCCATCAAGAACAAATTACATTTATATTTCATGTGTTACATGTTTTACTTTCAGCAAAATGCTTAATGGCTTAAGGTGACCCATAACAAAAGATGTGTCTCTTTTTACTGTTTATCTCTATACAAAAACATCAAAATTAACCCTTCCATGCATGAATTATGAGAACCTTAGTCGAGGTTTTTTTTTTTTTTTCCTGAGTGTTTTTATTCCTCTTTAAGCATGAAAAAAGCAATGCGATTGAACACTTTTTCATGATTCTATTTTTCACAGGGTTACAAAAATGTAAACTCAGCTGGACAGCGTGGTTTAATTTCTGAAGCAAAAAAACATGTATTTAAAACCCATCATCAGAAAGTGATAAATTGTGTGAAAACTATAAAATAATAACGTTTTTCATGCAGCTAATCTGATGTTTTCTAACATTTTAACATACTCTAATACTAGTTATTACTTCATGGAAATAATGTGCAAAAAAATGTTTTTTTTTTTTTTTGAATAAGAAAACTTTTACATTACAGTCTAATAACAATTAGCAATTGATTAACACTAAAACATGTTACTGCAGATCAGGTTCATCAAAAACAGCAAAGTTACTGTAATGGTATGAATTGCAGTGTATGGGATGATGGATAAATGTTCACTGTGTTGGATGATGTGAAACTAAAACAACAAAACCTGTGAATATACAAGAGAACAGCTGTAGAGTAGCTGTCCACTGTAGTGGCCAGTATTCATGAAAGGGTTAACAATGTCAAAAAAAAAAAATCTAAAATAGAAGTTATTAACTAAAGCAACTATGCTATTTTATAACTGTGTGCAATGTTCATAAGAAAGAAATGGGACCAAACATTTGACACTGCATTAATGTGGATTGAATGATTATTAATGGGATTAAGTAATGAGGTACAAACAATGTTCATTAGGATTTTGGTCAGATGATTAAACCTGCACCAGATCGATGATGTTCCTAGGGGGAATGAACAGAACAGGACGGTTAAAGATAATGAATCTTTCAATACGTCATGGGTGCCTCTGTGTGCAATGATGAATGAGAGCTGAGGGAGAGTCAAGCAGATACTGAGTCCAAAGACACTTATTATCTTAGTATTTGATGTATATGATGAAGAGATGAGGGAACTGAGCACCTGCAGAGGTAAGCAGGAACAGGGCAAACTTAGTGACCCCATTGTTTTATGGCTCATTAAAAAAAAAAAAAAAGGAAAGAAAGAGAGACACAGAAAAATGCATGCTACGAAAATGTTGACTAAATCAGAAATGACATCAGGTCAGCACCTTTTCTTGTGTCTTCACAACATAAACGCCTACAGATATATGCTAAGTATGCTAATTGACTTCCAGATTCAAACATGAAGCTTATCGAAGAATAAACCTCTGCAGCAGAGCCTGTCAGTTTGGCTCTAAATTAGGGCTGCACGATATTGGAAAAAACTGATATTACGATTTTTTTTTTAACTGTGCGATATATATTGCAATATGAAAAACTACTCAGGAGGATATAACAACTGTGTGGTGCCGACGTAAATGGTCAAACAAATTAGCTGCATTTCGTTTCGTTGTGGGGACAGGTGGAAGACACGTGTTTCAGTGTCATCCTTCTTGTTGCTGAAATAATTCCAGATAAATGACGTTGCTTTTCTTTTATGCACCAAATCTTCGTTTTTGGTGATTTTCTCTTGTTCGTTGCTCATTTTTCATGTTGTTACCAGCGACTCACTCCATGTGCAGGGGGCGTGGTCTGCTTCAGCAAACTGATTAAAAACGATTGCGATTGGTGGATCGCTGTGCTCAGTGTGTGTCAGGTACCCAGGCTGAAATTAGATGAGAACACATTGAGTTCATTTGCCTCCTACATTGCAGGACCTGCAATGTGACTATTGCGCACATGTACATTGTGATGACGATGCTCAAACGATATATATTGTGCAGCTCTACTCTAAATTGTTCCAAAAATGTTTCAAACAGTGTCTCTTGCTCCTGTGGCTGTAATAGATAACTGTAGAAACCAACAATGACACTGGTCTACAAATATTTTTTAGAAATTATCTGCCTCAGAGATTAAATATGCTAAATGTTATGTATTTTAATAAGATTAATTGGAAAATAAATGACAAAAGTGATGGTTTGCTGATGTTTTCAATGTATATGATAAAGTGTGATTTCACATATATATTGGTTTATGTGTATTTATACAATAGATTTATAAATCTTCCATGTTACGCTTGGTCTAGGGGTTACCGAGACACAAACATGATATGAGACTCCCCTACTTCCATGTCCCTTAACAAAAAGGAGCACGTTACAAAAGAAATGACCTGCAATCAACCAAACTGCAATTTGAGAAATGTATTTATACAAGAACATAAAAAAGTGAAATCAGGAAGGGAATCAAAGTAATGAAAATAACAAACAGAATAATACTTTAAGCCCACTGTGCTTACCTACGAACATAACCAAAAAAAAACAAATTACAATAATCTTACTTAGACTCCTAACTAGGCATGGGAATCGATAAGAATTTAACGATTCCGATTCCATTATCAGTTTTGCTTATCGATCCGATTCCTTATTGATTCTCTTATCGATTCTCATCGGGTGAGGGAATAAAAGAGTACAAACAGGTGTGTTTGCATTAACGGTCTTGTATATTTCCATCTCTGCATAGAAAATATAACATATACAGTATGTACAAATAATAGATGATGCCAGGCCCAGTTCGGAGGGGGGGCGTACAGTGAAAGTGAAACTAAAGGTGCTTTACTAATTCCTCTATTGCTGCATTTCCACTACATGGAACCAGTTCGACTCTTCCCGTCTCCCTTTGTTATGCACCTCATTTCCTTTCCCCTACCTTCAGAAAGTTGTATTTGAGGGGATACGATGTTTGTTGCCTGCACCAGAATCAGAACTGGGCCCGGCGTTCACTTTGCCACTAGATTCACAAGTGCCACTAATTAGCAAATCAAATGAATCACATGCTGTGGACAAATGTTTGAGCAGATTGGAGGGATTCCACCCTTTTGAAGACATGGAAGCTTTGCCAGTGTTCCAGTGGACCTGGTGTCGTCTTTTTAGACCGCTTCTGCCTCAACGCCATGTTGGCTACGTTCTGACCAAAAGTATGCAGCGTTTGCGTGACGTCATCGTGCGTGCGCAACAAAGGAGGAATCGATAAGCAGAATCATTAAGCAGGCAGGCCAAGGATTCCAAAGAATCAAGATACTGGGATCCGGTTCTTAAAAAGAAAGGAACAGGAACCAAGGAACAGGAGAAAACTTAAACAAAGGAAAGAGTCCTGCCTTTTGACTTTTACCACAAAAAGAAGCTATCCAAACAAAATGACAGGTTTCTGGGCAAATGAGGGGGATGGGAAGAGAGGAGTCCACAGGAAGGAGGGTGATTCAGCTTTATATTTTCCCGCTCACCGCTGAGGAACCAAACAGCACAGAGCCCTCCAGCACCACACCTGCAACTCATCCTCACTCAAAACACAATCTGCAGGGAGAGAGAGGGACAGAGAAAAACAAACCCATACATAGAAGAGAAAAGAAAAACTACAAAAATACAACAGAATATCACTAACCCTTAACATTCCACTAGGTCAGAGGTCTCAAACATGTGGCCTGGGGACCAAATCTGGCCCTTCAAAGGGTCCTGTCTGACCCGTGGGATGAATTTGTGAAATGCAAAAATTACACTGCAGATATTAATCATTTTAGTTCAGGTTCCACATATAGACCAATTTAATCTCAAGTGGGTCGAATCAGTTAAATACTATCATAATAACCTCTAAATACTCACAACTCCAATTTTATCTTTCTGTAAATGTAAACATTTTCATGTCATTTTACTGTATTTACACTAAAACAATCATTTCACAAAAACTCAAATAACCTGAACAAATATGAACATTTTGTTATTAAATGTTTTGTGTATTTGTTTATCCACTGTGATCTGTAAGTTTACATGTGTAAATGATAAACTGACACATAATATTGTAAAAAGTGCACTTAGTTTTCTTAAGAAATTTCATTTTGTTTATGTTATTTGCATTGTTTTAAAGGATAGTTGGTAAATTTAAACATTTTCACCTCATAATTTTACTTTTTTCGCTCTACAACATAGAGGAAAGTTTGGAGTTGACATTATTTATATATTATTATGTTATTATTTCACTGGTCCAGTCCACTTCAGATCAAATTTGGCTTAATGTGGCCCCTGAACTAAAATGAGTTTGACACCCCTGCACAAGATAGAACCTGTAAAGTAAATGTATTGTCATGTACAGACAGTCTTTTGAAGTAGATCTGGTAGCTCTGAGACTCATATTCCTTTTGAGTAACTCCCATTCTCTTGTTAATTCTCAAATGTCACATTTTGACCCAAGACTGTATCTTAGAAACTTCAGCCAACCAGCATTTAGGACTGGATTTTTTTTTTTTTTTATCAGTGACTCACACGTGGTAAAATTTCATTACTTTTATTCTGGAAGCCTTTTACTTGTAGACCAGTGTAATAATCATCATGATTGTGTTGAAACCCCTTGGTGCCTAATTTCCATTTCAGAAACATCTGGAAATTGTGCTTTAGAGATGAATTATTGTGTTGGATCCAAAAGTGGAATGGAACAGCTAGAATATTCAGTGGTTCTGAAAAGGCAGGAATGTGACTACATGGTACAGTGTGATTCTAAGAGGAACTGTTGCCATGGATTTTACAGCCACCATTGTAAAGTTTTCCTAATGGCACAGTGGTTTCTATTTAGGGAAGAACTAAATTGGTAGACAGCTGGAAACTGTTGATAGACTGTATGGGTGTAAGAAATGGGCTGATGTTAGAAAGAAAAATTCAGGTTGAGCTGAGTCGCTGAAGTAGTGCTTTGATAAGAATGACTCAAATTGATTCATATGATTTAATGAATGCGGTATATTCATATGGTTCATTCCTCACCGTATTTATCAATGGAAATACAAACACAAGGACAGATCCACAAAAGCACTGTGTAGCTTACAATGGCTTCTAAAGTGGTGTGAGACCAAAATATAAAATGTAATGAATAACACACCCACACTGCTCGAGCTGTCTAGAAAATAGGATACATGATTTGCATTGATACTGATATAATACATTGTATACTGAAATTAAGGAATCAGGCCCTTTTTATGTGCAAGTAACTGTCATTGGAGAAATGACTGAATTCATAGAGGACCAGCACATACTGACTCAAGGAGCTGGAGTCCTCCTTTTCACTCTTTTTTATAGATAGATAGATAGATAGATAGATAGATAGATAGATAGATAGATAGATAGATAGATAGATAGATAGATAGATAGATAGATAGATAGATAGATAGACAGACCGATCAATCAACTGACCTTATTTACTGTCAGGATCTGTACCTGTGTGGCCATCAGCTCCTCCCTCTCCTCATCTCCTCAGTTAATCAGTATCTGACTCACCTGCTGGCGCTGCGTGGCTGCAGCCAATTACCTCCAGCCTACATTCAAAAAACTGAAACGTTGACTTTAATTAAATTTATTTTGTCAACAGGTTCCACGTAAATGTATTATGTTAGTTGAAAGCAAAAATGTTAAGTTCATCTAAAATTAAGTTAGATGAACTTAACATTTTTTCTTTCAACTAACATAATACATTTACGTGGAACCTGTTGACAAAATAAATTTAATTAAAGTCAACGTTTCAGTTTTTGAGTGTATTTAAGGATTAGGTTTGCAGCCATGCAGCGCTGGTCCATTCCTCTTCATTCCACTCCATAACCCGGACATTTCTGCCATCTTCCTCTACGGACTCTGTCCCCGGTTCTGTGTTTTCCATTGTTTAGTTTTCATTTTTTGTTAAATAAACTTGTATTTTTTTTCCCTTCAGTACTGTGCATTTGAGTCCTCTCATTTCCCCCGTTGTGACATTTACAGGCGACAGTTAAAAACTAATAAAAATGTAAAAAAAAAATAGAGGAAGGTTTGCTCATTCATCTGGTTAGTTGTTACTTGTGAAATGGAATATTACAAGAACAGACTGACATGGTGTCGGCACATTTTTGCCCAAACACTTGTTTAAACTCAAGGATCAAATGACATGAGGTAAAACCAGAGGTCATGGACACCAAGACCCAGTCTCATCTCTTTCTAGTGTTAGGAATGCAATGTTGGGAGGGACTTTCTTAAAATTTGCCCAATGTTGGACAATGTACAGATAGATAGATAGATAGATAGATAGATAGATAGATAGATAGATAGATAGATAGATAGATAGATAGATAGATAGATAGATAGATAGATAGATAGATAGATAGATAGATAGATAGATAGATAGATAGATAGATAGATAGATAGATAGATGTCAAAGTTGATATCTTTAGTCATAGATTAGGGGGGTGAATCATCCATATAAAAGTGTCCACACAGTGCTAATGGAGGTCATGCTGCTGTACTGAAAAGAGTTCCCATTGTCAAACCTAGAATTTGAGTGTGAAAATATTTTTCTCTTTTTGAATTACTGCTGCTCTGCACTTTAGAGACTTCAGCTGCTGTGATGCTGCTGACAGCTGTGAGCACCAAAAAGAACACTGCTGCTAATGTTTAATTCAACACATTCAGTGACATCTGAACAACATTACGTCAAACATACGGCCCGGGGGCCAAAACCGCCCAGTCAGAGGGTCCAACCCAGCCTGTGGGATGAATTTGTAAAATGCAAAGATTACACAGAACATATTAACAATCAAGGATTTCAAATCATTTTAGTTCAGGGGCCACATACAGACCAATATGATCTCAAGTGGATTGGACCAGTAAAATACTATCATAATAACCTGTAAATTATGATACCTCCAAATTTTTCTCTTTAGGCCCTTTTACACAGCACTTTTGTTCCAGGAATATCTCACCTTTAATCTGGAATGACGTCTGTGTAAATGAAATGGGTGGATCATTTGGTCCCACCTCTGTCACAGCTCTGTAACACCTCTGGAGGTACTAACAGAGCCGTGATAATGGTGGAATCATGATTCCGGAATGCTATGTAAAAGAAACACCTCTTGTTTTGCAACCAAAGTGTGACGTTTTGTTGACATATTGCATGTGCGACCCCACCCGCCGGCGTGATTTTAAAATGAGGGTGAGCCGTGTACAGTAAACAAACATATCAATGTGACCAGAAAGATGTGGAACTGGGGAAACGCCGAGATCCACAAGCTGTTGTCACTTCGGGCGGAGGATTCTATCCATGCTAACATTTGTGGAATGGTGAAAGACTCTGGAGAGGTTAGCAACACCGCTATGTTAGGGGTATTTCCAACGCTCAAGTTATACGTTACACTATACACTGTACTGCATCACCGCCCCTTTGATTCCTGAACGCAGATCTGCTGTGTAAAAGTCCAGCCTGTCTCACCTCTGTTACTCCTTTGGTTTGGCTGTGGAAATCAGTCAGTTGTGGAAAAAGGCGGGATCACTGTCTCACTTTTTCCGGAATCTCTGTGTAAAATGGTCTTTTGTTTCAGTGCAAAAAAAGTAAAATTCCATAAAAAAATGTTTACCTTTACAAACTATTCTTTAACAAAAAATGAGAATAACCTGAGCAAATATGAACAACCTGAAATGTCTTAAAAGAAGTGCAATTTTAACTACACTATAAAACAAAGAGTTAAGGATATTTTTAATTTTAGGGCTGTTTTTTTCAGTTGGGATTCTTGCACAGTGCTTTTTACTTTTTTGTGCGTGAATTGAATTGAAACATATTCTTTTAGTGACCAGACATAGTTTTATTTACAAATGGCAAAAATGACAACAAAAAAAAAAGTAAGGAAGAGAAGAAATACCCTTAACTTATTGTTTGTAGTGTATATTCTGCCTGTTACTTGTATTTGTAGATCCACTGTGCAAGAAGGGATAGTAACATCTAGTCCTACACAACAGATCTGTCATTTGTAATTCATGTTCATGTTATTCACACTTTAAAGGAAACTTTATAGATGTAAATATTTTCTTAATGGAATTATACTTTTTTCACTGTTATTATGTTTCTGGTCCGGCCCACTTCAGATCATATTGGGCCGAATATGGCCCTTGAACTAAAATGAGTTTGACACCCCTGCATTAAAAAGTACATATCAGACTAACCTGAGTTAAATTTTTGTACCATATCCTGATGAAAATTTCAGCAGATTGTGTCATGGATTTTGTAAAATGCTTAAGAAGCAAAAGGTGAGAAATACAAGACATTAGCTTTTGATCATACTGAGGTGTGTGTGAATCTCTTCTAAGTAAAGACATGTAATTTGAATGTTTACGTGGAGAAAATCCCTCCTTATCAGATGCAGTTTTAAGGTCTATCACACTACAGTGCAAACACTTATGGGCCTATTGGCAGCTCGTGTATCATTGGTGCACATTCTGTTGTGGAAGGGCCCTTAAAACAGAGCATGTGAAGTAAAATAACTGCAATTCTCAGCAATATTAATATACGCAATCCATTCTTGAATTTGGCAGATTGAGTTTTCTTTACAATGATAACTAGATGTTAACCCGTCATGTAAGCAGTGAAACTCTGAGACAACTTTTGAGTTTATGACATAAAGGTTTGAATAACTAAGAAAAATAGCAGCGTCATTGGCATACAGTAGATAAAGAGAACATATCCACATATTCTGAATATCATTAATATACACAAGAGAAAGCCAAAGGACCCAAAATGCTACCTTGTGGAATGCCTAAATTTCAGCTTAAGTGAAAAGATCTTTAGTGCATGGTTTTAGATGACTGGGGCTGGTTAGATATGAAGAGAACCTCCTGACCAGAGAAGAGGACAGTGGAAATGAGTTAATACAGCAGAAACTGATATCCTCAGTCCCAAAGGCTCAACAAAATCAATAAAAATGGCTACAGTTACATGACCTTTATTGAAGAACGCATTTGATCTGTAAATATTAATAGTGCAGACTGATAAGGTAGAAAGGAAACCGTACAGACAGTAACTGAGGAAGTTATTGCTTTGATTGTTGACTGTTTAGAACATTTTTTTTCTTAATAATCTTGATATTATTGGAAGTTGTGGATGTTAGGCTGGAGTTTGAAACAAGACAAGAATCCTCAGAATTAAAAATTGGAGCGATTTGAACAGAAATTGATCTGGTGGTGGAAGATGGTTAAAACTATAAGCAGGAATTTTTAACATCACACATTTAAACCAAAAATACCAAAAGCAGGAATGATTTTATTTGTATGTTTTTTAACCATAATTTAACCAGTTAAAAAAAAAAAAAAAAAAAACCTCGTTGAGATTAAACATTTTTTGCACGAGTGTCCTAGCAAAGAGAGCAGCAGCAAAAGCAACAGACAATAGAGATTTAATCCACACATCCATACAAAAAAAATGTACATAAACATTTTGTGAAAACTTTTTTTTTTTTTCTCTTTTCTTCTTTATATTATCAACACCAAAGGTCAAATTAACCAAACTCACCAACCATGTCACTAATCTGTCCGTCAAAGCTAAAAAATCTACCCTTCTGAACCACTAGTTTAACTGTTGTAAACATTAGAAGAATGTTTGGTGACAACTGTAACAGGCTGAGTACAAAGGCTGAACCCAAAAGCAAGACCACAAAACAGACGTCAAGTCGAGTGTGTTTATTAAACACCAACAATGGGAAAAACACAACACAGAATACTTAATAAATCTGTGATGCCACTGAGTCCGGGGGTTGACGTCTGGGTCGCGAGTAGAATCAGCTGGCGACCAGCGTGGCCGAGCCAGGAAAACCCCAACGGAACCCCAACTAGGGACAAACAAAGGGAGGTCAAAAAACAGGCCAGGTCATACACGGAGAAGCAGATCATAAGGCAACGGTACATGGGGGACAGGCAAAAACTCACGGTCAGTAATCCAGGCGTAGGGTCGAAGCACAGGTAATCGGTGGAGGCTGAGGTATCGAAGGGAGTAGGCAGAACAGGAACGGGCAGAATCGGTGGTCGAAGGACGAAACGAGTCAAAACAGGCAGAAAGACTGACAGGATACAAAACACTGGTAAGTGAACACACAAGTGTAGAACACAAACTGGCAGAGAAACAGGGGAAGACACAGGGTTTAAATACACAAGAGGGCGGGAAGACAATTAGACACAGGTGGAACACATCAGGGTGGAGTCAGGTAATCAGAGCAGGTAAAACAATGAGGGAGGGGAAGTAAAGACATCATACATGACACATGAGGGAAACTTAACAAAATAAAACAGGAAATGACAGACAAAACAGAAAAGACAGACAAATCCAGACACAGTCCGGGAGCAGACATGACAACAACAGGGGACTGACACCACTGGTTCACAATGACACACATGATTGACACTTGAGCTAAATATCCACAAGTCTGACATTACATTGTCATGGAAAGTTAAAAGACTTAGATTGGAAACTTTATTCTTTAGTCCTATGTATCCAGAATGTCTTATCAGGATGAAAGGACACGGACATGATGTGGAAGGACACACACACATGCACGCACGCACGCACACACACACACACACACATATATATATATATATATGTATATATATATATATATATATATTCTTAATCAGATTAGCTACAGAGTTGCTGTGGATTAATTTTAATTAATCATGATTAAATATTCATTTTTAATCTATGTTAATCACATTTCCTTTTGCATGAGCAAACAGACTCAAGAAAGAAGGGAAAATATATGAACTTAATGTTTTCAATAAACACCTTCAAAAGTTTCAACAAACAACTTGAAACAATTAATGTGGCCCTGTTACTCTTCTTTCAGCTGCTACTAAGACAAACTAACTTGATGACATTGTCTGAGAGGAGAGTTGACCGCTTCTTATTTACAATGTTGCTTGCAACTGAGAACAGTCTCTCACACAGAACAGTGGTTGCAGGAGTGGTGAGATATGTACTATTTTAAGCTGGAAGTGCTTCGGTGAAAAGAAGGCTCCTTCCTGCAGAGTGTGCATAATACTTTGTTCGTCGACTTTTCCATCTTGTTTTTTTTTTTACTCAAATTTCCCATTGAGAGGACCAATGTGTTGTTTGGTGTCTTCAGTCTTTATGGGCTGGTTCTGCTGCCTGTCACTACCGGATCAAGTGCCCATTCGCACATGTGTGATGGAAACTCTATTTGGACAAACTGCCTGAAATGCATTGACAGAGACGTTCAAAGTCATTTTGTGCTTCAGATGAGTTAATGGCATTAAAAGTTTAAGTCAGATTAATCATGATGATATATATCCCAAGTGATAGCAACATCAGGAAGATCCCAAGTGATAGGAACAGCAACATTAGGAGGAAAGAACACAAGAAGCTCAAGAAATACCAAGGGCTGAAAGAGGAGATAAAGAAAATGTGTTGTGTGAAGGCAACAGCGGTTCCAGCACTGATCGGGGCACTGGAGGCACTAACCCCCAAGCTGGGCGGATGGCTCTGGCAGATATCAGGAACAACGCTAGAATAGTTGAATAGTGCTCATGAATTAAATATACTCATTGCAGGAAGACCTATTCACTATGAAACCCAACCAAAAATACTTAATAAGTGTCATTACATAGAAGAATTAGTTTAGTAAGTGATATAATAATAAAAGTAATGTGATATATAATATGATACATTGCTATTGTAATGCATCGTGATACTTATAATTTGCCATCTCTTAGTGTTGCTGCATTTACAATTTGTGTGCAGTGAGTGTGAAAAATTGAAGATGTTGATGATGGGATGGTGATCTACTGACATTTTTACCTCTGCCAGGAGGTATTGTGATCACTTTGCTTTGTGTGTTTGTTTGCGTGTTTGTTTGTTTGCATGTTTGTTTGTTAGCAACTTTATGGGAAAACTATTACAATCATCTTTACCAAATTTTACCCACAGATAGGCCTAGGCCCTGGGACAAACCCTTTAAATTTTGGGCCAAGTAGGCCAAAGTTCAAGGTCACAGCAAGGTCACAAAATATCAAATTTCCCTTTCTCTCATCATTGAGCAATTTTTGAAAATTCATAAAAAATTCAAAACGATTCCAATTAGCCTCCAATTTGATCCACCCGTAGCTTATAACAATATCTTGTATCTGGCACAAAATTGTCCACATCCACTGTGGAATGTGGACTCTGTGGACATTTCAGTTTAACATTGAAAATCCCATTTACCACACATTTTTCATTATAACTCAACAAATATTGATTGGAATTTATAATAATTTGACATAGACATGATTGGCTTCAACATTTTCTGCTGTATGGAACAACCTTGAAACTGTTTAATTTAAAAAGAAATAGTCAATCCACACATGCACACCGTTCAGGGTGCTTGGCGGAGGTTTGCGTTCTCTGAACACTTTGCTGACACTAAACTGAGCTTTAAGTCTCAGCAATTTCATGTTTTTAGTCAACTGAGCACATCTCACAGTGAATAAGACACTGAATTTCTAAATGTGGTGACAGCTTCTGAGAGTGACAGAAAATCAAATTAGAGATCAGAAATCCAAGAGACTTTTTCATTGAGCCATTGAGCTTTGCAAAATGGACCTGGAATTTTACCAAAAACGAACCTGTTTTTTATTCATTCATTCATTCATTCATTCGTTTGTTTGTTTATTTCGAGCATTTACAGAATACATGCAAATTCAAAATTAAAAAAAAAACAAACAAAAAAAAATCATCTATACTCAAAAAGGAGTGGTAAGAAGAAAAACTTATTTAATCCCACCCCCATTCTCATCATCAAATAACTTAACATAATAACATTTTAAATACTCACTCCTGTCCTTTGAATTCAAGCCAGAACAATGAACAAAACAGGCCTAAACCAAATTAGAATGAACTCATTTGACAGTATTTACACTGCATAACCAAAATGTGTGTAAAAAAAATAGAAACAAAGTACATTCCTGGTGGTGTTACCACAGGTAACAGTTAACCGTTAACTTACATGATAATAATTACATACCAACAATGGTAAAAACAAAAAAACTGAAATACCACAAGTGGTAAAGAACAGCAATAATTACATACCAACAATGGTAAGAAAAAACCCCCAAAAAACTACAACAGCACGAATGGTAAAGGGCAGCACATACCAGCAATGGTAAGAACAATATCAGATGGTAATGGACAACACAGACCAACTAGATGAGGAACAACAAGCACACATGAACATATAAGACAGAATACTGATGTAACATCAGTATTAAGACCCTCCATCTTTATACTGGGACCAGACCATAGTTTTGTATAACAGTTTAAATCGGTGGATATTTTGGCATTGCTTGTGTTGGATGTCCAGACTGTTCCAAAGTTTCACTCCACATACAGACACACAAAAATGTTTACGAGTGGTTTGAAATTTGGGTAATGTGAAATCTCCAAAGCCTCTCAAATTATGAGTACTCTCCCGAATTGTGAAGTTTTTCTGTATATTACTTGGTAGTAATTTGTTGAATGCTTTAACCCTCTGGTATCTGGGTGCGCCTTTTATTCACACTTTGCACTTCGTTTTGAAAAACTTCATATTATTTTTCACAATTTAAATAAGGTTAGAATCCCAAAGTTGTTCATTTTTGCATGATCTTTAAAATTCTGGCCACCAACTAAAATTTGCACATTGTAAACGAAAGAAAATTACAAGACAAGCATCTGTCTCCCAAGTGTGCCTAAAATGCACTATTTCTTCCATTTGACATGTCTGATTAGGGCTGACCTTGATTTGCAAAAATAAAATCAAATTAGAGCAGAAAAATAAATCAATACATAATATTTAATAGTTTGATTTAAAGGTGTGCATTTTATGCACACTTGGTGACAGATGCCGGTATTTTTGTACATTTGACCTAGCGCCAAAAATAATGATGCAAATTAACCAGTGTTGGAGTTAATCATTGACATACGCCAGGCTGCAAAAATCAAATAATATGTGATCCACTTTTTATGTAGTATACTGAAAAAAAAAAAAAAAAAAAAAAAGTGTTTTTTGCATCCAAAAAAAAAATAAAAATTGTTTGTTTACATTACAAACACGGCATTTAAAGGGTTAAAAATGTGGCTATTATTGAGTATTTGGTATTTTTATTTACGGCTCAAGTTGATGAAATAGAAAGAAATGTAAAACAATTAAAACCAAACTGTATGAAAATTTTTTTTGACATTATTCCACGTGTGCCAAAAAGGCACACTTGGTGCTTAGTAAGGGCCTTGTTGGACGGGATACCGGAGGGTTAAATACGATTATTGCTGTATAATATTTTACAAGATCATGGATTTTTAATAGTTTTGACTGAATAAAGAGATTATGAGTGTGTTCTAGAAATCCAACCTTATGTATGATCCGAACTGCTCGTTTTTTGTTTTTTTTTTTGTTTGTTTGTTTGTTTAACTTAAATAATCGGTTTTTAATAGAAAGTAACCCTAAAATGTGGGTTAGTAAGAGGTAACTTGGTTGTGTGACTACAAACTGAATGTTAGTAACGGATGGATTCACTGCCCAGATGGCGCACCAGCAGGGCAAGTCTTTACGCACAGAGCACCATTGGCTGAGAAATCATGCGTGTCGCGGGGAAGACGGCGAACCAGTAAACAGCTGATCGAACACTTAAACTAGTGTCAGTGACTCGCTGTCGTCGGCTGCGGTCTGATCACTTCCAACTGCCTCTTTTGGACTGATCCTGGGTCTGAATTCGTTGGTTTCTCTCTCTCTTTTTTTTTTTTTTTTCTCGTCTTCTGTGTTTACCGGCTGGAGCTGTCCGCGGTGCTGAAACATGAACCAAAGCGCAGGAGCAGCGCAGCACACACGGAGATACTCATCAGATGTAAAGGTAAGAACTGACAGCACAGAACAGAGGGGCATGTCTGGAGGCTCATCTGCCCCATCTGAACCCCAGTGGTCTGGAAGTGTCTCCTTTTCCTCAGATCCTAAACTTTCACCTGAGGGAACGAAGTTTGCCGAAACTACCAAAACACGTGGAGGAAGTTGTGGGAATTGCGTTTGTAGGTGTTTGCCCCAGAGCGGTAGTAGATGTTTAGTTGTGTTTCTTAAGAGCAGGCGTGATGTTAGATAAATGATGAAAAGCAGGACAAGTGGTGCTCCCGTTTCAGGATGGTCTCTTTTCTCCACTTGATTAAATGATTTATGGGACTTTTAACGCAGCTGAAAAAACATGGCAGAGCAAATATTAACATTTCATAACGTTGTTTGACCATCTGAATTAAGACACGCACATCCCATCGACTTTTTTTTTTTTTTTTTTTTTTATACCATCAATGATGTTTGGGTATGCTTAACAGTAAGAAATCCTTCAGGTAATATGGTCCTAATGGTTCGATCAGGAAAGCTGTATTACCAACAAAACTGTCACATCAGCGAAAAAACAACTCCACTATGTTGTTCCTTAACAGACTCAGTAACATTTTCTTTGCTATTTTAAGACTTGACCTAACTTACATCAGACAAGGAGATGTTCCTGATCATGCCCAGCGTCCAGTGAAAACAGGATATGCTGAATTAAATATATATACTGACTTAAATAAAATATACATATAGCAGAAGAAAACATAATGTAGGTTTACAGTTCATTTAAAGGTGCAGTGTGTGAGAGGGGTCTAATTACAGAAATGGAATATATTCACAATTATGTATAATCACATAAAAATAAGTGTTGTGTGTGTGTTACCTCAGAATCATTTATATTTATAGACGGAACAGACACTGTTCATGTAAAAACCATTGTTTACACTGTGATTCTGTAGTAGCTCATAACTGACTTCCTTCCTTAGTTTATTTGACATTAGGTGAAGTCCAGCATTAAGGCACATCAATATACTTCACTAAAGTCTAAAATTGACCAATCAAACATTGATTTTGCAGCCACCTTAGAGGATGGTAGTATTCAGTTGGATGGAAACTGCAACTTAGTCACTTGATGACAATAAATACCACACACTGAACTATTAACCCTGTAAAGTCCGAACCATTAAATCATTGACAGAAAATTCCAATTTTTTAAAACTTGAGCCTTTATTGGTCCCTCTGAACAACCCCCCCTTTTTTTTTTTTTTTTTTCAAATATCAATTTCCATGTATGAGTTTCAGTTTTGTATCATATTTGATACATCGGGTCTGAATGCTCAAATGTTATTATTTTTGAACAAACAAAAACACAATATAACACAAACATGTCTAACATATTGGTAATTCCTTGTCAAAATTGTCAAAGTTCTGCCTCCTTCCTCATTAATGACAATCATTAGTGTGACTGGAAAGGCCTCTAGTGGATTATTTGTGTATTGCATGTGTCTAATTGTATACATCAGGATTATGAAGAAAAAAAATATCACACTGATCATGTAAGAGGGCTTCAAGACTCATGTATCAAATATGATATGTTTGGCATTTATAGGGTTAAGTCAAGGAAGGGAGGAAGGAAGGAGGCAATGCAAAATGAACTGATTTGTTCGGCATGTTGTGGACAAAAAGGGTTATTTTTTGGTCAGTCATTAGACTCATAGGAAGTAAGTGCAATGATCTGAAAAGTGGATTTGTCTCATTCTGAACAAGGACTCAGTAGCAGCAGTAGTGTTCTGTATCAGCTACAACTGTCTGATTTAAGAAAGGCCCGTAGTTATTACAAGCACTTAAATGTTAAGTAAACCTGCAGGAAAAATACTCTTTACAATCCATATTATGAGGTGCACCACACTAAGGGTCAGAGACATGATTAGCATTTGATTAAGCTCTGATAATGGAGCATGACCTTTGTTGATGTGATTGTATGGTGGAAGGGTCATGGGTGAATCTAGGCTAAACGCTCTGCAATTTGGTGTGAATTTATGTGAAAGAGGTGAGTAGCAGGCAGATAATTATCTTGGACCTCAGAGAGTCAATAGATAATGAAATAGTGGATTCCACATTGACTCTTTATTCCACAGGACTTCACTGTAATACAACACACACAATATCAAATATCCATAGTTCTATCTATATGCCATATATAAACACCAGAGTCTGAAAACCACAACCTCCACCCACTCAGGACTAGAGTACCCATGTGGACACAGCACTGCACTCTCAGGAAGTGAGCTCTGAACTCTGGTACATCATAGTAAAACAAAGGGAAGTACCACCGTGTGGGTCTATTTGGTATTACAATAACACACACTAGCTCAGTGGTTCCCAACCTTTTTTGGCTCGTGACCCCATTTTAACATCACAGATTTCTGGTGACCCCAGACATACAAAACTGAGCCTTTTTTCTTTTTCTTTTTTCTTTTTTGCTAAAATTCATTTGTTTTTGTTTTCACAATAGTTTACTATACTATGTTGCAAATAAACGTTAATTTTAGACATTTAGTCTATATAATGTATATTATTATGGACAGAGGCAGAAAAGCCAGGTGTAGATTACTGCACAAAGGGAGAATTTGATTTTCCTTGGTCAGGATATGTACAGTCAGTCCAGCTTGGATTTACCAGACTGACAATTAATACTGGACAAACAAGAACTCAAACTATGAATTATGAAAGAGCTGCAGCATCTGAAACTGACCACAATGAATATTTGACACATAAACAGAACCACAGTGCTCCATTTTCAGACTCAGAGTTTGTCATGTTTTATGTTTCTGTTTCTGTTTTATGTTATGTTTCTTTTATGGATTGGGATTGTCTCTCTCAACTCACCATATGTTATTTATTTGTAATTTTTTTTTTTTTTGTTTGTTTTTTGTTTTTAATCAATTACTAAAAATTTCAGGTGACCCCATTTGAATTCCAGGCAACCCCACATGAGGTCCCGACCCCAAGGTTAAAAAACACTGCACTAGCTAGTAGTTTCAGCTGACTTGATACTGTGAAATGTTCAGCTTGTTGGGGTCAGGTTAGTGTAGATAATTCATCACAACCACAGTCAAGATGTCTGTTATGGGGAAAAAAATTCAATTTGCAATGTGATATCATGACTCGTGTAAAAGTGGTGTGTTAGCTGTACGCATTTTAAGCTTTCCGTGTATATGTTCACACCGTTATTAGCCCCCTGTCCAACCTGAATCAGTGTGTCAAATACCACGCACTGAGGGTTAGGGTTAGGCTGGGGTGCCAATAAGGGGGGGTTAACATGACAAATTCATGGGGCCCAGTCTTTGTGGGGGATCCATAGAGCAGTGGAGGGGGCCCAGTGGATATAGAACTTGTGAAAATTTTGTGTAAGATCCGCTGTAGAAGAGAGGTGTAGAAGTCGGGAGGTAAACGGTGAATGCATGTTAACTTTTGTTTTCGTTTTGTCAGTATAAGTGATGATGTTTATATAGTGCACCCCCATGTACATACACCCCCCAAGCCCTGGTCAATTTATGTAGGGTCCACAACAGTTATGTTTTCGTGGGGCCCATGCTTGGTAGCAGCGCCCCCGGGGTTAGGGTCAATACTATATGAACCAGAGATCTTGGTATAAATTGACACACAATCAAATGGCATTGAATAACATGCGAAAGGTTGAAAATACATAGCTATAGCACGCCAAATGCCCTAAGAACTGGCATGACATACAACGCCACTTATTGAGATCAGTCTGCAATTTGACTAAACAGAAGTTCTGAAAGTCCAACTTGGCAGGCAGATGGACCATGAGAAGACCTTTAGGAGGGTCCAAGTGAAATAAATATGAATAAAAAATGTTTATTTAGTATTTTTAATGAGAAGTTCAATATAAGTCTTTTAGAGCCAGGACCTTCTGCAACCACCACCCAACCATTTTAGATTATACAGTATTTGCACAATTCCTGAGCTTTGCCTTAAGACTCCTTGGCGGAAGTTGCGTTTAAACCTAGAGCAGTGTTTTTCAACCTTGGGGTCGGGAACCCACGTAGGGTCGCCTGGAATTCAAATGGGGTTACCTGAAATTTCTAGCAATTGATAAAAATTTAAAAAATAAACAACAACTTACTAATAAAAAAATATATGGTGAGTTGACAGAGACAATCACAATATATAAAAGACATGACAAACTCTGAAGCTGAAACTGAAACACTGTGGTACTGTTTATGTGTCAAATGTTCATTGTGGTCAGTTTCAGATGCTGCAGTTCTTTCATAATTCATAGTTTGAGTTATTATTTTTTCAGTATTAATTGTCAGCCTTGTAAATCCAAGTTGGACTGACTGTACATATCCTGACCAAGGAAAATCAAATTATCCCTTTGTGCTGTAATCTACCTCTGGCTTTTCTGCCTCTGTCCATAATAATATACATTATATAGACTAAATGTCATCTAAAATTAGCGTTTATTTGCAACATAGTATAGAAAACCATTAGATGATCAAAAACAAAGTAATTTTGCCAAAAAAAAAGGCTCTGTTTTGAATGTCTGGGGTCGCCAGAAATTTGTGACGTTAAAATGGGGTCACAAGCCAAAAAAGGTTGGGAACCACTGGCTTAGAGACATATTAACAGGATGCAGATTGGGATATTACACTGTAACAGCTATCATAAAGCAGAAGTGTGAGGTTGCTGATGGTGTAGTTACCCTGTTGTGAAGGTTAACGCTGCAAGGAGAAAAGTCGAATTTTCACCCTGTCCATGGCAAGTCAATGGATCAACTTTGTTCCCACCCTTTATCTGTTCTAAATATAACAGCAGCATATCTAATCACCTCCCAACAGTGTAAGACTGACAAACTGATTGATCGGGAGTCCAGTCAATCACCTAACATTACTGTGATACAGCTTGTTTTGTGGCTGATACCTGATAAGGTTCCTCCGAACAAACATACAGCGTGGGTGAAAAGTACACTGTAAAAAAAATCTGTAATTTAACAGAATTTTTGCTGTTTATTTTACAGATTTTTCCTGTATTTTTAAGATACAGGAAAATGTCAATGGAATTAAAAAAAATAGACTGTGATTTTACATGTCAAATGTAAAATAGCATGAAAAAACTGTAACTGTGAATAACCAAAAAATTAAACATTTTTAAAATATTTTTTTTTTCTTTTTTCACAGAAAAATGCAGTTAAAATACATTTGCAAATGTATCAGAATTTCACTTTTTTTCTATTTATGAGATTAAACTGTTGATTTACAGTTTAATACTGTAAAAAAAAAAAAAATAAACAAAATAAAATGAGATAAAATTACTGACAATTAACCGTTAAAGAAGTATTTGTTCTATAAGTTTAACAAGACTTGTTTGTTAATTGACAGATATCTTGTGTAATTATGGGAGGTTTCACACAAAAATGTTGAATAAATGTGTTTTTGTGAATGTATAACATGTATAAGCACTAATAAACTGTCAAAATACAGTTTTTATCAATGGATTGTACAACTTAGTCTCATTGAAAATTATTTATATAAATATTTACAGGTAATTTGAAAATATTCTTTATTAAAAATTAAAAAGGAAAAAAAAGGAAAATATCATGTAAAGTTAGGGCAAAAAACTGTATTTTAATTATGGACAATTACCATATTTTTATGAGATTGTTATTTTCTGTTATTTTACACTATTTTTTCGGCACCCCTGCTGCCGGAATAATACCGTTTTTTTATTTTCTTTTTTTTTTACAGTGTAACTAGGCATTAAAAATTGGTAAGAAAATCACTATTCCTATTACAAATTTATTCAAACAAATGATACATGTTCTTTAGGACATGGGGAAATGAAAGTAAATCTTCAAATTTCAGCGTAAGCAGCGGTGGCGTCAACCAGTTTCCTCAAACAGCCAGGGATGGAATGAACAACCTTCTGAAGGACGTCATCTGGGATCTTCTTGAGAACCTCTGGAATCTGTGAATAAGAAATAAGACAATAAGAAAATAAGAAATCCCCATTAGTGTTTGTTTAAAAAATGTTTTCATCTTGACTTCAGTGATACTAAAAATTCTATAAGCAATTTCTAATGCCTAGTTACTTTTCACTCACCCTGTTGTGTTATTCACAACGTAGTATATATAGTAGCGTTGGCTCTAGTCTTGCATATGGTGCTCTGTCACCATTAAATCCAGCTGCAGAAAATGAAAATGAGGACAAGTGTGACATTGCTCCCCATGGGCTTTGCGCGAGAGAAAATAAATGTGCTTGCATTGCTGGGGGCTATCCAGTTGTTTCCTCTCTTGCCTCCTCCAGTCGATCCATTAAACTCTGGATGTGAACAGTAGAATCTCTCCTTTGAGACTGTCACTTTACCTAATGACACATTTGGAGTGGTGTTCTGAATATACATGTCTATAATGAATGCCTCTTAGTTTTTTTACCGTGTCTAATTTCATTCCAGGAAACACTCTGTCAATGCAGTTTGTCTGTTTCCAATGTTATTTTTCCTCTATTTTAAAGAACATGTTAATATCTTCGGTGGTTTGTAAAGACAGAGTTTTTCAAATACTTTTTCATTTCATTTCTCACTAGGAAATATTCTGGAGCAAATGAGAGAGTAAAGGATTTAGAACTAAGCCTATCAGAATCCATCCATGGACATTACATTTACACGCTCGACGCCCTAAACCTCTAAGCCACCTGGCTGCCCAAGGATTGGGATTTTTGGTGACTGTTTATGTAATTCAGGCAGGGGAACTATGTCAGCTTTAACCATTTATGAATGCTACTTGTGTTCACCGGTGTCTGCATCCCGATGATGTAGACAGTCTCTGAGATCATAAACCCTCACAGATCCGTAGATTCGCAAGTCTGAATGAATAATTAAGTATTTGTGTAGTAAGGGCAAGTACACATGTATGCATAAGGAATATTTTTCTTTAATTGGAAGGGGGGAGGGGATTTTTCACAGCGTAGAGTGCAGGACAGACTGGAGGAGTGAACTCTTTGGTCTTAAGAGAGCTGGGTGGGATGGGACAGACTGAGGTCATGAATGACTGGACAGGAAAAAGGGGATTGGGACTAAATCTGACTTCTATGCCTGCCTTAATATCTGCAAACCTCAGTCAGCTTGTTAAGCTGTGATGCCACTTTCTGTTTGTGGGTTCGCTTCTGTTCATGCCTCTGTTTTCAATCTGCTGCAGTAGTCTCTGTCTCTGAGTCCATAAAACATATGCATTTGTCATTCTACCACTTCACATGTGACGATAAAGAGCTGAAGAAGTGGATGGAAGTGATAAGAAAAGTAAGAATTCTGAAATAAATGAGAAAATATGGATCCATATTTTCATATAGAACAAGACTTTGATAATGCGTTTCACATCTTTACACTTAGTGTTTTGTGATTTGTCAGCCCTTTATCTGTGTTGTCCAGTTCAGGGGAGGGTAAATAATTAAACAATTTATGTCAACTTGGCCTCATTTAGGGCACAGACCGAGCTGAGCAGGAAATGAAGCGACACATTACTGTAGACGGTCCAGGAGTTTAACCCATAAAGACCCAGCGCTACTTTTATGGCAGTTCACAAATGAATTTTTGTCTCGATTTAATCTTTCTTAATTTATTTATCACCATTTATCATAATATTATCCTCTGTATTTAGCATTTTTTCCACTGTAAATCATGTATTTTCCTATATTTAATTTAGATGTTCACAAAAACTCAGAGTTAATTCAAAGGTTATTATATATATATATATATCAAAACTGAAAACTGAAGAAAAAGTGAGTTTTTCAGCAAAATCTATCATTAACTAGACATAAACCAAGTGTCTCCATCCACTGTCATTTGCCAAACTCCATGGGTTTTACTGGTGAATTAATGTTGTAGAAGATGATGGCGATTCCTCATTCACTACAGAGCCTCTGAACGTCCAAATGGGTCATATCTGATGACCCTGAAAAGCTGACAAACTGCATTTTATACCAATTAATTATACACTATATTGCCAAAAGTATTTGCTCACCTGCCTTGACTCGCATACGAATTTAAGTGACATCCCATTCCTCGTCTTTGGGGTTCAATATGAAACCAGGACTGATGGACGTCCATTTGCAGATGTAGTTTCTGTCTGTCAAGATGCAGTAGGGTGGGGGCACATGAGGGGGTCCATCTAGTCAAATGAGATAGGTGAGAGTGAGGAGGTCCATAGATCAGCATATACTTTTGGCAGTGGCGGCTGCTCGTCTTTCAGAGAGGGGAAGCTCATTGTCGACTTATATAAAAAAAAAAAAGTCAAGTTATTTAAACATAAATTCGGCCCTCCGCTCCTTTTTAAGAAAATGGTCAGTGACCTTATCGTACCAAGTAAACAAGAAAACGCTGAAATTATGTTAAATTGAAACAAGGAAGTACAATGAGTGTGTTATATTTACAGTACAAGAAATGAACAGGTAATTTCATAGTGGTCTCGATTTCACAGCAGAATATGCGATGGTATTAAACTGAACTCTGTCAAGTGAAGGAGTAGATCTCAAAACAGCTGTCAATCAAACGGGATTCAGCCTTTCGACTGATCCTCTAATCAGCACGAGGAAGCCTGGCGTCCAGCCCAGCCGAGCTCTGCCCACAGCTCCATTCACCCCCGGAGACGCCGGGCGTTTGGGGGTAGGACAACATTGTGGCTTTTATCCAATTACCGTCCAGTTTTGAGGCAATGAAAAAAACTGTTCCAATCAGTCCCATTGAAGTGCATGGACACTGAGCGCCTATGGGCAAATGCACTGAGCACAGATCGTGTGAGAAAACAGCGCAACGGGAATGTATGAGAAGTAAACAACATCGAGTCCGCTGATTTGTGATAAAGCTGATTCTGAACGAACTTGTCCTTGAGATGAACGTGTTTTAACATATTTGTAGTCAATGAAATGTCAACACAACCGTACATATTTAACCATTTAATTTTCGTAATTTTAGGGGAAGCCGGGCTTCCCTTACAGTCTATGAGAAATCGCTACTGACTTTTGGTCACCAGTGGTGGTTTGGGTCTTTATGGCTTAAAGACAAAAACAAAACAAAAACAAACCCAAAAAAGTACAGGGTGTCCATAAAGTCTCTTTGCAATTTAACAAATGTATTACAAAAGCAAATGAATAAACAAATCTGTGAAAATTATTACAAAATGAAAAGTAGATATAGAAGTTTTTTCATTTAATACTCCTCTATGTGGACACCATTAGTTGCGTGAAACACATTAAGAAGGTACTGGATTTGTTTCCATGTTGGCTATATCATAACCTCATCAATGGTGTCAGTGACATCAATGATCTTTTGCTTCAGGTCATTGATATCTTTGTTTGATACACGATATCTTTAACATAACCTCATAGAAAGAAATCCAGGGTTGAGATATCTGGTGAAGGAGGTGTCCAGGGAATTGGACCATCACTTCCAATCCACCGGTCTGGAAATGTTTGATTTAGAACCCACCAACATGCAGTCCCCAATGCGGTGGTGCACCATCTACCTGGAAAATGATGGTTAGTTGAAGGTCATCTATTTGTGGTGACACATATTCAGTCCAAAGGTCAGGGTCAACATTTGCAGTAATTTATCTGTCACTGAAGAAAAATGGATCAGTGATTGGATTACACATGATCCCACAATGTGATTAAAAACTGTGATCACCTCTGAGTGCATAGAACTAATCTGATTAACGCATCTCATCAGTTGCTTTTGTAATACTTTTTTTTTTTTTTTTTAAACTGGAAAGTGATGTCTGTCTCCTAAATGTTTCCATTCAAGTTGGGATCTACTGCAGGTAAAACACTAATTATGGGAAATGACTGTGATAAGTATTTGATTTTAAAAAACAAACTTTGCCCCTTCTGAACCAGAACTGGTGTTTGACTACAAACAAAAATGACAGTAAACAAGCACACAGACTTACTGACTGTTTGGACACTGAAATAACTTTTACAGCACTATTATGTCAGACAAATCTTAACAACAGATTACTTTTTTTTTTTTTTCCCGGAAAGGACATTACAACTGCATGCTAACCATCTTAGACTGGACCAAAATGCAAAAATGGAGAGATTAAGTTACACAGATTATCTAATGGAGGGGTGGGGAACTATTTTTCTAGGTCATACTGACTTCCAGGAGATAATAGGCCACACAGTGGGTAGCTGAAATGAAGCAAGAAAAACATCATTATATTAAACTACATACATCTGGCTGACATGACCCACTACTTTACTGTAGTAGTGGGTCTTCAGTAAAATTAGGCAATGGCCACTGCCACAGTACTGAGATACAAAATATGGGGTTGCCTATTGACACAGACCAATCAAATGTTAGCATTTTTACTACAGCCAATCATAGATACTGTTCCATGAACTCATTATCCTCTTGTTGTCACAGTACTGTGGTGATATATGGCCTATACGTCAGTGCATTCTATTGTGCATTTTGCTACCACAGTACTGTGGCAATTGATGGAAGAAACGACACATTAGTGATAGTATAGAACAGGAATTATTGTTCTGAATGCTCTATATGGTGTTTTATGGTGTTCTTTGCTCTGTGCAGTCAGTGAGGCTGGAGAAGGTGGGCGGAGCTACATGTTAGATGCAGCAGTGTGCTGTGTGACTTCAGTTCTGTGTCAGTTCTGTGTATTGAGTGCTGTGTTTGAATTCTGCACTCTTATTTGCTATCTTGTACTGTGGTACTTTTTTGGGCTGTGACAAGTTACCAGTCTACACATGATATAATGAGGATACTGATAGGCTCTGTGGTAAGAGACAATCCAATATTTTGTGCCACAGTACTGTGTCAGTAGCCACTTCAGCAAAGGAAATGACTGTCTTCAGCAAAATAATCTATAAAACACACACCATCCTGTGCATGAGGGTTTGTTTGATGGAAATTAAAACTGAAAATATTCCATATATACCATACATGTAAAATGTTATGGATTCAGTTTTAAGTGACTGAAAGACCAGTAAATGTCCAGACCCATCTATAACAGTACACTGCTCTGGTTCTGTCCAGTACTTACCAGTCTCCCTCTATTGTCACTATCAAAATGTATTTGGTGCAAAAGATTCTTTTAAAGTGTTTTTCATCATTAACAAATAGTAGTGTAGAGGCCAGGTAGATTTGCTGAAGGCCTGTAGTACTGCATCACATCATATAAACGTAAGCATATTTTTATGTAAACATAACACATATCTGTGAAGTGTCACATAAATGTAATGGATTTTGAAGTGCACCATTTTCCTTTGAGTGGCAGAAAATGGAAAGCACAAGCTCTGCAGATGTTGCTAAGTTACTCTCCACCACTGGTATTTGAGCCAAGATTGACAGATTAAGTTTCATAAAGATGATTTATTTGTTTGTGCTGTACTCTTCTAGTCATACCCACAGGTACGATCACACTTGAACAGTAGATTGCCATCATCGTACTTTGTTTGGATTCCACAGCAGGAGCGGTGTTATCAAAAGCAATATGTCACCAGGATATAATAGTGCGTCGGAGTTGGACGGCATCCATTGTGGGGAAGAGTGCAGATAAAAAGCCCATGCGGTGCTTTGAAACAGTGGGTGTTTGTTTGGTGCTCATAGCATGTTTGGTTAAGGTTTGGCATGAAGCTTTTGTTGTATTGTGACACCTTTTTGTCTGCTGCTGTCTCTAAACGACAGTTTTTGTCAGGCATTTTAAAAATCCTCCTAATGCTTGAATTTCAGGGGGGAAAATAATAGTATTATATCCATGCCTTCCATCCAAACCAGTAGACATTTGGTACGCCTAAATAAACCATTTTTATGGCAGAGTCTTCAGCTGTCGCATCTGTAACCTGTACACTGGAAAAATCTAAATCTTACCAAGTCTTGTCAAAATATCTCATCACACTTAAAATAGTAACTTTTCAGTCAGATATAAGAACTTACTTTTCGACAATAGATCTTGAAAATCTTATTTCAAGATAATTTTCACTTGTTCCACTGACAGATTTTTTTTTTGTTTGAATTAAGCACAAAATAATCTTGAAACAGGCAAAATTAAATCTGCCACTGGAACAAGTGAAAATTATCTTGGTAAGATTTCTTGGAATAAGATTTTCAAGATCCATTGTCTAAAAGTAAGTTCTTATATCTCACTGAAAATCTACTCTTTTGGTGATTCTGTCTTATTTTAAGTGTGAAGGGGACCAAACAGAAGGACCAGGACAAAGGTGGTAAAATTAGGAAAAATGATAATTTAATAAAGTTAGAAAATGCTCAACAAAAGCTCCAAAAAATATCAATTAAAACTGAGGTCAACTAAACCAAACTGCAACAGAACAAAAAACTGACCTAACCAGATAATGAACAAAGGTGGGTTTAAATAGAAAAGGACCAACCCAAATTAAACAAAAGGAGGAGGCATTACACTAAGAAATTAAAACCAACCACTAACTTTGTCAAAATAACATAAAAAGCCAATAATCATAACTAGACAAAAAATACTAACTGTGTGAAATAAATGTGATTTAAACCAAGAATTCAAGCAACTAAATTAACACAAAGAAACACACAGTGCCCCCCCCCCCCCCCCAGGCTTGTGGTAATAGTTCCTTCCCACTTCTTAAATGACGGCCAAGCCCATTAGTCTGGTCTTTTGTCTGGGAACTCAAGAACAAACATAAGTAAATAATTCAAACATAACTAATACATGCACACCCAAATTTAAAGGTTTAAATAAAATACTTAAACTAAACCATGTGATGTAACGTTTAATTGTAACTTAAGAAACAAAAACTCATGAAATAACAAAAACTACTGACACAAGGTTGTGGTGGGTAAGGCATCCACCATAAAATGTGATGAGATATTTTGACTAGAAATGAGAAAAATACACTTGGTAAGATTTTGATTTTTGCAGTGTACATGTCAGCAAAGAGCAGATAAAAGAAAAATGTTTTATTTTTGTATTTTTTTCTATTAGCATACTGATAAATATAAGAAACACTTAACTCCTGAAGATTAAGAACATGTTAGTTTGATAGTTTAGCTCCCAAAGTTGTTAGATGGTTAAAGCATTTACCAAACTAAGCCCCTTTACCGACATATTCTCACTCTAAACTTGTCACTGATGCTTGGTCAGTATGTCATATTTTTCATATCCTCCTGAGACCCAGCAATGCATGCAGTTTAACAATTTTACTTAAAAAATTATGTCCATTGCAAAGAACATTCCATAAATAAATAAATAAATAAATATTTTAAAAATGTATCTGAAAAAAAAACAAAAACAAAAAAAAAACAAAACAGTTGCATTATGCAGTTTCCAATCAAGACAATTGTTTAATGTAAAAAAAGCCAAAACTTTCACTTTCTGAGTCTCAGGAGGACTTAGGATAACCCTGAAGCATCAACTGACAGACGTGTAGATAAAGACATGGACATGGTGTGGATAGGCTGTGGCATAAAATCAATTTTGTTAGCATTAGGGAAAGAGCTAAAATCAGGAAGACAAAGAGAGAAAATGCCAAATAAACACCATTAAATAGGACGCAAAATCTGGTCACTTGTTTTCAAGTCCACAAATGTACCCAATCATCCTATTGCTACAGTGTTTTCTGCTCAACAACATCATCTGGGCCAAGTTGTCAATTTTGAACATTTACGTACTTACACTAATTTCCCTCTGGCACCCTGTGATTTGAAAAATGATGCTATAGGGGTAACCAAGGGTGGCAAATGGAGGCCAGGAGCCAGTATGTGATAACAGGGGAGTGAGAACAGGCTCTAAAATTGATGTCTATAAGTAGACGCCGCATTGAACTTCAATATCACTGACATTTTGGACAGATCAGGAAATGCTTGTTGATAATAATAATAATAATAATAATAATAATAATAATAATAATAATAATAATAATAATAATAACTAGAAAAGCACTCGCAGACCTCGGCCAAGACAGATCAGTCTCCCCACCACCACCAAAATTTAATCATTTGTTCCTTGTGCCAGTATCAAAATTTCCTGAAAATTTCCTGAAAATCCATTCAAAACTTTTTGAATTATCTTGCTAACAGACAGACAGACAGACTGACAAAGCCCGATGAAAACAGAACTTCAGTCGTTACACTTGGTGGAGGTAATAATAATGGATTAGATTTCTATAGTGCTTTTCAAGGCACCCAAAGCGCCTTACATTATTGACCCATTATTCATTGGTTCTCACATTCACACTCTGGTGGTGGTAAACTAATCTGTATCCAGGGGCAGGCTGCCAGTTTGCGCCAAATGGCCCCTCCGACCACCACCAAACATACGCTTTCATACACCAGTGTGAGTGACACTCGAAGAGAGGGGGGTGAAGTGTCTTGCTCATGGACACAATGGGTCCGAGGACAGAGAGGAATTCAAACCGCCAACCCTTCGATTATTGGACGACCCACTCTACCTCCTGAGCCATGGCTGCCTAGTGCATAAACATAAACATTAAAGCACTGTTATATCTCCGTTTCACAACCATCTTAAATGATTCAAGTTTCTAATCAAGAGTTCGTGATCTGTGTGGGATGAAGAAAACTTTTATTGTAGAAACTGCAATTTTGAGTCATAACAGGGTGACCAAACGTCTTCTTTTGCCTGTACATGTCCTCTTTTCACATCCTGTCCGGGCATTTTTTAATTTATTTTTTTTATAAATTAGCAAACATTTTCTCCATGTTTTTCACAGGAAAAACTCTTTAAATGTGTATGTATAGGTGGAAGCGCAATGTCACTGTTTGTGCAGTTGGAAAAGTTCCGGAGGAAAAGACTTTGGTCTTTCCAGTGACATATGGGAAATTATGGCAGTGAAAGGCACTGATCCACACCAGCCTGTGGATGTGGGGATGGATGGACCTGTCCATAGACGCACTATAGCAGGGGGGTCAAACATGCGGTCCATGGGCCAAAACTGGCCCACCTAAGGGTTCAACCTGGTCCACAGTATGAATTTGCAAAGTGCAAAATTACACTGAAGTTATTAAGAGTCCACAGTGTCAACTTGTTTTGGTTCAAGTACCACATTCAGACCAATATGATCTCAAGTAAAATAACAGTATAATAACCTATAAATGATGACTTCAAATTTTCTTCTAGGTTTAATTTGAAGAAAAAAAAATTGTATTACGCCTTTAAATAATGCAAAGAAAAGGCATTGAATTACTAGAATATTTACATTAACAAACGATCCTTTAACAATAAAATGTGAATAACCTGAACAAATGAACTGGAAAAAAAGGACACAGCACACACACACACAGCAGCTTTAATGACACTTCCACAGCTAGAATAATAAAATAATTTCAGGCAGCCTGTTCGACTGAAATTATTTCTCCGGGGTTATCAGCGCTTTGCACAGAATACTTCAAAACTTACATGGCGTGTGATCAAGTATCTCGAGGCAGAGCGGAGTGTTCTCTTTTTTGGAAATCACAATATGGTCACCCTAGTAATACAGTATTTAACTCCTTTATACAAGATCCAAAACTAGATTCTAACTACCATCCCACATGCTTTCTGCCACGATTTTGCTTTGCTATGCTCTTACAAACTAAATACATTCATTATTTATACTATTTAATATTGTACTTTTACATGTATTTGTTTCAATAATTTATGAATATTATCAATAAATATATCTGATTCTATGGTCATCATTGGATTAAAGTCTGGGTTATTCAGACCTGTCCCGGTTGACTTGCTTTAGCCACGCCTAACTGAATCGACCTGATTTGGGATGTTTTTTTCCATTTTTCATGCACTGAACAAACAGAGTTGGCTTAACTGACGAGGCACGCAACGGCACTGTCCTCGGAGGCATCCTTTAGTGGAATTTGAAGGGAAATCCCCTCGACACAACGGGAGTCACCAGAGACATAGACAGAGCGAGACATCACAAGGAGCTCCAAATGTGGGACAGATGGTCAAAAATTGGACTGTTGTCACTTCATTCTCAGCATAAGCAAATAAAACCAACAAAGTGGAAAAAGAAGTCACTGTCTGACTTAGCAATTTACAAATCCTTCAACTGTGTCCAAAAAGCTACAAAACACTGCTTTCTGTGAGGATTATAGGAAGGTATTGTAGGAAAAGCAGGACTTAATTTAATGAAAAACCAAATTAGGTTGAGTAAAATGGACAGTACAAAAACAGATCAAAGGGTGCAAATCCACAGGGACCATTCTCTTACATTTTAAACATATCTGAGAGTAGAATTACACTAATTTATGCATGGTGTCACATTTGTGGACAGTTCATTCAACTTTATTTTGAGTCAGTTTGACACTGATCTACAAAATCACGTTGCCTCTTGTGGGAGATGGTTGGGGGAACAAACGGATGTGGTGAAAAACAAACCATGTGGACATAAACACAGGAGACCACTGTTTAAACCAAATGCTGTGTTTAGTCCTTTTTTATATATATAATGTCCATTTTCTAACTTAGTCTTAACTTTTCCCAACCCTAACCCTGTTGTTTTTGTGTTTAAACCCAACCCAACTTAAAGGTGGGGTGGGAGATGTTTTCCTGGAGCATTTTTTACTATATTGCTGAAAATCCCCTTCACACCCCGATTACAACCAATTAACTAAATGCTCTAACACCAAAATTTAAAAAAAATTTAGACACCTGTGGAACGGACTTGACTGAAAAAACACCATCCAATCATTTTGAGCGCCCACTTGAAATGATTGAACGGTGATATGTCTATCAAACTCAACTGCCGTTTGTCCCTCCCCCCTCTGCGTGTTCCTCTCTTCGTGCATGAATCGTGCGTTCTCAGAGGTTTGGAACACTTTTACAGGAAATGAAACCAGAGCCAGAGCTTGGTTATATTAGCTATATTAGGATGGAAGCTGTTTTGTCACTAACATCAATCAGTAGGAAATGTAACGTTAGCCAGATAGGTATGAACTGGGGCTGTTCTGTAAGAGCGGGGGTGTTGGAGGAGACTGAATGAGGTATGCATGGATCGGGGGCAGAGGTGGAGTGGGGGTCAGAACTGGGGTCGGAGCTGGTGAACTGTTGCTGTGCAGCGCTCATGAACCCTCGGGAACAAGCATTGCGTGTGCCAGTACTCTGGAGGTGTGGCCTCAGTGGGATGTCTGAAGAAAGGGGTTTGGACTTGTATTTTCAAAATGTAGCTTGCTCAAACAGTTTTTCAGTAGAACTACTGTTCCTCAAAATCTACAGGAGCCAGTTAAGGTTGTTCATGGATGAGGTGTTTCAGACAGAAAACCATGGGGCAGACCCAGGACATATTGGAGGGATTATGTCCCTTGATGGCCAGGATGAGGGAAGTTTTATTTTTGCACTTTTACTGATAGTATTTTAATTTACAAAAAAAAAAAAAAAAAAAGAAATTATTTGCTGATCAAATCTGTGAGCCAAAACCCAGTTTTTGGGATGGATGATTTCAAGTAATAGAGCCATAAATCTCACATCCATTTACTTTCAGATTTAAAGGAGTGATATTTGGCTTTTTAAAATGGAATTATGCATTTCAAAACACTTCCCTGTGGTCTACATAAACTGTAAATGCTATGCTTGGGTCTGAATTCTTCATTAATTCAACTCCACAGGTCCATCTTCAACCCTATTTCTGAGCAATGACACCAGAAAGTTCATTTTGAGCACTGGCCCGTTAAATGCAAATGAACCACTTCAGGCCCCGCCCCCTCCAGGTTGTTGACTGTGCTGCTCCGTCCCGTTAAGCCACTTATGTTCATTAAAGCTATACCTACCGATGTGGCATTTCTCACAGCACTTAGTAAAAGTTTGAACATGAACAACCCGCCTCCCTCCAAAGCCCCGCCCCCTTCCCTCTGCCTGAGCTCTGAGGCTCCTCCTCCTGTCTCCTCCTCTCACCTGATGCGCGATGGAAACGGAGGAGGAAGCAGAGGTGGAGGTCCGGTCCGTTTTGGGCTGTCCGCAGACCCCTCCCTCAGTAATCAGATGCATCATCCACCTGCCGCGGGCCCGCAGCTCCTGTTCCATCAGTAGACCTGGTCTGTGCAGTACTGGGTCAGTGTCTTCACTGCAGTGCCCAGGGGATGGGTGCTGCACTGTGAATGCACGGCCTCCGCGAATTTTCCGTGGACATTTGAAGTTCCATAGTCCATACAATTATCATCCTACATCATCTTACATGTGTGACACCATGTACATGTACCTGTATGAGTCCCACCGTCAGAAAAGCTGAGCTTTATGCAGACCTGTTCAGTCCAGCACAGCTGACTTCCGGACTTTTATCTCCATCTTTCACTAATCAGACTCCCGTTTGTGCCCCTCAGTTGTCGTTTCTGTTCATAAATCCGTTTAATCCCTTCCACATGTGCATGTCAGTTCTATCCAAACACATCCTAGACAGGAGACTGTGGTCAGTGACAGGAGAAGCAGCGCGAATGAAGCGTCAGATTCAGTGGTACACATATCGGATGTGAGACGGCGATAATGGATCGGATGCTGGACGGCCGTAATGGATGATTGACAGGAGGCTCAGCCAGGTTCGCCCAATTATTTTATTTGGACCGACTAAAATGATTGGTCAGACTTTTATCAGAAATATATAAGAATTAAACATTTTTGAGTTTCAATACCTGGTGGATTTCTTTTCCATTTTATTTCGACACACACTTATTAGGAGCATTTTAAGATGACAAAAGAAAAGTGTAAAAATGCCACATCATACGGTAGAGCTTTAATACAACCAACAACTGAACATTTTAGGTAATTGGTTTGAAGTTTGGACATATTTTCAGTATGGACTACAACCGCTGCTGCTGACAAACAATTATGTCGTACTCGGTGAAATGTTCGTCAGAAGTCTTGACCTTATATGTGCAAATGTCATGACGTAACTAGTTATAGATGTACTAAATTAAGCAGGAATTAAAACACATTGTAGAAATCCACTCAATTTTTGCCAGAATGATTATAAAGATAGCTTTGCAGCACCTGGAGGGTTCAAATTCAAACTTTATGAACTATTAGGGTCCAAATACACAAATAAATGAACCAAAGACTAATAAAAGTGGGTTTTAGCAAAATATGACCCCTTTAAAGAAATCAGGTGGAGCTATTTTTGCTCTGTCACTTATTTCATTTTGGATATTAATTTATTTTCTTATGACTGAGAGAATTCACCACTTTTCTCAAGGTATTTCTTCTTGTAGTTCATATCTGACGGTACGGCTTCCTGCCTCTCCATGTGCGTACATAGAAGGTCTAAGACAGGAACCCCCACAGGGATCAGAATGGAGCAGACATCAGTGACAATGACATGACATTGATTAAGTCAGACACAGCATGAAAAGCAGGAGCTGTGGTGGAGGCTGGTTGTTAAGTGGCTTGCAGAGGAGGCAGCAAGGGTAGAAGGTGAAGGGCACATTCACACCTGCCTCCTTTGGTCTGGAATTGGTTGTTAGATCTGAACAAAAATTGCAGGGGTGAAACCTCCCCCCTGACCCTGGTTTGGACTAAACAGCTGGATTTTGGCCCAACCGAACAATGTGGTCTCGATCTGCATCAAACTGAACTTTCTGATCAATTACAGTAAGTTAATGCAGGGCTATCATTGCAACTAGACAAGAGGGTGACATACTGATATCAGATCCTCAGCCATCTATGAACCAATCAAATGTCAACACAAGGTAGCAAATGTAGATGATGACAGCAGGATGTTGTATGAAATGAAAAGTTCTCTGGTGACAATGACATAGATTAAGTTGTTATAGTTGTACTTTTCAGTGAGTGGGATAAAGTCTGTGAACTTTTAGTCCTTGAAGTTGATGTGTTCCAGCAGCAAAATCTGCAGTGGAAAGATCTGAGTGACTTTGACAAGGACCAACTTGTGAAATGTTTGGGTCAAAGCTTCTCCACAAGTGCAGGTCTTGTTGGGTGACCCTTCTTCACCATGTACATTAATATCTACCATAAATGGTCTATGCATCTGTGTTATATGCTGGACAAACAAATCTGATCCCCGGGGCCTCATATCAGAACTTACAGGACCAGATACCACAGTGGACCTTCATAAGTCTTGTGGAGTCCATGCCTCGGATCAGAGCTGTTTTTGTTCAGATCTGGTTGTTGTTTTTGTGAGTTATTGACCAGTTACTTACAGTCCATGATCAGGCAAGATATCAAACCGATATCTCAAATCATTTGTCCCATTGCCGTTTAGTTTTTAAATAGCTTGTAGGCGAACTTGTTGGGAACAATGCAACCATTAACTATGATGACTTATTTCCTGTATTTATTGTATTATGAGATTGATTGTCTTGGTGATATGTGAGATACTTACACTTATGTTGCACATCAAATTGCCCATCAGGGACATTAAAGATTTTTCAATTCAGGACAATTCTCTAAAGCAGTCTTCACTATCAGGACTCGGCCCTTGTCAAGACCACTCAAATTCTTAAACTTGCTGAATTGCTGTTTCTTGCACCTCAGCTTTGAGGACTAACTATTCACATGTCGCTAATATATAACAACATTTATTATAGACTGACAGGAAACAGACACGCCAACTACAACAAAATGTACCCCAGGCTATTTAAAGGTTTTGTTTTCCTGGCAAAAGACCAATGTTGTATAGTAACAAAGTAATAACACCTCACTACTGCACTGAGGTATGTTTTAAGAGAATTTATAGGGGAGACCGGGAACAGTTGTAACATGGGTCAGTTGTAACACTTGCAATTGCTCCAATCAGGAACAAGTTAGGACTCACCTGATTCACCCTGCTCATGCTCAGTTTAGTCCTTAGTCCATATGGGAAGTTGTAGTGCCGTGAAGCAGACACATCAAAATTTATGAGGGAAAACATAATTTTGTGGATAGAAAGTTTTGTTTTTTTTTTGCTCAGATTACTTTTGTGATTTCATAGCTTGCTTTGTAGTTAGACTCAAAGGTATGCTATGTGTCTGTTTAGCTATCTTTCATTCAGGTTAAATGTGGTAATGTTTTAGCAGCTAGCTGTAAGGCAAGCTAGCTCATCACTAATGCACTCAGGGACAGTTGTGACAAACTTGCTGGATTGATGACTAGATTGTAACAGTTTCTAAAATGTTACAACTTGCCCCAAGCTAAAAGTCAATTATTTTTCCTGGATTTCATGACCATGGGAACCCTGCAATTGTTTTTTCTTTATTTTTTTCTTTATTCCTTTATTTATTTTTTCATTTTTAACATGCCTAGGTCCCAGAAGAGAAAGACTGACAGGGGGGTGTCACTCTTTCAACTGTCCCCAGTCCCCCCTACTTTACCGTGTATTTTTTATTCTGTTTACTTTCACTTTTACTTCACTACATTTCGTAACACAATTGCATACTTCTACTCCAATACATTTTAAATGCACAGTATCATTACTCATAACATAGAAGAAATAAAAGTAAATTTGGTGTTTTCACCACTGAGATTACCGGTGACTGCAACAAAGTCAGGAAGTTGATTTGTCATTGGGCCTAATCACGTAATGCACAATGACAGAAACGATGGTCCACTCGCAACCTGTTGTTCTGTTGATGTGAGCAGAAGCGTAATATTCCAAATTCTGACTGCCTTTGACTGTTATTAACATTTACTTGTACTTTGGTTTTCATTGTAGATTACTTGACATATTTAAGTACAGAAAATACTAGACACTTAAAGACTTCAAATTGAGTAACATTTCAGTTGGTGATTTGAACTTCTACCAAAGTCATTTTTTTGGTAGGGACTGGGGCGCAGATAAGGGGGTGTAAACATGACAAATTCATGGGGCCCAGCATTTGTGGGGGGGCCCACGGAGCAGTGGAAGGGGTGCAGTGAATACAGGAAGTTGTGAAAAATTTGTGTAAGAACCGCTGTATGAGAGATGCATAGAAGCCAAGTTGGACGTTGAAAGAATGTTAAATGTCAGTTTCGTGTTCACACTAGGGCAAGTGACGTTATGTATGGACCACGCCCCCCCCCCCCCCCCCCCCCCCCCCCAAGATAGATCGACAAGAGACTGAATTTAATGAAAGGGTCCACAACATTTACCTTTCATGGGGCCCACAATTGGTAGCGATGCTCATGGGTGGGGTACCTGTACTTCAACTCAACTGTGACTTTACAGTACTTTATACAACATTGCAAAAGAGTGAGCTGTTGTGTGATCTTATTTGTTTTTGAGGAAAAGGCCTTAGCATGTTTGGCTGAAGGCAAAGAGAGAACATGACAGAGTGATTTGTTAGATAATTATTGGCAGATATGGAATGGTTTAGATGAGTTTGTCCTGTATATGTTACCCGAGTTGAATGGAAGCTTGTTTATGCTGTTTTGTGTGAACCCAGAACTCTGTAAAAGCATTAAAGAACACATCACTATACCTTGTCTCCTTGGTAATTATCTCCTACACAGACACTGAAATGTGCATCTGTAATGGGATAATCAACACTGTTACCACTTCATCTGTCAGTGGTCCCAATGTTATGGCTGATCAGTTTATTTGATTATGATACAGTACTTTGTGGTAATCATGTGAAACAGCCAGAAACTACAGTTTATATCCTATTCATCAGCTTTTATATGGTTTGACAGGTGGTGTTTCTTTATTTTAATATATGTGTGCTTCTAGGTTGCTGTGACAAAGTCCACAACAGGATTTGAATTGCTGTTGAAAGACTGCAGACACACTGTTTACAGACATCAGGATGATTTCAGCTGTCAGCTTTCTGAATGGCGTTGGCAGTCATCCACATGATGAAGTCAGCACTGAAATCCTTGAAATGGGTTCAACTCTTACTCAACCACTGCCAGCTGTATAGTCAGTTTGTTGTGAATAAGCCTCTTAGATTTCACGGTGGCTGTTGTAATTGGAAAACAAACAACAAAGACAGGAGTAAAGTACAGCTGTTGTCATCTCATGAATCAGATCTTCTTTGTCTCCTTCGAACGTTGCCCTAAAAGCATGAAACTGTAAAAAAAAATATATATATATACATTTCCATAAATTCCACTTTTCATTCAGTGTGCTGAGTGAAAAGCGGATAGGCAGAAATGCTTTGTATTCGTTTCAGATCTTTTAGTGTTAGTGGCCTTCGTGGAGGAGGTGGGGGTGGAGTGCACAGCTGCAGAGCCAATCTGAGTGTTGGTCTGAAAGGAGATGATTGTGATTACAGTTTCCAGCAGCTCTCCCCTGCCTGGCTCTGTGAGGTGTGTGCAGCTAAGACGACAGGTGGAGGCCACACATGCAATTCTCAGAGATTGTATCAGTGTTTAAAGTGCATGTGTGATGTGTTTTTCCTCAATGCAAGAAGATAATGTGCTACAGTAGGATGATATGATGGCTATAATGTCTGTTCACTGACTTACAGTAAGTGTTCTGAAATGACAGGTTTATAGTGGGCTGAGAATACACGCACACTATGGAAAATGCAATCACTAATTACTTCACAAAGTTACATCAAGTATTTTAATTATTATTATTATTTTTTTTTTTTTTTTTTTTTTTAATGAAACATTTACAGACACATGTACTTAGACAAAAGGAAACTCTCAGACACAAAACCAAAAAAAATAATACAACACCCTACAGACCTATTAAACACAAAAAAGAGGGAAAAAACCCAAAACACAACAAAAGCAAAATAAATTATATTATCAACTCCTCTTTACAATGCTCAGGGCTGATTAAGAGTCAATATAATGTATACCAACAACACATTTCTCCCTCAAAAGGACATAGGAGACAGCAGGACACTCTTGTTAACAGTAGAGAAAAAAGGATTCCATTGTTGATAAAACAAATTAATTTGTCCATGAACAGAAAATCTAATCTTTTCCAACTTTAAAAAGAAAAGTAAATCATGCACCCGTTGCCCAAAGGTGGGTGGCAGAGGTTCCTCCCACTTGAAGAGAATCATGCAGCAGGCCAATAGTGTACAAAAGCTATCGAGTCACTCTGGGCTGTGGACAATCCCAGCACAGAAGAGGAAACTATCTATCTGATAGAAAACTTTTGAGACAAGAGACAGAGTCGTTGGATTCTGGAATCAAAAGATTGTACTTGCAGCAAGAAGTCAAGTACATACAGCAGGATGTAGCAGAGCTGAGTGACCGAAATAAGGAAGTATAGATTCTTATACAGAATAAAGGATGTCACACCCATTGGTGACCAAACCATTTTTGCATCTCTAAATATTGTGATGTATGTGTCTGGTGTCAAAGTTCATGTCCCCCTCCTTCGACAGGGGCTGTCTCCAGTTGGCGTCAGTGCGTCTTGTTGTTGGACAGTTTGTCCAGTTGTTTCACACTCCCCATGGCAAGACAAAATGTTGACATGTTGAGGGGGCCCTACAGATACCGCCAGGGTCAGGAGGTGGCGTTGGCACCTCCAAGGGAGAAGGAACCACAGATATCTCCAAGAACACAAAATACTGTGGCTGTTAACCATCTTTAGAGATGTGTCACCATGACACAACCTTCAAACACACAGCATATTCTAATCTATCCATCCATCCGTCCCTCCCTCTCTCTCTCTCTTACTCTCTCTCTTATTCTCTCTCTCTCTCTCTCTCTCTCTCTCTCTCTCTCTCTCTCTCTCTCTATCTATCTATCTATCTATCTATCTATCTATCTATCTATCTATTTTACTTGCAGCAAGGAGTCAAGTACATACAGCAGGATGTAGAAGCAGTTGACAGACTGACATAAGGAAGTATAGATTCTTTTAGAGAATAAAGAATGTCACACCGATTGGTTACCTAACCACCTCACCAAGACACAATTTTCAAACACACAGCATATTCTGATCCATTCATCCACCCACCTGTCTATCTATCTATCTATCTATCTATCTATCTATCTATCTATCTATCTATCTATCTGTAAGGGTGTTTTTTGCTCACGTAGAGTTGGTTGTCCATGTACCACAAGGTTGATATTTCAATTCCTGGCCCTCTCCACATGTTCAAGTGTCCTTGAGCAAGACACTGAACCCCAAGTTGCTTCTGTCTCACTGGTGTGAACATGTGCATGAATGGGTGAATGTAACACATTGTAAAGCGTTTTGAGTACCATTAAGGTAGAAAAGTGCTCTAAAAATGCAAGTCCATTTATCAAATGGACTTGGGAACAACCCTGCACGTCAAATGCTTTTAAAGGACATAATGTGTCAAAGGCTGACGCCATGGAGGTGTGACCAGACATCACTGTGGGATGATTTAAGAGTAATGACTCTATGTTTGAGAGCTCTAAATATACTCTCAGACACGGTTAGAATTAATTGCATTATTTCAAGAAATGCATTTAAATGTACCTCTATTAGTTGTTCAGTCCAGTCTATTAGTGTATTTCTATCTTTACAAGAACTGTCAGTAAGAAATTGATTTACCTAGACTATTCTATTCATATTTTAAGAATATTATTTCCATCAAAAACAGTAAAAAACATTAAAAAAGAAAGACTTCCCTTACAATCTCAATCCTTTCCACACGGTCAAGCCTTCAATCACACGATCTGCAAATCGAGTGCTTAAAATAGCTGACCATTTTATCACTTGAGGCAAATCTAACAGTTGCACCAAGTCTTTCTATCAGAGTTCACCCCTCTCCATAGACCAGCAGAGTTCTGGAAGCACTTTATAATTTGGGAGACGACTAATAACCAGCGCATTTACATCATAAAGTGATATTAAACTGTTGTGGAGCAGAGGGAAAAACCATGCTGCTGATTATAGCACGCCTACAAAAAGAGGCTCTTTGTATTTTATTACTTTTAAGTTTTCAAGATAGAAACCACAGGCACATCTAGCTCATTTTTGCATCCTCATTTGCATGTTTTAATGGTCTACACCCTACATAAGAGATAGTGTGAAGATATGAGTGGACCGTGGCTGCCCAGCATTCAGCAGGTGTGTAATGGACTTAAAACTCCAGTCAATAATACACTGACATGGATCACTTTCATGTCAGCGAGGACAGATGGAAGGTTCTGACACATGAAATGAATACATGAAATAAAGCAGGAACACGCATGAAGGCAATGCACCTCAGGTCTTAAATCACAGAATAGAAATGGAATTCTTCAACCTTTCACCTTTTTTTCAGCAGCAAATACAAAAAAAAAATGTTGAGTGAGATGTACTGTTCGCTAAAGCTGCTTTTTAGTCAGTTCTCAAACAAAATACATTTTTAGTTAACACCATCTCATCACGATATCTCTGATTCTTTCAATTTCTTCGGCGCCCCTGCTCAGCCTTCGAAGTGGAAACTCTTTGTATTTCATTTATAAGTCTTGATTTGTCTTCACCTTTTGTCTGAAAGTGGTGAAGGTGAGCCATATTTTCTAATACTTTACTTCAAATATTACATTTTATTGTTAGACTTTTACATCTGCGACTTTGGAGTTTATATTACGGCAGCTATTTGACCTTTCTTTGCTTTCAAATGGGTGAAAGCTCACACTCAGTGAAGCACAGACATTCTTTTAAAAGCCCTTAAAAGTCCATCTCAAAGAAATCAGACAACTTCCACAACTGGGGCAAACCAACTTTTCCCAAAACAAATTAATTATTCTCAGCTGCAATTATGTTTTGTGATATGCAGATTCAAACTATAATTATGACACTTTTCCCTTTTCATAACTTGCTTCAAAGTTCTAGGTCTTCATTTCATCTTTGTACAAGCCACTGACTAAATATAATAAAATAATATAGCATGTGAGAGGCTGCATACTGATGAAATGAGCTGGTGTGATCTGAACAGACTCAATTGATAGTATAGGTTTTGAGAATATATATTATCTGAACATATGAACTAGAAAAGTGTTTTTGTTTTGTGATGCAACTTTTATGTGAGTATGTATTTATTTTTCTTTTTTTTTTTATGTTTACTACATAAGATTTGCACATTTGTGGGCTTATGGGACGTTTTTGCTGGTATCAAACATATACTAATACAGTATTTATTTTTTTTTTTTTCAATATCTTTTTATTTCACAAAAGAAAATCCTGCAGATACAGTATGTAAATAGTGATACTGGGTCTTACTTTTTATAATTCTCCTTTGTGCATTCTTCCCACCTCCCATCCCTAAAGGAATAAACCAACTAAACACACTCAAAAGTAACAGGCCAAACATATACATGTCTAAAGAAAAAAAAAAAAAATTATAATAATAGAAAAAAAATAAATAAAATAAAAAGATAAATAAAAATCATCATCATCATCATCATCATCATCATCATCACCATCATCACAATAACATTAATAAGGGTAACAACATAAGCATGAGCATAATGATGCATGCTGTAACACAAATAGCAATAATAGGGCAGCATTCATGATCTACAAACTCAAACTTTCTCCATACCGGAAATACAGTACTTTTAAGCTGATTTTCAAAAACAAATGTTTTGATCTAACAGCATTTTAAAAACCTGAATCTGTCATAAAAAAATCATTTGGTACCTCATTTTTTGTGCAAGGAGTAACCTGTTGACATTTGCTAGCTCCATTTCTAAGCTCATGGCAACTAGTGTTGTACACTTCTACCACTGCAGAAGAGGATGGGAATGACATGAAGAACTAAGAAGTGAGAATACAGATGTTATAGAAGAACATTGGATGATACGGTGAAGGTCCTGGGTTTGATTGCAGCAGTGTCCACAGGGGGTCTTTCCTCTGTTGAGGTTGTTTTCTCTATGTCTATGTGGGTTTTCTCTGAGTACTCCAGCTTCCTCCCACTGTCCAAAAACATGCGCCTTAATAGGTTAATAGTTATATCTGTGTCTAAATTCTGTGTCTGTACATGTCAGCCCTGCGATGAATTGACGATGTGTCCAGAGTGTAAACCACCTGCTGGCCAGGACAGGCTCCAGCATCCCTGTGACCATCTAGAGCAGTGGTTCCTAACCTTTTTTCCTTGAAGCCCCACCCCACTTGTGTCCAAGCAAGACAAACCAGCCCACCCCACAATCCAAAACTGTCCTGTCCATCAACAAAACCAAAGTTACTTAGTGATACTGATGCATTTTTTCGTTTCTCAGACATGCCGTTTTATAAATATGATGATACACTGACAACAGGGAAAAAAAAAAACTCAGATGAATTATCTATCTGACCTGACGAGACTGTTACTCTAGTTGGGGAGTCATAAATAGGGATGGGAATCGCTAAAAATTTAACAATTCCAATTCCATTATCGATTCTCTTATCAATTCTCATTGGGTGAGGGAATAAAAGAGTACAAACGGGTGTGTTTGCATTAACTCTCTGCACAGAAAATATACCATATACATCATGTACAAATAATAATAACAGATGATGCCAGGCCCAGTTTGGGATGGGGGGGTACAGTGAAAGTGAAACTAAAGACGCTTTATTAATTCCTCTATTGCTGCATTTCTAATACATGGAACTGGTTCAACTCTGCCCATTTCCTGTTATTGTGTACCTCATTTCCTTTCCCCTACCTTCAGAAACTTGTATTTGAGGGGGTACAATGTTGCCCGCACCGGAACCAGAACCAGGCCCGGATGACGTCCTGGTGTTCACTCTGCCGCTAGATTCAGAAGCGCTGCTAACTAGTGAATCAAATGAATCACATGCTGTGGACAAATGTTTGAACATGTCGGAGGGATTCCACCTTTCTGAAGAAATGGAAGCTTTGCAGGTGTTCCAGCGGACCTGGTGTCGTCTTTTTAGACCGTTTCTGCCTCAACGCCATGTTGGCTACGTTCTGACCAAAACAATGCAGTGTACGCGTGATGTCATCGTGTGCAACAAAGGTGGAATTGATAAGCAGAATCATTAAGCAGGCAGGTAAACGATTCCAAGGAATCGAGCTACTGGGATATGGTTCTCAAAAAGAACCGGTTCTCGATTCCCATACCTAGTCATAAAGTTTCAGAGGTCAAGAGGGTGTGGCTACTAAATAGCTTGATATTTTTTGGGGTGTTCAGACATATTTTTGACTATCTTATTGGGTGCATAAGTGTTTTTTCTTTAACATCCACGATGTAATTTTCACAACTTGTAACCTCATTGTAGACAATGCCTCGCGCCCGCCCAGGATCTCTAGCACTCCTTTGTGGGGGGCACGCACCTCAGGTTAAGGTCTAGAGCAGGGGTTTCAAACTCCGGTCCTCGAGGGCCAGTATTCTGCATGTTTTAGATATTTCCCTCTTCCATCACACCTGGAAGCCATTACATCATCATCAGGTTTCTGCAGAGCTGGATGATGTGCTGATCATTAATTGAACCAGGTGGGCTGGAAGAGGGAAATATCTAAAACATGCAGGATACCGGCCCTCGAGGACTGGAGTTTGACACCTGTGGTCTAGAGGATGAAGTGACCTGGAAAATGAATGAATGAATGAATGAGACCTCTACATAGAAATAAGTGTAGCTTCATTATGAATGGAGTCAGCACTTGGGCATTGAGTTATCTAACAACTAAACACTACATTTATGCACTATGGCATGCAACTTTCAAACTGAACCAATAACGTTTGCATAAAATAAGAAATTTAAATCAAAATGTTCATTTTTATGAGCTGTTTAAGAGTAACTTATATTAAGGTGAACATTTCCAACTGAAAAATGGAAGAAGATATGGGTAGAAAAAAAAATCTTAACATCAGTTACAGAAAGTTTGCAGGAGTTTGTGAAGAACTGACTTCTGTAATCATCGCAGAGTACTTTTAAGGGATCACTTTGTAAGAAAATGTGTGTGCTCATGTCAAATTTGTGTTGGAGTCAGTTTTGTGCTCGAAGCCAGGCATTTGAGTCAACAGTAGGCTGTTGAAGCTTTACAGACACAGCATAATGTCATTTTGGAACTAAAGAGAAAAAAAACTTGAGTCCTCTACATAGATATCAGTCTACAGGCTGCTATCACTGATACAGACAAACAAACCAGCTGTTAGTTTAGGCATGGAGTTATATTATGACAATAAATGACTGGCTCTCATCAAGACAGACTAGAAACGAACATCCTAATACTAGCTCACATGCTAACCTCACATATGAAAGGTTTAACATTAGGGATGCAAATGATCAGTTAATTCATTAATCACTAGTTGGTTGACCTTGTCAATCGATTAACGATTAATTGATAAGCGATGATTTTCCTGTGAATGTGAATTTCTCTTTCAATAAGGTCTATAAAAATAAAAGCCAAATATTTTTATATACTTCATGAAAAAAGCATGTCATATTCCTTAATGATTGATTTATTGCACCATTAGGGATACAGTACAGGCAATGACATTTAAGGAGCAGAACTACATAAATTCTGCAGAGAAATTCAATAAAATAAATGGTTCTGAAGAGCGGTAGTTTAGGAGAAAGGTTCACATTGTGGACGGATCTCAAGGAGCTGGGACATGCCATGAACCCCCCCCCGCTCCATCCCGGACCGGACCAATACTGACCCCAGATATGTGCACATATTTGGGCCTCCTCCTGCTGGCAGGGACGTACCGCTCCCACAAATAGGCACCCAGCAGCATGTGATCTGTGTTTCACTTCACCATGTCCTAAAGTGATTCCAACTCATCAACAGCACAATCCGGTTCTGGTCACAGTGCAGACCAGCCAACAGCCTTCAGACAGGTGTGGGACAGGTGGACAGGGTGACTCCCCCGATATTCAACCTCAGCAATGAAGCCTAGTTCAGACAGTGGCGCCCCCTACTGTCAACACCACAAATACCACCATGGAAAAGGGCAATTACCCGACAATTATTGTAATTTAATCCTGCAAATTCTTGACAATTACTGATTGATTAATTGTTTACATCCCTATTTAACATGCATTTGTTTAACAAGATAAATCGAGATTGAAATGTGGTTTGCAGAGCTCTTTGAAAATAGCTTCTAACAAGATGAACACTTCAAATTGAGGAATGGAAAAGGGTGCTATCAGTGGATCAAAATAGAACAAAGCTGAGTCTGGAAGCAGTAAAATTCATCCAAACTATAACAACTCTTGGAAGCAGAGTGTGGGCTGTGTGCACATTTCACCCAGGGGAGGGGGATCAGACTCTGGGAAGCTGTGCTTCTGAAGCTCCAGATTCTGGTCCTGATGTACAGGTGCCTCCTTCTCTTTATGCTACATCTGAATGGACAAACTAGCATTATTAGTTATGCAAGACTTTGCTGCCTAAAATATCACTTTTTACAGCGTTGAATCTGGGTCAGGGGGAGTGGTTTTGTGGCAGCAGGGTGATTTGTTCGATGTTGTGTTTTGGACTGAAATGCCATTAAAAAATTAGTATTCAGGTACACGATAAATACGTTAAGTAGAAAACATGGTGAACACTGTATGATCATGTTTTCCTGGTTATTAAATTATAACAAAATAGACTTGGCTTATTAGGCGACATCATTCATACATTCATCTTCTGAACCCGCTTTATCCTCATTAGGGTTGTGGGGGGTGCTGGAGCCTATCCCAGCAACCTATGAGCGAAGGCAGGGTACACCCTGGATGAGTCGATTAGGCATCAACTGCAATATATAAGAGCACCATCTGTGGAATCCAGACCCTGTGGACTCAGTGCAGTTGAGCAAATGATAAACTGGTACATTATGTAGCACTGCTGCCTGCCTCAAAGTATGACATAACATCATATTAAGTATTTTCCAGTCTTCTGATAAAAGCTGCTGTCTCTATTATTAGACCAACTGTTTTCCTAATAAAGTTCCTCAGTCTTTCATCCTATTTTAAATCCATTGCTAACAAGTACAGCTCTTGTCTTTATACAATCTGTAACTGCACAGAAACTCAATGCAAAATACAACAGATGCTCAAATGCAGTTTTCCTACTAGAGACACTTTTGGGGCTTTATACATTCTGACATGAAGAGTGTAACTAAAGCAGGTAATGAGTCATCATGAACTCATTAGGAACACCAGATGGTGGCAGCAAATGAAAATTACTTCTGACTGCATAAGAGAACTGAGAACTGAGGCTCTGAGAACTGAGTCTCCAATGCACCTACCAGGTGTGACTCACCGAGCAAGAGCAGGGCTCTATAACAGAGGTGAAAATGAATCCAGTATAACAGCGCTGAAACAATTCATATGAATTAATGAGCAGAACCAAAGGCAGCTTGTACCCCACAGCCCTTTATGGTACTCAGACTTTCCCATGTAATGATTCCTGTTTCTAATCTCAACAAGATAAAAGTGGAAATTTGTACAAAGACTAAAGACATAAAACAGTGATAAAGCAAGCAGTCTACAAAGACAAAAACAAGTAACGTGAAAACAGTGACGTTTGCGTTATGCTAAACCAGCTTAAAATATGAGAGGAAAAGTCATCTTCTTCATCCTGTTGATGGGATTGTATTTAAGAAACAAAGTAAAAACAATGTCTTTTAGTCAGTGGCGAGAAACAAGTAATGTTTTTGAGTGTCACATGCTGAAAGAAATGTGTAAGAAAACCTGATGGAAATTCTGCATGTGTTGGTATTTATCATGCTGCATTTCCAATGTATGATGTGTGTATTGTATTTACTATGGAAGTACATTCTATACCTAAAACAGTGTATTCAATCATTAAACATGTTTAGTATTTGCAAACCACACTGTGCTTACGATGATTTTAACTCAACAATCATCTTTTAAATGACACAATGAGGTTGGCTGCAACTTTATATTGTATAAAAAAAAACATATACAGTGTATATATGTATATCAAGCACTATATTGGTCAAGAGAACTAATAGAATGAACCTAGATTTTTGAGGAACCAAACAGGATGGATTTGAAAGAGCCAGGGATGTCACTAGACCAGTGTTTCCCACTGTGCTGCAGCACAGAAGTGTGCCATGAGAAATCATCAGGTGTGCTGTGGAAATTTTTCCAATTTCACCTGATTGGTACTCTAAGCGAGCGCTGTGATATACAGTATGTACGACTGCATGCGCAAATGATCCACTCTACAACAACAGTCTCCTGTTTCCCTTTGCAAAGTGAAAATGAAAGTGAACCCGCCCTGATGAGGTGTGTTCTGTTGATAAAGGCCCCCTCATTAGTGACACGTGGATCAGCGGGATACCCATGGGACCTGCGGACTGTGTTGAAGCGGGGGGATATGCCTCTATTATACGGGCCTCAATCTGTCCGAGGGGTCACTGATACACCCCTCTCAGCTTTCTCGTTCCAAACGCCCCATGTCTTTCTTCAGTTCCTGCAAGAATATCAGCTTTGTGTTCAACTAAACAGGCCCAGGGTTCACACGAAGTAAACTGAGACTAGATTTGCATTATATTTTAATAAATATACTTTTTGTGAGATTTTTGTTTGGTGTGCCTTATGGTTTTTCTAATGTAAAATATGTCATGCAGCTCAAAAAGGTTGGGAAACACTGCACTAGACAGTTCATGAGGTACAGTAACATCAGCAGTATGACTAGCATCTCTTAGAGGCTGGTTCTGTTGGAACAACTTTAGACAATGTAGGTTACAACACTAAAAATCCTGGAATATGAATATTACAATATGTGGGTTTTAGCAGCTAGTGATAGAAGTCAGAATCCACTGCACTAATCAGTGATCAGGAGCTTTTACATGTTATTCCTCTAAAGGGATCTAGCAGAGACTGGCTGCCAGAGTGCTTCGTGGCCTTGTGTGTGACGGATTTGGGCTCCAACTGGTGATTACAGCTGTCATTTAGTGTGTTATCAAATATCTTCTAAAAAAGAAACTTAGCAGAAAGATACACAAGGGCATAATTAAAATATTCTGACTTCATTTTCTGAAGCCTGTCATGGTGTCTATCCATAGTCTATGCTCTCTAGTTGTCATATATTGACGCTCTTTCAGTTTTCAGCTACCCCTATTCTGCTGTGTTTGGATTTGCAGCGTAGTCCGGTAGTTTTCATTGTAACTCCATCGACATCTGTAATTGTCAGGTGATGTTTAAGAGACAAAAACCTTAGATGGAGGTGGTTGTAAATGGGTTCAAGTAAAGCTGCTGTCTGTACATTTGCATCTTTTCTCTTTGTCTTTCATGTTTGAGCCCTTCTTCGACTCTTTTCCCTATTCCTAATCATAACCTTTTTCCAAACCTCAACCCAGCTGTTAGCAGTGTTGTCCAAGTTACTTCCAAACTGCACTGTAAAAATCCAAATCTTACCAAGTTTATTTTTTCTCATTTCTAGTCAAAATACCTCATCGCACTTAAAATAAGACATAATCACCTAACGAGTAACTTTTCAGTAAGATAAAAGAACTTATTTTTAGACAATAGTTCTTGAAAATCCTATTTCCAGAAATCTTACCAAGATAATTTTCACTTGTTCCATTGGCAGATTTTTTTTTTTGTTTTTGCTTGAATTAAGCAAAAATAAATCTGCCAGTGGAACAAGTGAAAATTATCTTTATAAGATTTCTTGGAATAAGATTTTCAAAATCTATTGTCTAAAAAGAAATTCCTTATATCACATTGTAAAGTTACTCTTTAGGTGATTATGTCTTATTTTAAGTGTGATGAGATATTTTGACTAGAAATGAGAAAAATTCACTTGGTAAGGTTTTGATTTTTGCAGTGTTTAATACATTACAGATTACATTACATAATTACTTACATTATAATATTATTGTCTCAGAATTGTAATGTGTTACATGACTCCTGTATTACTTTTGAGTTACATACAGATTCTCATCATAAGTGGGACATGCACAGTGCAACCCCCCCCCCCCCCCCCCCACGTCAAAAAATATTCCCCCCTTATACAAGACATACACTGCAAATTGTTTGGTTCTTACCAAGGTAAAAAACAAACTTTGATTTAGAAGTGTTAGATATTTTATAGTGTTTTAAGAGTTAATTTCTTCTTTTAAGTGTTCATATATCTGTAGACATGCTTATTTCTAGATTTAACAATCTTAATTCAACAAATCTTATCAAGTGAAATTATCTTGATGCATGGACAGATATTTCACTTGTTCTGAGTACCTTTTAACTCAGATTTAGTGTTTTTATCTTGTTTTTACACACCTTTTTTTTTTTTTTTTTTTTTTTTTGGAAGTGTGGGAGAGCCTTGGGATGCATAAATTTGCACCCTAAAGTACATGTGGATGGATAGCTCAGTAACACTATGGTCTACGATGTTCATTTCCCAGCAGGAATGCTTGCATTTTTTTCAACATTTTACATGTTCAAACAGGGGGCATGGCACCGTGAATGCTGGTAGATAAATCCGCAATAATGATAAAGAATTCTAACTAGTCATAGAAACGTTATCTTACCTTGTCATTGCTGATCACATGGATCATGCTAACTAGCTTCTGTAAAGCAGGGTTAGGGTTAGTAATGAGCATACGTACATGTGGACAGTGGACTGTCTTCTGCCATCTTCACCCACTGGCTGAACACCAACAGGAAATGGAACTTTACTGACACATTTTTGATTCCTTAAGGCAGTGGTTCCCAACCTTTTTCACAAATTTCTGGAGACCCCAGACATTCAAAACGGAGACATTTTTTTGCTAAAATAATTTGTTTTTCATCATGTAGTAGTTGTTGCAAATAAACATTAATTTTAGATGACATTTAGTCTATATAATGTACATTATTATGGACGGAGGCAGAAAAGCCAGGTGTAGATTACTGCACAAAGTGAGAATTTGATTTTCCTTGGTCAGGATATGCAGTCAGTCCAGCTTGGATTTACAAGGCTGACAATTAATGCTGAAAAAATAATAACTCAAACTGTGAATTATGAAAGAGCTGCAGCATCTGAAACCGACCACAATGAACATTTGAAAGATAAACAGAACCACAGTGCTTCAGTTTCAGCTTCAGTTTGTCATGTCTTTTATGTATTGGGATTGTCTGTGTCAACTCACCGCATTTTTTTTTATTAGTATTTTTTTTTTTCATTTGTTTTTTATCAAATACTAGAAATTCCAGGTGACCCCATGTGTTGTCCCAACCCCAAGACTGAAAAACACTGCCTTAAGGTCTCACGGTATTGCTGTTTTTTTGTTTTGTTTTCATTTGAGCAATTAAATTATGGCTGAAAAGTGTGCTATAATGCAAGCGTTATTGAACATGTACTGAGTAAAATATTACTGAAAACTGATTAGTAATGCCTTACACTTCTGCATTACAGCAAAAAGTAATCAGTTACTGTAATGCATTACTTTTATAACGTGTTACTCCCAATGCTGGCTGTTAGTGGGCCTACTCCTCATCGTGTCTTTGGGACTACCCTGCATGTCGATAAATGACGACCACCACTCACCAAACAAACCCTGTACTCAAAGTATTGGGAGTGAGAACATGATAACTGTAAAGACCGATCTGAAAACAGGCTCAGCAGTTAAGCCCAGGCTTAGTAAAGCCCATCTGACTCTATTTGGGTAAAACTGACAAAGTGGTTGTAAAGTCTTTCAGAGAATCCATTACAAACACAGTCCAAGTGCCATAACATCAAGTCCTAAACAGGCGCTCTTACATTACTTATATACAAAATCATCCGTTAATACAAAACAGCACCACAGTTTTTTACTTTAAACACAGCAAGGTTGTGATTTTAATCATTTGTCTGTTAGTTTCTGTTTTCTTCTGCTGTGCTGTACTGGGTTTCAGATGATGTTTTCTCTCACCACATTTGTTTCCTGTTGACTGAGCAATATCATGCTGCAACAAACCAGAGGAGACACAGATATTTATGGGTGTTTAAACACATAAACCCACCTGCACTGTAGCTTTTTTTGGATACCCGTCAATAATAATTAAACCCAAGATCCACATATAATCACCCCAGTTGTTCAGTACTGATTTTTTTGGTGCTGATTTGAATAAGTCAACCACTGGAACGAAGGTGCTTCCTCTCCAATTGTCATCCCATGAAAGGTTTTCATGGGAACATAGCTGCTGTTTTCAGCCAACGGGGGAAATTGTGTGGATGGCTTCCATGGCAACATGGCAATGGGAGGTGCTGTTGGAAGCAAATGCCTGTGAAATGTGCTCAAGCAACAAACAAGCCCATAAAACAAATGAAAAAAAGTGAGGAAAATGACTGGAAGACAAAGTATGAAAGAGATTAGGCTCCATTCCTTGTGGCATTTTACAGTGTATTTTTGGATCCTCTTGGGAATGCACATAGAAAATGCTTTCCCCATTAAAAGGAAAAAGACCAGAAACTGAAAATGAAACTAGCTTTAAAATCGAATGCTTTAACAACTTAAATATTCTGTTTAATCAGGCTATATACGTCAGTTTGATTGGCCTCGATTTATGCAACCTACTCAAACCAATGTGAGTGATTAACAGCCGCAGGGGTGGTGAAGGTATGGGCTCGAGTGCTTTTTCTGTTACATTAGAGTCACACAATGTACATTCAGTGGTACTTCATTGGTCTATCTGTACACATTTAGGAAGGACAAGCAAGCAAATCCTGTGAATTGTTTGTAGATCCAGGCTAAACTGAGGTTTTCTGCCTTTGTTCACCTTCAGGTGGCTGCAATTTCTTGTGGATATAGTTGTTCTTAAGCTGTGCACACATTCCTTATCTTCTTCTAACACACACTCAGAGACACACACCTTCTCATAAACAATATTGATTGTCTTAAGCCCCTGTTAGGAGCTCAGTGCCGCTCCACATACCGCCCATGTTCTCCATTTACTATCTACCTTTTTGTCCTTCATTGCACCTCCATTTAGACACTCTTAAACCTTGCAGCTTCTCCATATCTAGATGTGATTACACCATGGTTTACTCTACACATCCAATGTCAGAATAACCCCCTGAAACCTTCCCATGTTATCTTTGGCTGCCTTTAGATGTCTAGCCAGAGAGTGATGATGGTGGCGGTCATCCAGCCTTGTGAATGTGAAGTTCTACGGTGCAGCTGAAGAAGCGGGGGAGAAGAAGCTGTTTAATGTACTGCAGCGCTCCCCAATTATGCTAATCTTTACTAAAGAATGCCTCCATAGCATGCAGACACGCATGAGCTGGTAACAGCTTTGAAGAAGAGAAAATTCTTGTGGAATGAATCTACAGGGGTTGAATTTCCCTTCCTGTTTAAATGTGTGCGTCAGAAAATAGGCCAGCGCATTCTGTTGGCCTCAGTTTCATTGCATCTGATTTTGAAAACAGCATTGGAGGCATCATTAAGTACCTCTGGTCCAAAATAAATCTGCTTTGTACTCTTTTGGAAATACTGACCATGTTGGTAGAAGTATTATTAGTTGGAATAACATGCAAACAAAATCCCTAGAACTGAAAAATGGTAGAAAAACCAGGAAGGGCCAACAACTGCTGTTCTTTGATTTTGGGGCACCAGAGACTATGTCAAAGTATGTTTGACCACATTAATAAACATGATTAGAAATATTAAATAATGTATTATAATGTACCTTATTGTACAATGTAAACATAATTAGTTTACAATGCTATTCAGGGTTCTCGCTAGCGTCATTGAACATCGGGGCCCCCGACGCTGTCCCTGGGGGGCCCCAATGCTGAGATTTGACCCGCGACGCTGTCTTTCAACCAGCGTAGTGGTGTTTTTTGTGTGTGTGTGTGTGATCATCCATCGTAATGATAACAAGATTTGAATTTGAAAAAAATATATTCCTTTGTCTTGGTGCAAAGTGCTGCAGACAGGAAATGAGAACAATATAATTAACACCCCTTTGTGTACCTTGGTATTGTCTGACGCCCGCCCGGCAACATCACTTGCCTTATGCTCATTGGCTGACAATGAGACTTCAATCAATTTATCTGATTTAAACGGACCGATCACCCGTGGAAAATTATATCTAAAATTTAGCCTGTGCATTCGTGCAGTGTGAGTGCCACTCCGATTATCCCTAATTTCATGCAAGTGAATATTTTTCTACTATCATGTCTGCGTCGAAGCACGGGAGCAGCGCCAAATGCAAGGGTAATATTGCATCGTTTTTTTGAGCCAGCGTCGAAAAGATAGTCATGGGATATTCACGCCGATGGCCCTGACAATGGTGAGCCTGTGTTTCAGAGAGTTATAAATTTCAAAATTTTCTGGGGGAGGATGCCCCGGACCCCCCTACAAAACTCGCACCATGTATGCAGGCACGCATACATGGTGTACATGGTACATGGTGCCCCTACGCTGTGAAAAATTCCTAGTGAGAACTCTCCTGTTATTTCATTGTATAATGTATCTATTATTATAAAATGGAAGTGGATTCGTTTGTGTGTGTGTCTTGGGCATCACACAAAGTCTGGAAAGAGCTGACTGATGCAGTTTGGCATATTTATGTATTTTTGGTCAAGGAAGAGACTAGCAAAAACAGCAAGCTGATAGGACCAATACTTTGGGAGATAGTAATTTTGGAATACAATAGCCTTACAATCACATTGCTATGCCCAGAATCATGTGAACGTTTTGGCAGTGACTGCTGGACAAATGCCCCACAGCATGCGTGAATATACAACAAATATCCATAATGGGGGACCGGGATGTTGCCCCTCAGGGTCAAGATGTGGATTTTAAAAACACCCCCCATTTTGCATCCCACCCTCTGTATTGATAATGATGAAGTCCAGGATCTAGAACCCGTGGTTCCCCACAGGTCAACGCACTGGTTAAAGTATAATGTATGATTTTGCAATGTATATAATGTGTATCATATTAAGTGATTATGAATAATGTAATATGATATACAATGTGAATCATGTACTTAGGCTTGGACAGAGTTTATTTTTGATAATATTTTGGAATTATTTTGTGGAGCTTGTATGGGACTTAGTGGTCAGCAGAGGCAGATGGGGTAAGGGGGCAGAAGTATATAAGTTGCACTTCATCCTGCTCCTTTTCAATTTTTTTTTTTTTTCTTCCTTAGTTTTTCTTTGATGTTTCTGGTTTTAAACTCGAAATAAATAAACAATGTAAATATGTTGCTCCCTGCAATGAACTGGCGAAATGTCCAGGGTGTACCCCGCCTTCACCCGTAAGTAACTGGGATAGGCTCCAAGCGACCCCCATGACCCTAGTGAGGATAAAGCGGGTTCAGAAAATGAATGAATGAATGAATATGTTGCTGTAAATGGGTATCACCTGTTTAAACTCTAATATTCCACTGTCTCACAAAATGATGATTTTTTTTTTTTAAATAGCAGATCTAATTAGGTGTAATTTGCCCGTCTATGGGTAAGATGTTAAAGATCATCACAAAGGTCATCTTAGTGTTATGGATCTAACAATTTACACAAAATCGATGTTTATTCAGTGACATGAGCCACTCCATTCAAACAGATCAGCCTCTGGTTTCCCTTTGAAGACTCCAAGGTCATGATGTGGTTACACCCCCATATTGACATCTTTAGTCAGAACATCATTGGAAATCTCCAAGAGTGATGACCAAAATGGCATATTCAAGGCTTCAGAACAGTATTCCATAAATGCATGGCTGACGTTACAAAAGTAACCATCCAAAGATTGATGATTCAGCGTTATGTTCTATAAACATCTGCACATTTATTAAACCCCAGAGTCTTTCTTCATACTGCTGACAGATCTTTCACTGTGTGGAGTGTTCGCGTACTTTCATCACTGCTTTGACACTTAGGGCCTGATTTACTAAGATCACTAATAATGGGTGCAAATGTGCCTGCTCGCGCTAAAAATGTTTGTGCTATTGATTTGTGTGTCATGGGTGATCAACTAAGATTGCCTGCGTAAATGACAACAGGTGCAAAGTCTTGGAGACCACCCTATTTAAATGAGGATTTTGTGTGCGCTACTGGTTGTCGTCATGGACACAATACATTGGAAAAACTGCTCCAGGATATGCCAGCACTAATCACAACAGTGCACTGGAATGATCCAGACACAAGGAAATGTAACGTTTCGAGAAGTTTTGTCATAGAAGGTATTACATGACTCCTCTTTGTGACTGGCCCCAAATCATCCCCTTGTTCATGAAGAAGTTCTAAAATGGCATGGCTGGATAGGTGATCCATCTCATTTATTTTTTCTTCCATCATTCCAAAAATGTTGATGCACTGTAATACCGGATAAGTTGAGTTTACTTAAAAAAATTGAGTAAACCGGTTACCTTAAAAAATTTAAGTAATGAATAATGAAAACTTGAGTGTATTAAACTTAAATGCTTGATTTGAATGGAAATGCTATTTTAAGTACAACACACTAAATGCCAAGTTAATTTAACTTAAAATTTGTTGCAATGTCAGTTGCTTCGGATAATCACTAACTTAATATCATCAGTGCGTTGGACTCTTTCCGAGTTGATTTAAACTAAAATCTTTTGCAATATAAATTGCTTTATGAAATTATTCAACTTAGTGTATTGCAGCATGGATGGAAATTAAGCAGGAAGATAGCTCAGTGTAACTTACCAGAACAGAAAATGCTTTTATTTTGGTGAGGCGTAATGACTTTCATCAAACTACAACTATCATAGATGAACAGTAAAGCCATAGTTCTTCCTCTGGCTCTGACTAATGGTGCAGCTCTACAAAAATACAAAAACAAACACAAAAAGGCCAATAAACACCGACATACACACATTAAGTCCAAATTAATTCTAATACTACAACCCCACTGAACCCCTGCACAGAAAAAGAACACATTTTCAACAACATGCCCAATACCCACAATGCAATGGGGAGATAAGTGGTGTTGTCATGACTAAAAGTTAGTGATTTAATTCCATTCAACTTAAACTTTTTCGTACTTTCGACTACGTCTACAAATTAGTAGAATATACTTAACATTTTATAGTAATGTAATAAAACTTAAATCATTTAAGTACATTGTAATTAAAGCATTTTAGTAAATACAAAGTCCGGGCTTACAGTGTGTAATCAGAACAGATTGGTTCTGTGCGTTGCCTTTGGTTGGGCCTATGCTGCCTCCTCGCCACAACTGCGACCAGTTTTGTGTGAGGCTGTGCCAGTTAAAACCCACCTGTCAGACGTGCTTAATATGGACACAAAACCAGCCACTGCAATCTGTTTCAGGTTTGATAAACCACATTCCGCACGTCAAACAAATATTTGCATTTACTCCCAATAATTTTGCACATTCTGGCAGAAACGCCCATATTGTATATTTATCAAGGCAAACACACTAAATGGGTTGCACAAGCTATTTTGCCCATTTGAGAGGCGCAACCCTCGGTGCGTCCTGTTAGTAGATAAACTTCAACGTGCTTTTGTGTGTCAAGTTTGCACACGTTTTTACACGCGCAAACCTTTAGTAAATCAGGCCCTAAGTGAATTGTTTCTCCTGGCAGCCATATCTTAAAAAAAAATCATTCTTTATGTTATTATTTAAATATTCATTTGAATGCAATGTTTTTTAAAGAAGGGGAAATAATTTAACCCATAAAGACCCAGTGTTACATTTGTGGCAGTTCCCAAATAATTTTTTCTCTCTATTTAACCTGTCTTAAGTGACTTATCACCATTTATTATCATATTATCCTCTTTATTTTTGCAGTTTTTCAGGTATTTTCCTTTATTTATTGTACTGATTATACAGATACTCATGAAAGCTCAGATTAAAGTTGAGGGTTATTACAGTTGAGGCCAAAATTATTAACACCCCTTATGAAATTAGACAAAACTCTTGATTTCTTTTCTTTTCTTTCTTTTTTTTTTTTTTTAATGATTGATATAGTTAACAAGACATAGCGGAAAGAAAAACAACAACACATAAACAAAAGAAAAATCAAGCAAATAAACAAACCAAAAACAACAACAGCAAAATAATGACATACAACAACAATGACATCATATTACAATGAAAAAGACAATGAACGTAAAGAGCGACTAAACAATATAGACTGATTAGGTACGATAAGGAAAAGGGGAAGAGGGGAGTGTGAATGAAAGGGAGAATGGGGGGGGGGGGGAGTAAGTATTATAATAATGATAATGATAATACCAACAACACAACAATATATAGTCGTAATACCAGTAGTCTAATTTGCTAGTAATATTGTAGTGGCGGAGGCAGACACAATGCAAAAATGGGTTTCATAAATTAATATTTATAATAATTTATTTACATCAATTACTATCAGTTTGAGTTTATATTAATTAATTTAAATTAATATGGCTATGGGGGGTGGAGCCAAGCACACAGACCCAAGGAGGGGACCACACCATTAACAAGACCTCCAGCAACACAGCCACAGCCCAGGGACCAGACCAGCCAAAGGGTATTCCTCCTTCCCCCTTTCCTGCCTTTTTTTTTTTGTTTGTTTATTTGTAGTAGTGTGACGTTGGCTGGCCGTTTAGCAGGTGGAGGTCCGTGAAATGAGGAGATGAGGCAGAGGCAGGAGATGGTGTGGTCCACAATTTTTTAAAAATATTTTCAATAATCTCTATCTCACACAAAGTGCAAGTGCTGAAAGTGCAAAGGTAAAAAAAAGTGCAAATGCCAAAAAAAAGTGCAAGTGCATGCGGAGGTTGGAGCAGCAGTGTCTTCTCCAGCAGTCGAACCCAACTGATGAAAATGGGCGCCTTTTATATTGTTCAACTTAACTGGCTAAAACCACTACAACTCCATAGGGAAGTTACAACTCAATATAAATTGCTAAAACTAATCTAAAACCTCCATAACTAAAACCCACAACCATAACCTATCTAAAACCCAAGCTAAATATCTAAAACTCTAAATCTAAACACCAAAGTTAAATAAAAACCCATAAACCAATAAAATACATCTCCAGACTCCCCCACACATTTCCCTGGCTTGGTCCAGGCCGGAACCTTCTTAAGGGCTGTTGTTCACACTGGGACTCTTTTTGCTGACGGACCTGGACACAAGGACAGGGTAAGCACAAACACTAACACACCATTCACTAAAACACTTTAAAATCCACTCACACAGACTCTAAACAAACTAAACTTAAATACTGCACATTTATATTGCACTTTATCTTTGTGTCGTAATTTGTGTCTCCTTTTCTCCAGGGCCAAGCAATCATCAATCAATTAAAATACAAGCACCACTGGATGTAAAACTGAAAAGGAAAGACAATAAAATCAATAAACTACTTTAAAAAACCAATTGCGTGCAATTACTGTTTGTGCAAATATGTTTAAAGTGCTGTGCTGTAAACTACACGTGCAAGTTAAAGTGCTTAAGTGAACACAGGTGTCGGTATTTGGTACTTAAGTGACACAGCTGTTTGTCACAAGTAGTAACAAAGACAAAATGTCCACTAAGTTTTATTAGGATATTTTATAGATACACTGAGTTGAAACAAGAAAAGGCGAAAGAGAGACGTTCAAAATTATTAGCCCCCTGGTCATTAATAAACAGTGAACCCTTTCTGAGCCACAACAGACAACAGCCTCTTAGAGTAGTTCTTCACTAGGTTGGCACAGGTCTCCTGAGGGATTTTGGCCCATTCTTCCATTGCAAATTCTTCCAGCTGGTCCAAATTGTGTGGTTTCCGAGTATGGACATTCCCTTTGAGCACCCCCACGGATTCTCAATAGGATTGAAGTCTGGGCTCTGTGCGGGCCACTCCAGGACCTTGGTTTTGGTATTCTTCAGGAACTGTTGGACCAATTTCGATGTATGCTTTGGGTCATTGTCTTGTTGGAAGACCCAGCAACAACCTAAGGCTAGACTACAAGCAAATTTCTGCATATTATCCCTCAAAATTTCAAAATTCTGTTCCTTGTTCATGATGCCACGCACCCAAACAAGGCTCCCTGTACCTGAGGCTACAAAACAGCCCCCCCAGCATGATACTCCCACCACCATGTTTAACTGTGGGAACTGTGTTCTTAAGGTTGAAGGCTTCTCCCTTTCTTCACCAAACATAAATAACATCCATGTGCCCAAACAGTTCCAGTTTAGTCTCATCAGATCAAAGCACAGACTTCCAAAACACATCTTTACCTTTTAAATGTTCACGGGCACCATGGAGAAATCAAGAGTTTTGTCTAATTTCATAAGGGGGCTGATAATTTTGAAGAAAACTGAAGAAAAGTTGACTCTCAGTAAAATCTATCATTAACTGAACATGAATCCTGTCTCTCCATCCACTGTCATTTATCCAACTCCACGGATTTAACTGATGAACAGTGTTGAGAATAACGGTGTTCAAAATAACGATGTTACTAACACCGTCATTGTTTTCCAGTAATGGGTAATCTAATTAATCACTATTTGAAACGTTACAACGCTGTTACCGGCAGTGAAATGTGGCACCTTACTATGCACTGATCTCTAACAGCTGTCATCCGTCCTGGCTCGCTCAGCCAGGCACAAGAGGTGTGACGTTCATGGACGAGTCGAGTCTTTTAAGTGAATGACAACAACCGATTCGTTGCGAGCTGTTCTTATATTCAAATTGCCCACACTGCCTTCATGCTTCACCTGTGTGCCACATGAGTCTGAGTTGTCCACGCTGCCTTCACCTGAACGACCAATGACATGTTTGAGTTTGAGTTGTCCACAGCACACCCCATTCACTTGAACGCAGCACAGCTAATTAAGGGGAGGAGTTATCAGTGAGAGTCCAACTGATTGGACTGAAGATATTTACTGCTGTATCAGGGAGGAGCGACAGAAAAAAGTGGAGATGTGGGATTAACTGGAGGAGCATCTTCTTCCTATAAATGCAGATATGCACTTATGTGGTGGAAAAGCCAGGCCCTGGTGGACCCCAGCCTCACCACAGTTATGGTATGAAGTACCTGTCTGCTCTTCTACTCTATGCAGCAGGCCGTGAAACACGCTCAAAAATCAGTTTCCTTTTACATATTTGAAGGTTTTTCAAAAAAGTAACACAATAATTACTTTCCCTGGTAACTAATTACATTTCTTTCCCTGATAATTAATTACATTTATGAAGGAGTAATTCCGTTACTAATTCAATTACTTTTTGGGAAAAGTCATTTGTAATGATAACTAATTACTTTTTTAAGTTAATTTGCCCAACGCTGCTGGTGAATCAATGTTGTAGAAGATGACAATGTTTCCATGTTCACTACGGAGCCTCTGAACGTCCAAATGGGTCATATCTGATGACCATGCAGATGACAAACTGTATTTTACACCACTTGTTTATGTGACTGGTGGTATTTTCTCTGCGTTGTGTTTCTTTGTGTTGCGATGCAAGATGGACCAGCAGGACACAACGTTGAGATTGGAGGAGTAATGGACACTCGCACTCCGTTTATTTCCTGACAACATTTAAATTAAAATACAGTCAGTCCAACTACGGTCCAGCCCTAAACTATAAGGAGAAGACACCGGTTAGCATGCTCTCAACACACGCACTCCATTCACCCGTCAAACATATACACACTCAACCAGTACTGACACACAATCCACTCGAACACCACACAGACAACAATATAGATAAAATTAAATGCCAAAAAGGAACATAAAATCACTTAATAATGCACTATGACAATAGATAAAAACAGATGACCTACCTCTTCCCGCAATGAGACATTACAAAAAGGAAGAGGAAGGGGAGGACCCCGACTTTATATTGGGGCACTCCTGGAAGTAAATAAAAAACACCGGACATAAATCAACGAAGAACAGGGCGGAGGACTAAACAAAACACAGGACTACGACTAAAACAATGCCAGGTAACACTTAAATTAAAAGAATAATCAGAATTATTACAAAAGTAACATTATTCAGATCAATATACTTAACAAACATCCTGCACCACAAGGGGGTGCTACCTCCCAATTTATCAGGATTTAATAGTATAATTATGTTACATTTACATGGATTGATAGGATTAGTGGAGTAATGGGTGTTAAACATTGTAGGTCAGTAGTTGCTTTTGGTCAGTGGTGGATGTTTGGGTCTTTATGGGTTAATAAGGTAAAATATGCAGACGTGGTAAATGAAAGTACAGACCTAATGAGAGTTATGGTTTTTCCTGCATGGTGGTATCCACATCCATAGGCCACAGCTGATCACTGAATGGTTTGAGGAGTCTGACAAATCTGCAGGGGAACATTTATGGGAGATTATGGATGACTGTGTACGAAATCAGACTCCCTCACTACCATCACCATCAAAACATCAAATGAGAAAATACTTTGATGCCGCAGAGGATTGAGGCTGTTCTGGTGATGTAAGTGCAAAAGAGTCATTTATGGTTTTGAAACCAGATCTAATTTTTATTTTTTTGCTGGACAGTGATTTATAAAACAGTTCTTCATTCATCCACTTTGATATCAAACTAACATGGTGTGGCTCTTTGGTCTCACATCAATTTAATTAGTGTCCGGGTCTCTAGTACAGCACATATAGGCCTAATTCACCCCTTACCCCTCCCCCTTGGCCCTTGCACTTGGCAATACCCCTTGAAATGTAGCTGCATGGGGTAGGGGTTGAAACATTCCCTTAAAAAATGGGACGACCCTTCGAGACCTGTTACTTCATGAGCAGCCATTGATGCCGCTATAAACAGACGCGACAACTTTGTTTCCTAAAGTATTCCCCATGCCGTCAGCAGCTGTAACCGTCTCTGTTCTTTGGGCTTTGGTCATCTTTTTGCAGCTATCAACTATAAACTGCAGAAATGCGATCTATAACCCACTGAAACGGCATTAAACGGTTGATCAAATTATTAAGTAGTTTACGAAGAAAATACGTACATTTGTGTGTTCCTTTCATCACACTGCTGCACTTTTTTGGCTGTGTTTACCTCCATCTTGCCAATGATTCGAACTGAATTATGGGAAATTTCTCCTACCTCTCTGTTCGTAGTGTGGTCCTGAAAAATCTCCGTTTTGAACAGCCCTCCGCCTTAGCCCTTCCCCTCCGAGTAATTGAGAATCGGGACAACACTACCCCTTCAAATGTACGCACAAAACTGAGGGGTAGGGGTAAAGGGGCGGAGCCAAGGGGTGAATTGGAATTGAGTCATACTGTATATCCAAGAAAGATATTGGTCTAGTAAAAGACTTTAACAAAGGTTGGCCTTGTGAACATACACTCCTCAAATCCTCAGAGCAGAATTAACAGCCTCAGGGTGACCTTCGAGGCGGAGGAAGGGAATGATTTCCGTGTCCTCCAAATGAGGACCCTGAGGAGCAAGAAGCAAATAACTGAACAGAAAGAACCGTTGGTCATTTATCTATTTTCAGTTTCAGCTCAGTCTTTCTTAGAAATAACACTCAGAGTTACATGAAAGGTAAAAATATATCTCTATAGACCCCTTTCAGGGATTTTGTGTATTTGTATGTTTTTCAGTTGGCTGTTTCTAGTATAAATGTGCAGTATGTCATTTCTACCACTCTGGAACTCTCAGTCGAAAGTTTATGTTGTGAAACAGTGTGGGATGACTTGAACTGTTGTTTACACAAGTCTTTCTCAAATGGGGGTATGTGTACGCCCAGGGGTGCTTGAAAGACACCCAGGGGATACTTTAAATTTTTTTGAGAAAGATACATTGAATAAGTCATCATGTACTGAATACAAAATGAATAATGAGAATAAATGCTGAAATACAAAACACAATAAACTTATAAAATAATATGGACACACGTGATCTTATTTCATTTCAGTATTTTCTTTAAGAGTAGGACATGGATTGAGATGATTAGTGGACCAACAGGTATCAAACATCCACTGGTGTCCAAAACCATCTACTGACATAAAATGTTTAATAACTTCCAATTAATTAATCATATCAATACATGTAAATAGTGGTGTTAAAAAAAAAGGTGAAAAATACAAATTTGTCATCTTTTCATGGTTATCAGATATGACCCATTTGGATGTTCAGAGGCTCCGTAGTTACCATGGAAACACTGTCATCTTCTACAACATTGATTTACCAGTAAAACCCATGGAGTTGGATCAATGACAGTGGATGGACACACTTAGTTTATGTTCAGTTAATGATATATTTTACTGAAAAAGACATTTTTTTTTTTCTTCAGTTTTCTCTGTTTTGAAATGAGCATCCATATGATCACTACAATAAATAAAGAAAAATACCTGATTTTCACTGAAAAACTGCAAAACTACTGATAATATGATCATAAATTGTGATTAATCACTTAAGAAAGGTTAAATAAATAGGAATAATTTTTTGGGAACTGCCACAAAAGGAGCACTGGGTCTTTATGGCTTAAATTATTTCTACTTCTTTCAAAAAAATATTGCACTCCAATAGATAGAATAATAAATACCATCATCTTCTACAACATTGATTCACCATTAAAACCAATGAAGTTGGATCAATGACAGTGGATGAACACACTTGTTTTATATTCAGCTATTTATGTATTTGTGGAAAAAGTCACTTTTTCTTCAGTTTTCTCTGCTTCTGATATAATAACCCTTAACCCTATAACGGCAAACATATAATATTTGATACATGAGTTTTGATGCCCTCTACATGATCAGTGTGTTGTTTTTTTGTTTTTTTTTTCTTGAAAAACCTGATGTATACAACTAGCTACATGCAATACATAAATAATCCACCAGGGAGGAGGAATTCTTCACCGGAGGCCTTTCCAGTGACACTACAAGACTGTCATTAATGAGGAAGGAGGAAGAAGTTTGGCAAGGAATTGCCAATTTGTTAGACATGTTTGTGTTATATTATGTTTTTGTTTGTTCAAAAATAATAATATTTGAACATTAAGACCCAATGTATCAAATATGATACAAAATTGAAACTCATACATGGAAATTGATATTTGAAAAAAAAAATAAAAATAAAAAAAAATGGGGTTGATCAGAAGGACTAATAAAGGCTCCAGTTTCAAAGAACTGGAATTTTCTGTCAATGATTTAATGATTCTGGCTTTACTGGGTTAACTTTAATCTGAGCTTTTATGAAGATCTACATAATCAGTACATTGAATATAGGAAAATACCTGATTTTCACAGGAAAAAAACGCAAAGTAAAGAAGATAATATTACAATGAATGGTGATATAATCACTGAATAAAGGTTAAATACAGAGAAATAATCATTTGGGAACTGTCATTAAAATAGCACTGGGTCTTTATGGGTTAAACACAGAAACCAGATGATGTTCTCTTCCAAATGAAGGCTTTTATATGCAGTTTGGCCTCACAGTTCTATTATAACTCTGTAACTCTAACCCTGGGGCTGCAGGAACCATGAGTGTTGAAAGGTTAAAACATATGCATGTAATACGGATATATAGGCTACATATATATCATACATAATGCATGTTTTTTGCTGGTTCCATAGTGTAGTGGTTATCATGCCGGACTGGCATTGAAATTATTGTCAATTAATAAGCCTGACATGGTCCCACTGCTCCTATTCTGAAGTGTGTGGTGTGTTCCGGCATGTTCAGCATGTCATGGGTTAAATGCAGAGTAGGGACGTAAACAATTACCTGACTATCAATTAACTGTCGAGAAGAATTTGCTCGATTAAATTATTAATTGTCGATTAATTGCCCTTTTCTACGGCAGGATTTGCGATGTCGACAGTAGGGGGCACCACTGCCCAAACTAGGCTTTACTGCTGCAATGCAGTGGCTGGGATAGCCGGTCATCGAACCGGATCATGGCGTTGATGAGTTAGAATTGCTTTAGGGACATGGTGGAGCGAAACACAGACCAGCCCGTCTGCATCTCTGCTGAAATCTCACTCCATCATGTCAGGTACTGATGCAAAGTCAGAAATGCCCATTTCTTCTAAACTGCCCCTCTTCGGATCCATTTATTTTATTGAATTTCTCTGCAGAATTTCTTTAGTTCTGCTCCATAAATGTCATTGCCTGTACTGTATCCAATGGTACAAGAAATCAATCATGAAAGAATATGACATGCTTTTTTCATGAAGTTTATAAACAATATTTAGCTTTTATTCTTATAGACCAGGGGTGTCAAACTCATTTTAGTTCAGGGGCCATATCCTTCCAATATGATCTGAAGTGATCTAAAGACCAGTAAATTAATAACATAATAATATATAAATAATGCCAACTCCAAACATTTCAATGTGTTGTATAGTGAAAATAGTAAAATTACATTATGGAAACGTTTACATTTATAAACTGTCCTTTTAAAAAATGTGAATAACATGAACAACCATGAAAAAAATGGAATTTATTCAGAAAAATAGTGCAATTTTAACTATATTCTGCTTATTCTTTGTAAATGTGCATTACAACTTACAGATCACAATGGATCTGCAAGTACACAAAATATTTTAGTAAATGGCAGAACAGTAAAATTGCACTTACTTCTCAGGACATTTCTAGTGTTTCATATTTTTTGTGAAAGGCTAGTTTGTAAATTTACCCATTTTCATGGAATTATAATTTATTTTACACTAAAACAGAGGAAAAATTTGGAATTGTCAATATTTGTAGGTTTATATGATAGTATTTTACTGATCTGACCAGGGGGGTTAGAAAATATCGGTTCTGCAATATATTGCGATATTTCATGTCACAATACTGTATCAATATTAAAAAGTACTGTATCAATATTTTTAGGTATTTATTCAAATGCAGATATGGTGGATTTTCATTTTTGTTTTTTTATTTTTCTTTATTGTTTATATCTTATTTATTAATATTTAACCCTGTTTAATTAAATAATGGTTATTTGACGCATCCTCAAAGCACTTCTTACTGTTTTTACTGAGAGTGGCAGATGTTTGTCCCTTTGGAAACTAGGAGAATTAGAAAAATTTGTGATATAGTATTAGATCCTGTTCTGATCAAATAAAAATGTGTTTAGCATTTGTGCATATTTCTGGTGTAATTCAATTCTTCCAGGAAATAATCTTTAAAAAAAAAAAAAAAAAAGAAAACAAACAGAAAAATTCCCTTTTTAACAGTATCATGATATATTGTGATATATCGTATCGTGATCCTAGAATTGTGATTTGTATCGTATCGCCAGATTCTTGCCGATACACAGCCCTAGATCTGACCCACTTGAAACTAAAGTAGGGCTTTATATGGCCCCTAAAGTAAAAGGATTGACTGTTAATATCTTGAGTGTAATTTTTGCATTTCACAAATTCATCCTACAGCCTGGATTGGACCCTTTGGCGGACCGGTTTTGGCCCCCGGGCCGTATGTTTGACACCTGTGTTATAGACCCTTTTGAAAGAGAAATTCAGGCTCTCAGGAAATCTGCTGCTTCTCAATTAATCGTTAATTGATCGATAAGGTCAACCAACTAATGATTAATGGATTAATCGATAATTTGCATCCCTAATGCAGAGAATCAATTTCACTGTGGGTTGCATGTAAAATACATATGGACAAATATAGATTCTTAATTCTATAGGAGGAAAATAACATTTTTTTCCTTAAACATTTGTTCTAACTGTGCCCTCATGTGGTCTGGTTAGTAGAGACATTTTTTCTACATCATTCATAAAGTCTTCCTGTCATTTTCCGAAGGCAGACTGATCCACTACTACCCCTCTCCCTCCTGATTATGATATACCTGTCATTGGTACTGCACATACAGTATGATACACTGACACAATCCCTGCAAAAATAGCTGAACTATCAGATTTATGCTGCTGTCATACAGCCTCAGGCGTGTCCCATCCACGCCTGCTGCAGCGTCGGCGCACACTGACACTGTTGGCTGTGATTCAGAGCTGCAGGAGGAAGTACTATTGTGATGACTTTTCATAACCAGCAAGGGGCAGTGTCACACTGAGCAAAGGCTGCACGGAGCCACCGCCACATGCAAATCACTATAATAAAGGGGATAAAATAATGGGAACTGTCTAGTCCCTGTGGAAGTGTGGGGGGGATTTGGTGCATTAGAGCTGCAAAAGACTCCAATTATACAGGCTCAGATGTCAAATGCCTCCTGTTTCATATCAGCACTTTGTTTCTTTATCACAGTATTTACTTCAACACCTGTTAGTTCTTCATGTTCAGCTGCACATCATTAGGGCCCTTCTCTGATGGCGTACCCTGGAGGCGTCACTGTTAAACCTGTTTCTGTTTAGGTTTACTTCATGTGTAAGGGTTCAGTGTCAGTTTGTGGAGTGGAGTGTCACTCAAGAGATGAGGTCCCAAGTATTCATCACATGGGGAAGTCTCCATGTAAAAGACACATTTGTACCATTTACAGATTTGGTTTTCAGTGCATCACCTTTAGGGTGCGTAGTACTGTTTTAAAAAAAGGTCATTACTTAAGGGAATTTTCTGTTGAGCTGAGGAACAAACACTGAGAATAAGAAGACCTTCCAGATCAGGGGTGGCCAACCCTGGTCCCCTGCATGTTTTAGATGTATCCCTTTTCCAACACACCTGATTCAAATGATAAGCCTGTCAGCCAAGCTCTGGAGAAGACTGATAACGACTGTCAGGTGTGCTGGAAGAGGGAAACATCTAAAACCTGCAGGACAGTGGCTCTCCAGGACCAGGGTTGGCCGGAATATCTAGTATCGTACGTAATCTTTTTAAATAGCCAGCAAAAAAAAATCTGCCACAGTTACCCTTTAACCCAGTGTTGTTCAACCTTGGGGTCAGGACCCCACATGGGGTCATCTGAAATTTCTATTAATTGATTAAAAAAAAAAAAACAAAAAAAAACTTACTAATAAAAAATATATATGGGGAGTTGACAGAGACAATCCCAATCCATAAGAGACACGACAAACTGTGAAGCTGAAACTGAAGCACTGTGGCCTCAGTCCATAATAATATACATTATATAGACTAAATGTCGTCTAAAATTAACATTTATTTGCAACATAGTATAGCAAAGTATTACATGATCAAAAATAAATTAATTTTAGTAAAAAAAAAAAAAAAAAAAAAAAGTCTCAGTTTTGAATGTCTGGGGTCGCCAGAAATGTGTGATGTTAAAATGGGGTCACGAGCCAAAAAAGGTTTAACCCATAAAGACCCAGTGCTACTTTTGGGGCAGTTCCCAGACAATTTTTTCTCTCTCTTTAACCTTTTTCAAGTGCTTTATCACCATTTATTATCATATTATACTCCATATTTTGCATTTTTCATTGTAAACCATGTATTTTCCTTTATTTAATTTCCTATATTTCATTTAGATATCCATGGAAACTCAGTTAATTCAAAGGTTATTATATTTAAAACAGAGAAAACTGAAGACAAAGTGAGTTTTCAGCCAAATATATCAGTGACTAAACATAAACCCAGTGTATCCATCCACTCTCATTAATCCAACTCCATGGGTTTTACTGGTGAATCAATGTTGTAGAAGATGACGGTGTTTCCACGGTAACTACGGAGCCTCAGAACGTCCGAATGGGTCATATCTGATGACCATGAAAAGATGACAAACTGCATTTTACACCAGTTATTTACATGTATTGACAGGATTAGTGGATCAACGAGTATTAAGAACTTTAGATCAGTGGATGCTTTTGGTCGCTGGTGGAGGTTTGGGTCTTTATGAGTTAAGGGCATTGACAAGGGAATGAACCTATGTTTACCTGTTTTTAACACTTTAGCTGTGAGGCAAAAGTGTTACTTACTCCACCACACCACCCTAGTGTGTTCACAATGAAATTAAAACCAACTATAAATTATTTCTAAATCCTTTAGAGAAAAATACGGTTATTGTAATATGGTATGAGTACACAGTAAAAAACAGTGTAAATTTAACTCTTATAGAGTTCAATTTAACTCTGTTTCAGATAACATTTGGTCCCATTCAGAATTAGAGTAAAATTTACTCTATGACCCGTATCAAATTTTCAGAGTTAATTCTACTCCTTCAATTGAGTGTTAAAATTAACAATGAAAGGTGTAAAAAATATTTAACACTGTGGTGTTTGCACACTGTTAGAGTAATATAGTTACACTTCATAGAGCTATTTTTACTCCAAATTTAGTTGACTCTATAATATGTTGTCTGTGCAGTGTTATTTTCTTCATCAGTTTGCACCCTATGTTAACACTGAAACAATGTAGAATTGCAGGGGTCCCCAAGGTGGGGGTCATGAGTTGATTTTCAGAAATTTCTCTAAGTAACTCTCATGGTGCTTACAATAAATGTTGTAAAACAGACACATTAACCTAAATAAACATTAGCACAAACCCCCCCTTGAACCCCTGCACATAGAATAGAACACAATGAGTAAAATGTCCAGCACCCACAATGCAATGCGACTGGCACTAATCATTACTCTGTAGAGTTGAATTTTACACTGCATCTGTGCAGAACTTTACACTGACTTTTAACTCTACTGTTAGAGCTGGTTTACTCTCCATAGAGCTATAAATACTCTATCTAGGTTAAAATAGCTTGACTCTGAAATATTGACACTGCATTTTTTACTGTGTACTGTATATACATAACACATATATACTAATGGTACTAATAGTACTAATGGTACTAATGGTACTAAGGACCGTCTGATAAAGATGTATACGGTGTTGACTCTTGAGGGTCCTGCTGACGTGGCGTTGGACCAAATTTAGACACTTTTCTTTTGACACTGAACAGTAAAGTATGTATGTATGTATGTATGTATGTATGTATGTATGTATGTATGTATGTATGTATGTATGTATGTATTTATTTATTTGGATCCCCATTCGCTGATGCAGGACATCAGCTACTCTCTCTGGGGTACTCCCATTCCAAACACACATACAGTATCCATTTACAAGCATAAAAACAATGTGATTCACCCTTATATTACCTTCTTAAGTACACTCAACACTCAAACAAAACAATATTAACAATAATAACAAGAAAAGCACTCAGAGAGCGCATACCTCCACCAAGACAGATCCCCCCCCCCATGTTTGTTTGTTTGTTTGTTAGCAAGATAACTCAAAAAGTTATGGACAGATTTTCAGGAAATTTTCAGGAAATGTTGATACTGGCACAAGGAAGAAATGATTCAATTTTGGTGGTGACTGGGGATGGGGGGGCCCTCACTGATCAGCCTTGGCAGAGGTCTGCACTTTCAAAGTGCTTTTCTAGAAAAGACAGCGCAGACCTCCGCCAAGGCCGATCAGTGGGGCCCCCCTGTGTGCCCCCCTACCCCCAATCACCTCCAAAATTATATTATGTCTTCCTCGTGCCAGTATCAACATTTCCTGAAAATTTCATGAAAATCCGTCCATAACTTTTTGAGTTATCTTGCTAACAAACAAACACGCACGCACAAACACAAAGCAAAGAGATCACAATACCTCCTGGTGGATAATAATACTGCAAGATAAAGTGAAAAAAAACAGAAAAAAAAAACAAAACAAAAACAAATGATGTCCCATGATAAGGTGTCAGTATAGCCATGGGGGTAGATTTCCTTTCAACCTTGTAGTTTCTTGCCCATAAAAATATACCCTATGTGGTTTCCCACAATGCAATAGGCTAGACCTTTCACCGGCCTCGTGGTTTATCTGCTGATCCTGCTTCCTAACCTCACAGCTGTAGTTTTAAAGAGGACAGAACACAAGCTGTTCTGAAAATCCTTATGCTGTTTTGAAATAAGCTAACAGAAAAAGGGAAGGAAATGGACCCCCTTTTTTTTTTTATCAGCTATCAGCTCCCACATGACGCGTGGTGCGCTTAGAGAAGGATATCAGCATCTTGTCAGCTGCAAGAACGTGTTTGTGCATTTGGGCCCGGCTCTCTCATATCTCTTTTCAGGAGAGCTTTGGCAGAGATATCAAAGGCTGCATTCAGGAGATAGCCTATCTATAAATTCATCCAGTCCCACCCCCACCCTGACCATCTATCCCAAGGGGACGCGGGGAATTCTCCAGCTCTACAACACACTGCCTGCATGCATATCATAATACTGCAAAATCTGATAGGAATGCAAAGCATAGACTGTGTACGCTTTGCAGGGATGGAAGACAATATATACAGGCAAGATAGGATAAGTCAACTGTGTTTGGACTCTTTTGTTTTCCTTTATTTGAGAAGCTGTAGCAGCATTAGACACTTCACTCACTAAGAATACACACAGATGGCATTTTATGGTTGTGAATAGACATCCAGGAATTACTGAAACAGTCCTCTATTATTTTTTCCTCCCTCCCTTTTTACGTTAGGTCATCTACTTAATGAGCAGGAGCTGAGCCCTTTTTTTCTTCCCTAATTGTATATAGTTCTTGTTAAAGGTGGGGTCCGAGATGTTTTCCAGGAGCATTTTTTAGTATATTGCTTAAAATTCCCTTCACACCCCGATTAAAACTAATTAATTAAATGCTCTAACACAAAATAAAAAAAATTTGTCACCAGTGGAGTGGACGGGACTGAAGAAACACCATCCAATCATTTTGAGCGCCCACTTGAAATGATTGAACAGTGATATGTCTATCAAACTCAACTGCCGTTTGTCCCTCCCCCCTCTGTGTGTACCCCTCTTCGAGCATGAATCGTCGGCCCAATGCACCGGGACAGGACACCCGCCCCATGGTAGGAGTCCTAGTAGTAGTGGTAGTCATTAATGCCAACTCCCATCACCGCGTCCTGTCCTGTCAGGAAGCCGGGCTACAGGCTCCGAGCGCCGGGGTTCTGTCGAGTTGAGCTGCTCCGTCCACCCGCTCCAGTCCGGCTTACACACCGGGGAGCGGATAGCTGTCCACCTGGACCTGATGGAAAGTTATTGGAGGGGGGACGAACCGGTACACCAAGCCGCTCCTCCATGGATCTAGTTCTGACTAATGCTTTCCATCAGGTCCGACAAATAAATGAATCCACATTTGCACTCTTCTGCTGTGTATATTTTCTTTAATGCTGGTGAATGTCATTTTATTTGACTTCATTAATGCCAGCTCCCATCACCGCGGTCGTGCCCTGTCAGGAAGCCGGGCTACAGGCTCCGAGCGCCGGTGTGCTTGAAGGGCTTGATCTGTGCACGAAGCGGGGCTTGGTTCTGATTTCTGTGAACGAAACTAGTTCCATGATCTGTAATCGGAACCGGTTACGAGAACGGAAACAACTTCACGCTCCCCCGCGAGGCTTTCAGCAGCACAGATAGAAGGAGCTCCTGCCTGGACCAGGGACCACTGTCCCACTGACAGAGAAACACAGACACATTTTATTTTTTTTCAGAAAACAGTATCTCGTAAACTCATAAAAACAGAGCTTTTTTTTTTTTTTTTTTTCCGGAAAACAGTATCTCGTAAACTCATAAAAACAGAGCTTTTTTTTTTTTTTTTTCCGGAAAACAGTATCTCGTAAACTCATAAAAACAGAGCTTTTTTTTTTCCGGAAAACAGTATCTCATAAACTCATAAAAACAGAGCTTTTTTTTTTTTTTTTTCCGGAAAACAGTATCTCATAAACTCATAAAAACAGAGCTTTTTTTTTTTTTCCGGAAAACAGTATCTCGTAAACTCATAAAAACAGAGCTTTTTTTTTTTTTTTTCCGGAAAACAGTATCTCGTAAACTCATAAAAACAGAGCTTTTTTTTTTTTTTTTTTTTTCGGAAAACAGTATCTCGTAAACTCATAAAAACAGAGCTTTTTTTTTTTTTTTTTCCGGAAAACAGTATCTCGTAAACTCATAAAAACAGAGCTTTTTTTTTTTTTCAGGAAACAGTATCTCATAAACTCAGAAAAACAGAGCTTTTTTTTTTTTTTTCAGGAAACAGTATCTCATAAACTCAGAAAAACAGCGCCAATTTTTTTTTTTTACTTATTTTTTCTCGTAATTATGAGATAATTATCTCATTAATTGAGAAAAACAGCCGAAATTATTTTTTTTTGTGAATGCAATACGCTTCCGTACCCTGGATGGAAAATATGGGATGTATCTATTGGCTTTAGGACTATTGCAGAAAATAAGCTCAGTGATAAACATTTATGACACACATTTTGCTGATGAAGATTTTTATTCTGCACAATTCAAATTATTCACTGAAGCATGAAAACTGACCCAGGACACTGGTGTCAATCAAGGCAGAATTACATCGTTAATAAACACATATGACCAGATTTTCAAAATCTCTTCGTTTTTTTGGTTTAATGTTGTTTTTTCTAAGAGTCTACTTTTTTCTGATACACCCTGTATATGTCAATCCTGCAATGAACTGGCGACTCGACCAGAGTGTGCCCTGCCTTCACCCATAGGTGGCTGGGATAGGCTTCAGCCCCCCCCACCCCCACATGACCCTAGTGAGGATAAAGCAGGTTCAGAAGATGAAGGAATATTTTCATTCCTTTAGTCGGAAAATATGATTGGTGATGGCAGATACATGTGTTAACCCTTTCATGTATAGTGGTCACTACAGTGGACAGTTATTCTGCAGCTGTTCTCTTGTATATTCATGGGTTTGTTGTTTTAGTTCCATATCAGCCAACACAGTGGACTCTTATGCACCATCCCATACACTGACATTCATGCCATTACTGTAACTTTACTTTTCTTGATAAACCTGATCTGCAGTAACATGACTGAGTGTAAAAAATTGCTGATTGTTATTACACTGTAATTATAATTTTTCTTTAACATGTTTGTTTGTTTTTGTATATTATCTACATGAAGTGAGTAATAACTAATATTAGAGTATGTTTATGAGAAAACATCAGATTAGCAGCATTAAAAACATTTTTATTTCATAGTTTTTACACAGTATATCAGTACATACATGTTTCTTGGCTTCAAATATTAAATGCATGGTATCCATCTGAGAGGGCATTTTTGCAACTCCATGAAAAATAGGTTCATAAAAAAAAAAAAAAAAGTCAATTGCATTGCTTTTTTCATACCTAAAGAGGAACCACTGTCTTGTCTCGTCCTGTCACACTTTCGTTTATATGAGCCCTCCCTCTATGTATATGTACAGTATACAAGCAAGGAATGGATGGATATGAGAATATAAAGTTTGAGACTGTTACTTAAATACAAGCTGTAATTAAAAATAAATAGTTCAAGAATTTTCATCTTGTCTTCTTACCTTAATGATACAGGGGTTATTTTCTTTTGTTCTGAACAAAAGAAAATAACCCCTGTATAATTAAAAATAAAGTTGTCCTACAAAGAGGGGGGTGGTGGCGAATAAAAAAAAAAAGAAACAGGGCGAAAAATTGTATTTAAGGTTCTCATAATTCATGCTTGAAAGGGTTAAAGGTGCCGTATGTAGGATTGTGGCCAAAACTGGTACTGCAATCACATTCAAAATACTGTAGAGCGTGGTACCCTCTCTGCCTTCCCCCAGACTAGGGGTTGCCAGATCCAGCATGAGTGTCTACTACCAGCATTTTCTCTAATCTTTGTCACCACACCATAAATTTCATACAAAAAAATTGTGGGGGGGGGGGGGTCGCTGTTTGGCCCTAGCAGAGGGTCTTTGTATCCATCCATCCATATCTTCCGCTTTATCTGGGGCCGGGTCGCGGGGGTAACAGTCTAAGTAGGGATGCCCAGACTTCCCTCTCCCCAGACTCCTCCTCCAGCTCTTCCGGGGGGACCCCGAGGCGTTCCCAGGCCAGCCGAGAGACATAGTCTCTCCAATGTGTCCTGGGTCTTCCCCGAGGTCTCCTCCTGGTGGGACATGTCCGGAACACCTCCCCAGGGAGGCGTCCAGGAGGCATCCAAAACAGATGCCTGAGCCACCTCAGCTGGCCCCTCTCGATGTGGAGGAGCAGTGGTTCTACTCTGAGCTCCTCCCTGGTGACTGAGCTCCTCCCCCTATCCCTAAGGGTGCGCCCAGCCACCCTGCGGAGGAAACTCATTTCGACCGCTTGTATCTTCTTGTCCTTTCGGTCATGACCCAAAGCTCATGACCATAGGTGAGGGTAGGAACGTAGACTGACCAGTAAATCGAGAGCTTCACCTCTCGGCTCAGCTCCTTCTTCACCACAACTGACCGATACAACGACTGCATCACTGCAGACGCTGCACCGATCCGTCTGTCAATCTCACGCTCCATCCTTCCCTCACTCGTGAACAAGACCCCAAGATACTTAATCTCCTTCTTTGTATGTCACTATAAATATTTCCATTTATTTTCTAATTTGTCCTGTATATACATACAGTATATATGTAGAGACAGAGACAGACTGTCCTACTATCCTGTCCCCTCTACTAATCCAGTCCTACTCATGTGTGCGTCATTCATCAATAATACCATGAGCTTCCCCATGATCTATGATGATCAAGACCCAAAAAATAAAAAAGCCTAGAAGAAAATAACATTTTACAAAAAACACCATACATTTGTCATATTGTTTCAGGAAAGCTCAGTTTGCACCCTGGGTTCAGGCTTAGATTGAAGCAGAAGTCCTGCTGCGAACCCAGAGAGCAGGACATCTTTTATAAAAAAAAGTTCCCTACTAGAAGCTTTTTTCCAGAGGACTACCAGGGGATTGTCTTGCAGGTTTGCATCTGTCTAGCCTTTCACGGGCTGCTGTTTTTCTGAGCACATCTCTGACACTTGGAGGCTTGTCCATGCCCGATTTATTTATCTATTTACTGCACTGCTCAGAAATGCCTGACCATCCATGTCTGTAGTGCAGGACCTGCAGAATGATGACAGTGTGTGCTTGATACTCCTGCAGCACTGAGATGGTGCATTATTTCAAGTAAGAGAAGGACATTATCTAACTGTTTTGAACTATGTCATTTTTCTTCAAAAGATTAATTTACGTTCCCATGTTTTACTTACATTTTGTCTCTGAAATAAGCCACATATTTAGAATGAAGGACTTAAATTCTTACTTTAACCCATAATGAAGCTATGGCTTAGATGGCTGGAGAGTTGGCTTGTGACTGATGGGTCACCAGTTTGATTCCCTGGACTGGTGGAGAGTTGTTGGCTGATGTTAGGGCTGCACGATATTGGAAAAAACTAACACTGCAATTTTTTTTTTAACCTTGCTATATGAAAAACTGCTCAGGAGGATACAATAGCTGTGTGGTGCCGACATAAGTGGTCAAACTAGTTGTGTTTCTTCTCATTGTGGCAACAGGTGTAAGGCACTGTCGACACAGAACACGCGTTTCAGTATCATCCTTCTTGTAACCGACATAATTCCAGATAACGACGTTGCTTTTGTTTTTGCTCCAAGTCTTCATTTACGGTGATTTTCTCTTGATCGTTGCTCATTTTTCAATATTGTTACCAGTGACTCACTCCAAACTGATTAAGAACGATTGTGATTGGTGGATCACTGTGCCCAGTGTGTGTCAGGTACCCTTGAAATCAGATGAGAACGCATTGAGTGCATTTGCCTCCTACATTGTAGGACCTGCGATGTGACTATTGTGCATATGTACATCGCGATGACAATGGTCAATTGATATACTGAACAGCTCTAGCTGTTATGCCCTTGAGCAAGGCACTTAACCCCCCCATTTGCTCCCCAGGCGCCTGAAATGGCCAGTCTACTGTTCCTAATATGCAGTGTATGATGCATGGATGATCTAGTGATGGGATCTAGTGATGGGTTAAAGGCAGAAAAGAAATTTGGGTGTGTGGTGCATGTACATGTTTACGTGTGTGAACCCCTACTGACAAAAAAAGATTCTTAATTCAGACCGGTGACCAAAATCATTTATTGATGTTTAATACCTGTTGTGTAATGGCGCTAGTACAGGCACAGAATCCAAATGCAGAACTCAGAGTCAAAATGTAAAGTTCAAAAGATTTATTAGTCACACACAGGTGTAAGTAAAATATAAATGACAAAATCTTGAGGATAATAGGTGGTAATTTCCTCTTCGAATCAGTCCTCCGGACCGAGAACGACAACCCGTCTCCCCGTGTGGTTAGCGGGGTCTTTTTCCCGACTGGGGAAAAGCAAAGGGAAGTCAGGGATGGAAACAGGTCATACACAGGCAAGCTATTAATCAGGCGACAGGACATAAGGGAAAGGCAAAAACTCACGTACCAACAGTCAGGCAAGGCGATCAGAACCGGGAATCAGATGAGGCAGAAAAACCAACAGGGAGCAGGCAGTAGGCAAAACCGGGTAAGCAAAAACGGGTCAAAAACAGGAATCCAAAAACAGACAGACAAGTTCAGAACACTGGTAAGTACTGCAAGAGTAACAAACTGGCGACTGACAGAGGGAAGAGACAGAGTTTAAATACACAAAAGGGAGGGAAGACAACTAGACACAGGTGGAACAGATTAGGGCGGAGACAGGTAATCAGGTGAAAGGTGAGCACGATCAAGGAAAGGGAAGTAAAGACGACAGACAAGACACATGAGGGGAAACTTAACAAAATAAAACAGGAAGTGACAAACAAAACACAAAAGACAGACAAAACCAGACTAACGTCTGGCTGCAGGCATGACATGTTGATCCACTATTCCTTGCAATATAAGTAAATAATTGGTGCAAAATGCAGTCTGTCATCTTTTCATGGTCATCAGATATGACCCATTGGACGCTCAGAGGCTCCGTAGTGAACATGGAAATACCATCATCTTCTACAACATTGATTCACCAGTAAAACCCATGGAGTTGGATCAATGACAGTGGATGTTCAGTTATTGATATATTTTACTGAAAAAGTCACACTTTTTTCAGTTTTCTAATAACCTTCAACTTCAATCTGAGCTTTTATGAACATCTACATGATCAATGAATTCAATTTAAGAAAATACCTGATTTTCACTTAAAAATACAAAATACAGACCATAATAGTAGCACAAATGGTGATAAATCATGTAAGAAAGGTTAAAAAAAGAGAAATATTCATATGGGAACTGCCACAAAACTAGCACTGGGTCTTTATGGGTTAAAATGTTCTTTATCATTTATACCAATATTTGGCATATTACACACCTTTTCATTGTATATAGACTACTTATTTAGTGTGATCAATTCCTCAAACAGTATTCAACCTCTTATAAGCCTATAAAAGAATAATAAAAATGCAATTGCATGGTCACTTTCCCTTTACTTATAGTTATAATTTGTGTAATACTACTGTTGTTGATTCACAGGAGGTCGCTTTAAGATTTTTGTCAGAAAAGACTGTTGTGTAGACTTAATGTTTGCTTTATCAAGATTAAATTTGCTCTGATAATCAGTAGCCTTCACCAAGGTTATAATTAGGGATGGGAATCATTAAGAATTTAACGATTCCATTATTGATTTTGCTTATCAATCAAATTCCTTATCGATTCTCATTGGGTGAGGGAATAAAAGAGTACAAACGGGTGAGTTTGCATTAACTGTCTTTTATATTTCCATCTCTGCACAGAAAATATAACATATACAGCATGTACAAATAATAGTAACAGATGACGCATGGCCTGGTTTGGGGGGTGGGGGGGCGGCGGCATGCAGTGAAAGCGAAACTTCAGACGCTTTACTAATTCCTCTATTGCCGCATTTCTACTACGTGGAACCGGTTCGACTAGGCTCAGCTTGTCTCCCATTGTTGTGCACCTCATTTCCTTTCCCCTACCTTCAGAAACTTGAATTTGGGTACGACGTTTGTTGCCCGCACCGGAACTGGAACTGGGCCCGGCGTTCACTCTGCCGCTACATTCAAAAGCACCGCTAAGTAGCGTACCAAATATGTGACATTCCTGTAAATCAGGGGTGTCAAACTCATTTTAGTTCAGGGGCCACGTTCAGCCCAATTTGATCTCAAGCGGGCCAAACCAATAAAATAATACCATAAAAACCTATGACAACTCCAAATTTTTCAGTGCAAAAATAACTTAAATAACTTAAATTCTGATTTTTTTTTTTACATTTTACAAACTATCCAAAACAAAAAAGATGTGAATAATCTAAAAAAAAAAAAAAGAAGAAATTTCTGAAGAAAAATAAGCACAATTTTATCAATATTATGCCTCAACTTATGATTTATTTAATGGATATACATGTGCAGTACAGATCAGCTCTACCAAGGCATAAAACATTTGTTAAAATTGCACTTTTTTTCCTTTAGATATTTCAGGTTGTTCATATTTGTTCCGTTGACTGACATTTTATTGTTAAAGGATATCAGAATTTAATGTTCTTTGCAATAAATCAAAGAGAAAAAGATGATGTTGCCATTTTTTATAGGAATAATGTTATATTATTATTCTTTTTTTCACATTAAAGAAGAAAATTTGGAGTAATTATTTATAGGTTACTATGCTATTATTTCCGAGTTTGATGCCCTTGACTGTTAATATCTTCAGGGTAATTTTTGCAATTTGGAAATTCATCCCGTGGGCCGGATTGGAACCTTTGGTGGGCCAGTTTTGGCCCCCGAGCCACATGTTTGACACCTGTGCTGTAAATGAATCACATGCTGTGGACAAATGTTTGAGCATATTGGAGGGATTCCACCCTTTTGTAGACACAGAAGCTTTGACAGTGTTCTAAGTAAGTGGACCCGGTGTCGTCTGTTTAGACCGTTTCTGCCTCAACACCATGTTGACTACGTTCTGAGCAAAACAATGAAACGTACATGTGATGTCATCGCACATGCGTAACGAAGGCGGAATCGATAAGCAGAATCGTTAAGCAGGAAGGCAAACGATTCCAAGGAATCAAGCTACTGGGAACCGGTTCTCAAAAAGAACTGGTTCTCGATTCCCATCCCTAGTTATAATAGTTTTGAATTTTTCATTATAGTTTAGCTTTATTCAGTTTTAACTTTTTTTTTCTCTAATTCAGTTAATTTTAACTACTTTTTAGAGCAGGTTTGCTAGGTTTTATTAGTTTTTTTTTGTTTGTTTGTTTTTTTTTTCTAAATGCTTAGTTTTAGATTAGTTAGTGTTAGTTTTAGTTTTTCCATATCTTTTATTTTCCTCGCCGTCGTATTCAAAGAAATTCCATACAGTCTCTGTGTTGCCAGGTAGAGTGGGGACACTCTGAATGACAAGCGATGGACCGTGAAGCGCCGTATGGTGCCGCCAGCTAAAATTGTTCAAGCAGATTGAATCGATTTCATATCAATCCAACACTGACAAAGACGAAAACGAAGAGAATTTTATCCATTTTTAAACATTTTAGTTAGGTAAGTAAATACACAATACAGTTTCAGTTAGCATTTTTCTGTTAATTATAGTTTTTATTTATTTCAGTAAACGAAAATGTTTTTTCAATTCTAATTTTCATTATTTTGTTTAGTTTTCCTTAACAATAATAACCTTGGCCGTTACTTCACCGATCATCAACACGAACATATGATCGATCCTCATGATACTGTGCAGAGATCAGAATAATCTTGCGGAGTTCTCTTTAAATTTAATGACAGATGAGGCCCTTGTAGGTTAATTGTTAATAGCAATTCAATTAACTGTGAACACAGAGCAGATCATGTAGTTGAATCAGGGGTGTGTTTAATCTGTGGCTGCATCAGAGAGATTTATAGATAGGATCAGGGTTCATGTCGTAAAGTTACCAAAATGTGATGGATGTCGAGGAAATTCTGTTCATTCATAAGTTCATACTAATTCCTCAGGGTTATGTTAACCTGACCAGCCATCCGTCTGTCTCAATGAGAAATCTGTCTGGAGTCACAGGGCTTGAATCCAAATATGAAGGCGGGACTAACAGGCACCTGGTAAACCAGTCACAGATAGGATGGACGTGACGCTTTTGTCAGCAAAATTTAAGATTATAGAATGTAATCTGTAATTCCTTATTTTTGTTTTTGTTGATGTTAATAGAAGGAGTTGTGTTTTTTCATGTGACATAAACATTTTAGGCAGTCCCTCACATTTATAACCCTCCGGTATCAGGGTGCGCCTTTTAGGCACACGTTGCACTTTGTGTTAAAAAACTTCATATTATTTTTTACAGTTTAAATCAGGTTAGAATTCAAAAGTTTTTCATTTTTGCATGATCTTTAAAATTCTAGCCACCAACTAAAATTTACACATTCTAAACAAAAGAAAATTACAAGACTAGCATCTGTCTCCCAAGTGTGCCTAAAACGCACTATTTCTTCCATTTGATCTGTATGATTAGGGCTGACCTTGATTTACAAAAATAAAATAAAATTAGAGCAGAAAAATAAATCAGTATATAATACTTAATCATTTGATTTATAGGTGTGCCTTTTTGGCACACTTGGTGACAGATGCCAGTATTTTTGAACATTTGATCTAGCCCCAAAAATAATAATGAAAATTAACCAGTGTTGGAGTTAATCATTGACATATGCCAGGCTGCAAAAATCAAACAATATGTAATCCACTTTTTATGTAGTATACTGATTTTTTTTTTTTTTTTTTTTTTTGGTGTGTGTGTGTTTTTTGCATCCAAAAAATGGTTTGTTTACGTTACAAACATGGCATTTAAAGGGTTAAAAATGTGACAATTATTATTGTATTTGGTATTTTTATTTACAGCTCAAGTTGATGAAATAGAAAAAAGTGTAAAAGAATTAAAAACAAACTGTATGTTTTTTTTTTTTTTTTTTTTACATTATTCCGCAAGTGTGCGAAAATGCACACTTGGTGCTTAGTAAGGGCCTTGCTATTTTACAGTGGAGGAAGTGTATGGAAAACAGTACAAAATAAATACATCAATAACAGCTGCCTGTGGAGAGAAGTTCTTATTAATTTGACATCAGTGAATTCCTAACATTAAGACCAAGGTTATAATAGTTTTGGATTTTTCATTATAGTTTAGTTTTATTAAGTTTTGACTTTTCTTTCTCTAATTCAGTTAGTTTTAATTAGTTTTTAGAGCAGTTTTGCTAGTTTTTATTAGTTTTTGTTATTTTCTAAGTTCTTAGTTTTAGTTTAGTTTTAGTTTTTTTTAATATCTTTTTTCTTCTTTGCCGTCAAATTCAAATAAATCCCATACAGGACTCTGCTGCTTTCTCCCAACTTTAGTCTTCATGTTTCCAGGTAGAGTGGGGACGAGAAGATGCCTACACGACAAGTGACGAGAAGTGACGGACCGTTAAATATCTTATGGCCCCAGTAGCTAAAATTGCTTGAGGGAAATATATTGATTTCATGTCAATCCAACGTTGACAAAGACGAAAATGAAGGGAATTTTATCCATGGTTTTTATACGTTTTAGTTAGTTTTATAAGCACACAATACAGTTTCGGTTACTTATCGTTTTTTTCTTTTAATTACAGATTTTATTTATTCCAGTTAATGAAAATGTTTTTACAATTCTATTTTTTGTCATTTCGTGATGATAATAACCCTGATTAAGACCAAGTGCAATTTAAAATGATTGATGTAAAAAAGTGACAAGATGAAAACAAAGTTGTTATAAGATGACAAAGACCAGGAAGATTCACAATAAACACAACCTAAAAGACCAAAAACAACATAATAGTCATAACAAAAAAAATATGTCTTAAAAACCTGAAAACGACTGAAATAGCACAGCACAAAAACTAAATAAGACCTAAAAAAAAAACAAAATTAACAAAAGATTTGAGGAAAACATGATAAAATACTTTAACAAACTGAAAACAAAGGTGAAACAAGATGAGAGCTGCTTGAAACACACAGCGGTTGTCACACTGAGCCTGTTTTCCTGAACATATAAAAGCAATAAGTGGGTGTAATCTGATAACTGTAATAATCAGATCTGATTTACATGCACTTGAGAAATGCAATAATCGAAAACCCTGGTTTAGACGCTCCAGTCTTTCGGAGTATTCAAACTTCCTGTTGTCTTCCGGTCACGTTTGACTATGTAACTTCCATTTTCTATGATTCGTTAATTGTGTTTACACATATGCAGATGTAAAATTATATTTTACAGTTTAGGAAGTGTATGTAAAATAGTAAAAGTAAATAAATAAATACATCAATAGCAGCTGCCTGTGGAGAGAAGTCCTTATTAATTTGACATCAGTGAATTCCTAACATTAACACTAAGTACAATTTCAAATGACTGATGTAAAAAAAGTGACAAGATGAAAACAACGTTGTTATAAGATGACAAAGACCAGGAAGATTCACAATAAACACAACCTAAAAGACCAAAAACAACATAATAGTCGTAACAAAAAAAATATGTCTTAAAAACCTGAAAACGACTTAAATAGCACTGCACAAAAACTAAATAAAACCTAAAAAAAAAAAAAATTAAAAGATTTGAGGAAAACATGATAAAATACTTTAACTGAAAAGAAAGCTGAAACAAGATGAGAGCCACTTGAAACACACAGCGGTTGTCACACTGAGCCTGTTTTTATGAACATATAAAAGCAATAAGTGGGTGTAATCTGATAACTGTAATAATCAGATCTGATTTACATGCACTTGAGAAATGCAATAATCGAAAACTCTGGTTTAGACGCTCCAGTCTTTTGGAGTATTCAAACTTCCTGTTGTCTTCCGGTCACGTTTGACTACGTAACTTCCATTTTCTATGATTCGTTAATTGTGTTTACACATATGCAGATGTAAAATTATATTTTACAGTTTAGGAAGTGTATGTAAAATAGTAAAAGTAAATAAATAAATACATCAATAACAGCTGCCTGTGGAGAGAAGTCCTTATTAATTTGACATCAGTGAATTCCTAACATTAACACTAAGTACAATTTCAAATGACTGATGTAAAAAAAGTGACAAGATGAAAACAAAGTTGTTATAAGATGACAAAGACCAGGAAGATTCACAATAAACACAACCTAAAAGACCAAAAACAACATAATAGTCGTAACAAAAAAAAATATGTCTTAAAAACCTGAAAACGACTCAAATAGCACAGCACAAAAACTAAATAAGACCTAAAAAAAAAACAAAATTAACAAAAGATTTGAGGAAAACATGATAAAATAATTTAACAAACTGAAAACAAAGGTGAAACAAGATGAGAGCTGCTTGAAACACACAGCGGTTGTCACATTGAGCCGGTTTTCCTGAACATATAAAAGCAATAAGTGGGTGTAATCTGATAACTGTAATAATCAGATCTGATTTACATGCACTTGAGAAATGCGATAATCGAAAACCCTGGTTTAGACGCTCCAGTCTTTCAGAGTATTCAAACTTCCTGTTGTCTTCCGGTCACGTTTGACTATGTAACTTCCATTTTCTATGATTTTTAAATTGTGTTTACACATGTGCAGACGTAAAAGAACAAAATAAATCTGATTAATGCAGGAAGGCTTCAGAGGATTAGGGAGAAATCCAGGTGTGTTAATCTGATTTTTTTTATAATCAGATTACTGCCATTATCTGATAAAACATATCAGATTATCGTGATTACATGATCGGAGTATTGGCGTGCGTGGGGTCAACTCCCCCTAATGGCCTCGGGACCCTGACCTGTACCTGGATCCTGATCTGTGATCTAAGGGTTCTTCAGGTGGACCACGGAGGGTGTCGACCTGTTTCAGAGACCAGGGCTCTGCACAAGGGGACGTCAGAGGAGCACCAGTTGTTTCCATCTGTCTTTTGGGACATTATTTACCATTTATTTCACCAGTCCATTATTCAGACCTCATCTGGATGATCCCCGACACATTTATTTCCAGCTTGCATATGAGGTCAGTCATCTGCTGCCCATAATTGAATCCCTGGCTGGCGGAGGCATATTTACTGGGCTGCTGCTCCATCTGGTACACTGTCTCTAACCTTATCAAAATCAAATGGGCAAAGAAATGCTCCGTGAAATATCAAAGGCTGTACCAGGGCGTAGTCTCATATGTATGGAAATGCATGTTTTCAGCAGTCAGGGTCTCTGACACTGCTTCATCCTCTGTCTCCTCTGTAAGTCACACAGCTGACTGTGTTCCTTTTATGTTTTTGAAGGAAAAATAGCCCATGTAACTTTTTTCCTTTCTCCTCTTTGAGTAGAAATAGCGTTAAACTCAGAGGCACACAAGTCACAGCTTTTATACAATTTGGGGTCTATTTCTGTCCATCTGTCCTGACGCACTTTACCAGGTACCAAGTTTTTCAGTTGACCCTGTACTGTAGTGAATGAACACAACTACCGATGCACAACACTCAGACACTGGGCGCAGAGATACTTAGACTATAGATCAGTGTTTTTCAACCTTAGGGTCGGGACCCCATGTGGGGTTGCCTGGAATTCCAATGGGGTCGCCTGAAATTTTTAATAATTGATTAAAAAAAACAAAAAAAAAAAGCAAAAAAAAAAAAAACATACAAATTAAAAAAAAAAAAAATTACATACAAATAAAAAATTCATGGTGAGTTGACAAAGACAATCCCAATCCATAAAAGACATGAAAAACTGTGAAGCTGAAACTGAAGCACTGTGGTTCTGTTTATCTTTCAAATGCTCATTGTGCTCGGTTTCAGATGCTGCAGCTCTTTCATAATTCATAGTTTGAGTTCTTGTTTGTTCAGTATTAATTGTCAGCCTTGTAAATCCAAGCTGGACTGACTGTACATATCCTGACCAAGGAAAATCAAATTCTCCCTTTGTACAGTAATCTACACCTGGCCTCCGTCCATAATAATACACATTATATAGACTAAATGTCATCTAAAATTAACGTTTATTTGCAACATAGTACAGCAAATTATTATATGATCAAAAACAAATTAATTTTGTAGAAAAAAATGTCTCCATTTTGAATGTCTGGGGTCACCAGAAATTTGCGATGTTAAAATGGGGTCATGAGCCAAAAAAGGTTGGGAACCACTGCTATAGATGAAAGATTACACTATAGATGTAAATGTAACAGCGCTGTGAGCCAATTGGATCAGTTCCTTGACATTAGCAAATGTTCACTTAAACTTTACAATAATCGGTCATATGACTCAGCAGAGTGTATTTCTTGGTTGTGTTGAACAGATTAGTGACATGGTTGGTGATTTTTTTTTTTATTTTTACTTTATGGCAACAAAGAAAGAACAAGTGGTGCCAGGCACAACAAACCCCACCCCTCGCATGCATTGTATCTTATTTTGGCATCAATCCAGCTGATGTCATGCCTATGTGTGTGCTGATATCAGTATATCAATTACTTCTATGTACAGTCATGGAAAAAACTATTAGACCACCCCTTGTTTTCTTCCGTTTCTTGTTCATTTTAATGCCTGGTATAACTAAAGGTACATTTATTTGGACAACTATAATGATAACAAAAAAAGAATAGCTCATAGGAGTTTAATTTCAGAGCTGATATCTATCCATTTTCCTTGTTTTCTTGATAATAACCAAAATCACTTCAGTTCTTACATTAATATCTATGGCATTGTACTGACAAAAACAGTGCTTTTAGGCATTCAATGTTTTCTTTTCTGTCTGTTTTAGTCACATGATACACACAGGAGTTAGGACTGGATTGCATAACCATTGTTTTTGATGACTTTTGATGGTCTAATCATTTTTTCCACAACTGTATGTGCCAAGTTTGAAGTAAATTGAAACAAAATTGATGTTTTTTATAGACATTTGAAATTTCACCCATTGTAAGTAACTGGGAGAAAAAAACTATTTTAAAAAATTCATAAAAATTTGAACTTTGACCTACTTTTCCCAAAATGTAATGGCATAATAGATGGATCACTGGCAATCTATAAACCCAATTTGGTATGAATTCAACCAATAGTTTTGCTGCTACAGACATTTCAAATTCCGTCTATTATAAGTAAATGGGGAAAAAAATTTTGAAAAATTCATACAAAAAAATTTAACTTTGACCTACTTTTCCCAAAATGTAATAGGATCTATTCTGGGTCACTAGCAATTTATAAACCCAGTTTGGTATGAATTCACCTAATAGTTGTGCTGCTAGAGTGTTAACAATCAAAGACACAAACAAACCAAACCAAAAACAATATCCCTTGCTTCCCCTTCGGGGGTCGGGGTTAAAAGCCAGGAAAATGCATATTTGTTTGGGCCAGTTTTGCAACATGACAAACTGTAGAGCTGCTGTGTATATCACAATACCCCAGACTGTCTTTTGTCTCATAAAATGATCAGTGTTAATGTCAGCGTTTATCCTGCGCCAATGTAATTCAGTGGTCTATGGATATGATATTGAAGATCATCACAGATGTTAAGTTCTTGTTACGGAACCAACAATTCTCAAAAAACAGTTGTTTATTCAACCTATAAAGACCCAAACAGCTGCCAGCGACTAAAACCATCTACTGGTCTAAAATATTTAATAACTGTTGATCCACTAATCCTATCAATGCATGTAAATAATTGGTGTAAAATGCAGTTTGTCATCTTGTCATGGTCATCAGATATGACCCATTTGGACGTTCAGAGGCTCCGTAGTGAACATGAAAACAGTCATCTTCTACAACATTGATTCACCAGTAAAACCCATGGAGTTGCATCAATGACAGTGGATGGACACAATGGGTTTATGTTCAATAAGTGATATATTTTACTGAAAAAGTCCATTTATTTTTCAGTTTTCTAATAACTTTCAACTTTAATCTGAGCTTTTATGAACATCTGCATGATCAACAAATTAAATTTAAGAAAATACCAGATTTCCACTTAAAAATACCAAATACAGACCATAATAGTACCACAAATAGTGATAAATCACTTTAGAAAGGTTTATGTTCAGTTAATGATATATATTGCTGAAAAAGTCCATTTTTCTTCAGTTTTCTCTTAATTTGAGCTTTTTATGATCATCTACATTATCAGTGAATTAAATATAGAAAAACAGAAAAATACAGAGGATAATATGAGAATAAATGGTGATAAATCACTTAAGAAAGGTTAAAATTGAGGAAAAAATACATTGGGGAAGTGACACCAAAGTCGTACTGGGTCTTTATGGGTTAAGAAACTGAACCACTTCTCTAACTGGGTTCTCACATCTCTCTTCAGATATCCCAAGTGGAATCTTGTGTCGTTAAATATCTTAGTCAGACCTTTGGAGAAATGTATTACTTCACTACTGTCGACAAACTGATTTCTGTGAAACCTCAGACCAAAGTAGGAAATTTACATGATGCTGCCTCTAGGGGGTATTGTAGGACCATTAACCTGTACTGCACATTAATGTTACATGTATTGTGCATATATGGAAAGTTCAAGTTAATACTGATAAGGAAGTAAAAGCAATCAAACGTGTTTGAAACATACCAAGAGATGTTTGTGTGAGTAGTTTTGATTAAAAAATAAATAAATTAAACCTGGACACAGTTTATTAATTTTATGTGTATGAATTGTGTTCCACTATTATTGCACTCGACATAGTAATTTAGATCAGAATAACACGAACCACAACTATCTGTGACCTACTCTGTGCAGCAGTAGAAGACTCTACCAGTGCATTCCAAACAGTTTTGTGGGATGAAATGAGAATTTGGACATTTTGACATTTTCTTAGATATTTAGATTTTAAGTTATTATTATTATTATTATTATTATTATTATTATTATTATTATTTGTCTTTTCTTCTTTGTGTCTGTAAGCCTATGCATTATGTTAATTTATTTGTTTGGAAGATTTTTCCTTTTGACATCTTGATGTTTGTTCAAAATTTCTTGATGTTTTGTAAACACATATATTTTCAAGACCTCAGTGATGTATTTTGCAGAGGTATCTTCTGACGTTTGCATGGTAACCAGCTCCTGTCTGGTATTACCTGCACACCTCAACTGAGTCACTGTAGCATCTAGGCTGTCCTCAGTCCAAAATGTGAAGGAGTAATGCTGCCAAGTGGGTGTATTCTATCCTTTTGTCATATGGAAGGTCATATAGTCTCTGAGAGGAGCAATAAATGCAACAGTAAACACACTGATGATTGAAGCTCTTGCTTCAGGCATACGTTACCACCACAGACTCCCACTCCATATTTAGTGGCAAATGTTGTCAGTGGAATCACTTCACCTTTTGGCAAATGAAGGCATGAAGTTTGTCACAGAATTTATGCCCGTAAGCGGTATTACTCTTTAAGATGCTTGGGCAGTGGTGTCACTGTAGCTGCACTCCTTGCCTCTGGTTCAGACAATTTATTTAGCAAATGAACCAGGTGTACTGACCCTGTTTGCATGATCAAAATCTGATTTGTAGTGCAGAGAATGATAACCCAAACAATGGCAAAACATTCCAACTGGTTTTCATAAACGGTTGTGCAGTGACATTTATTAAGGAACATGTAAAATCAGCCTCAGGGCTCATTTAAATCTATCTATCTATCTATCTATCTATCTATCTATCTATCTATCTATCTATCTATCTATCTATCTATCTATCTATCTATCTATCTATCTATCTATCTATGTGTGGAAACAATATTGTGCTTCAGTAATTGACTACAGTCTTCAATACAGAGAGGTGGTCTTAAAATTATGTAAAACCCCTCTGTAAGTAATAATAACATACAATTTTACAGTAAACATATACTTGTACATTTTTGATACTAAATGCTGAGATTTAGTATACTTTGACTATCTTACCTGCCTATCCATGGTATCATTAACAAATCATTTGGCGGTAACTTACTGAGATAAATATAAGTATTTGCACCAAAGTGAATTATTCAGCACTTTAATTTAGAAGTGATGTAATGATTGTGTTAACTATTGGGTGTGTGGGAGCTAGAATGCTATGCTATTTCATGGAAACAGGGAAGTAAACCAAAACCACACGTACACTGCCCCTGTAACACTGTGTTTTTTTCCCAAATGGAAAAGTGTTTGTGATGGAAAGGACAGAGGATGTGAGTGTGTCTCATCTCACCATTGGATATTTGAAAGGATGGCACTTCAAAATGCACAAAAACAGCATGGGCAAACCTGGTGATTTTTGGGGAAGGGAATCCACAGGCACATACTCTGAAGGAACATTTGTGCATGTAAGAAATAGAAACAATCAGTATTAGGGATGCAAATTATCAATTAATTCATTAATCATTAGTTGGTGGACCTTATCGATCGATTAATGATTAATTGATAAGCGGTTCCTGAGAACCTGAATTTCTCTTTCAATATGGTTTATAACAGTGGTCAGCAACCCTGGTCCTAGAGAGCCACTATCCTGCATGTTTTAGATGTATCCCTCTTCCAACACACCTGATTCAAATGATAAGCCTATCATCAAGCTCTGCAGAAGCCTGATAATGACCATCAGGTGTGCTGGAAGAGGGAAACATCTAAAACATGCAGGATAGTGGCTGTCTAGGACCAGGGCTGCTGACCCCTGGTCTATTAGAATAAAAGCTAAATATTGTTGATATACTTCATGAAAAAAACATGTCATATTCCTTAATGATTGATTTATTGAACCGTTGGATACATTCAGTGTTTCCTGTGGAATTCATCTATTGATATGGCGGTGTGCACGCGCCTGTGCTTCACCGGTGGGTGGGGGTGGGTGCACGCATGTGTGTTTCATCCGTGGTGGTGGTGGTGGGGGTTACTGGGCTGCACACACACAGTACGGCCAGGGGATGCGTGCGTGTTGGTTGGTAACTGTGCGCGTGCGTGCATCACTTTCCGTCCTACTTATAATACTGGGGAACAGGACGGTGCAGTCCGTGCCCCCCACAGAAGTGAAAGTGAAACTTTTCACTCATTGATCTTTACCCCACCCCCTGAAGCTTCACAAATGCATTACACACCTGTGGCCCGATTCAGGAGCCTGGAGGATGTTTTTAACTTCTGTCTCTCTGACCATAGACTAGACCAACCTCCAGGGAAAACGCTCCGATCCGATACTGACCCCACATTTGTGCGTGTATTTGTTAGGGGGTGCACTGCTCCCACAAACAGACCAGCCGGTCTGTGTTTGGCTCCACCATGTCCATAAAGACATTCTAACTCATCAACACCATGATCTGGTTCGATGGACGGCTATCCCAGCCGCAGCATCGCAGCGCGGACAAACTGGCAGCCTTGGACAGGTGTGGACGGAAGTACAAGGGCAATTAACCGACAATTAATAATTTAATCGAGCAAACTCTTATCGACAATTAATTGTTAGTCGATTAATTGTTTACATCCTTAGTTGGTATACAAGGTCAAGGTTGCAGTAACTGGCTTTACTATCTTCATAGGAGAATTCTGTCTCTGCATTTCACTCATACATGCACAGTACCTGGGATTAGCATTAGCATTAGCACATAGCATACATTTGGAGTTGTGAGCTGCCATTGAAGGCTTTCATGGACCAACTCCACATCTTCATCAGCACCGTGGTCAGGGGCACTGCCAGGAAAATTACACCATATGTGCCTGTTTTTAATATATGAAATGTAAGATATGCACTGAACTGTCTTGGACCAGCATTTATAGTTCTTTATACAACTTTATTGTAGTTCTGATCTTGTGTGAACAATTCAAAACAGATCACTCATGTAGCTACTGGCACTACAGTATGAACACAAAAACGTAATAGGTTGAAAACTGAGCTAAGTGAAGTACAATGTAGATTAGTGTGGTGTGACCTTCAGGGTCTGGTTGTTTTTAACACCTCTTCATCCACTTGCTTCATCCTTTACATTTTAATTCATCTTTGACAGGCACTTGTCAGAGAAATGCTGTCTACTTGGTAGCTTGTACCTCAGCTCTAAACTATTTAACATCTCATAAGAGCCTCACTTTCACCTCCACTGTGGGGTCTTAAGTCCTCAGAGTCCATGGACCTTGCTAAGTTGTGGCAAAGTTTTGGCTGGAAAAAAAAAAGTCTTCTATTTCCAAACTCCTAAGATTTTAGATGTATTGTTGAACGGTACACTGTGTTGGCATTGTCTAATCTATTGTTACCTACATTAATGTTAGTCTATTAAAGGTGGGGTATGAGATGTTTTCCTGGCGTATTTTTTACTACATTGCTTAAAATCCCCTTCACACCCCAAACACAACCAATTAATTAAATGCTCTAAGACAAAAAAAAAAAAAAAAAAGTAGTCCCCTGTGGAACAGACAGGGCTGAAAATACATCATACAATCATTTTAACCGGCCCATCGACCTATCAAACTCAACTGCCATTTGCAAGCCCCAGCCTTTGCCCCTTCCCCCCTCCACCCATACCTCTCTTTGGGCATGAATTGTGCATTCTCAGAGGCTTGGAGCACTGATATAGGAAATGAAGACAGAGCCAGAGCTTGGCTAGTTATATTAGCTAAATTAGGATGGAAAGTTTAGTGTCAAACTGATTTGCCACTAACATAAATCAATAGGGAATGTAATGTTAGCCAGCTAGGTATGAATTGGGGCTGTTCTGCTGACAACCAGGGGGGTGTTGGAGGCGGGGACCGGTGGCGGAGTCAGGGCCGAATCCAGGCGAATTGATGCTGTGCAGTGCTCATGAACTCTGATGCCAGTACTCTGGTACTCGGGTGTGGCTTCGGGGGGATGTCTGAAGAAAGGGGTTTGGAATTTTGAATTGTGTATTTTCAAAATGTAGATTGCTCGAACCGTTTTACCCAGGGTCTCCTACCCAGCCTTTAAAGGTTAATGGTCAAGGTTGCACTTAAATCAGGTGTTAGACAACCTTGACTTCTTGGGGGAGTCAAGGCGAGGCAACGTGACATCCTCATCCTCAGATGTAGAAAATTAATCCTTTAGTCATCCCAGGTTTGATCGCTTAAAAGACTTGCATAAGAGTCTCAACAAAGCAATGACCAAGGTGTATAGGTGTATTCTAAGTCATAGTCCCTTCAACCAGCCTCCTCAGTACTCAATCTTCAGTCCTTTAAGTGCATTTTATGGAACTGTGACATCCATCAAGATTTTGCAGAGATCAATTTCCGGTCCAGCTTTGAGGAGTCAAGAAGGTGAAAAAAGGGGAATTAAGAACAACCTCATATATCCTGCTTCTTCCTGTTCTATTATTGCTTTAAATCTGAGACTGTCATTAGAAAGCGTCAGAAAATATAGCTCCATATGGCATTAATAACTCAAAGCACTTTATTGTTTACTGTTAAATCCACATTAAGCATTGCATTTCAAGCCAAATAAACAAATCAAGTGAAAACAGTGCCCCTCTAACACTCCACTCTCAAGCCCTCTGTAACTCTAAGCTGCTCTCAGCTCATTGTTTTGGATTGCTGGTCAGTATGATTAGGTCCCAGAGGCTCTCACTAACTCCATCCACTCACTCCTCTACAACTGTGGACAGCAGCACACAAGCTCACATAAGCCGGATGTACTGTGTGCCTCTTCGGCTCTGTACTACTTCACACCGGTGAAAGTAAACAAGTCAGCAGGTAGAGTCAAAATGGTCGAAACTAGCACTGAACAGACCAAGATATTTTCCTGTGGAGTCAGTGGACCAAAACTGGCCAAAACACCAATGAATAGTGCACTAGCCAAGCAGAGGAAAAAGACTATCATCCCTATTTACAGCAGAGGAAATGCCACAGATGACATTAAAGTGTCCTAAACTACTGTTGCTTTTGTGTCATGACAATGCAATGTTTTGTCAAATTTAGGCACAAAGACAAATAGGTTGAATTTCTGATTTTTTACAATGATTAGCACAGGATTTAAGTTCAAGGTTAAAGGTACAGTTAAGATTAGCCGAACTCGCTTTACTATATCCAGAGAGAAATTTGGTCTCTGCATCCTAATACATGCACAGTACATAGCTTTAGCATTAACGATTAGCATGTAGCACACTTTAGGAGCAGTGTGCTGCCATTGAACACACTCAGGGACCAACTACAGATCCTCATTAGTACTGTGGTCAGGGGCAGCAACAGCAGAATTAGCATATATGTACCTGTTTTTGATGGGGGGGACTGGAGAATCTGGAGGAAACCCACACAGTGCAGAGAGAAAATGGAAATTCAACACAGAAAGGCTCTGGTCTGACTGGGAAAAGTTGAAAAGCGGAGGACTTCCCATGAGTTCTGCACTTCAGTTTCTCATGAAGTACAAAATGTCCTGGCCATAACAAAGTCTGATCGTGTTCATGACACCTCAAGACAATAAACAAAAATTTCCATTCCTGCAGAATGTGTATTAACTTTTTCTGATGTAAAAATACTGATTGGTTTTAAGCTTGGTCTACTAAAATCTTTTAGAGCATAGACCTTTGGCCATGTCCACATGAAACCACATCTTTTCCTATCCAATCTTTTTTTTTTTTTCGTTTTCAAAAAAGTGCTTTGTAAACACAAAGTCCTTTCAGGAAATACCTGCGTCCATACGAAACCACTGAAAACCACTGAAAACAATGTAGTACAAATGCCAGGCCTGTATGTGGCATTGTAATGCTCTCGTAAAAAACAAAGAAGAGCATGTGCATAAAGCTTACTTGGTTCGACCAGGTCTGACCCAGTATTTCTTTCCAGTTGCCCCTCTCTATGGTAGATCCAAGAACATGTAGTGAATATTGTTAGCTATGGTTGTTTGTTGCTCACTGTAATGAAAACTAGCCAAAGATTTTGATTCAATATTTCCAATAAGCTCAATAGCTGTTGTAGCACGGGCACTATTCTGTAGTCCGCCATTGTTATTGTTGTTGTGAAGTGGTATCTAGCTTCCGGGTTGTAAGGTTAGAGAGGTGGGGCTATGACATCATTGTTTTAGAAAAGTTGTAAAATGGTCGTACAGACAAAGCAGCAAAACCAGTGTTTTCAAATGTATCCATTCTTTGAAAAGTTGCAGTTTCAGTGACTGACAATGCTGGTTTTGTGTGGACAAAAGGCCTATCTGATACAAAACTTTTGCAGACATGACCGAAACTGTCTTCGTATGGACAGGGCCTTAGTTGAGTCAACCCCTTGCCCACGAGAACATGCAATGGCATGGTCCGTATTCATTTACAGTCACTTTGACACATGCTGTGATCTAAGGTGGATTCAGTAGCCAAGTCCGACATCTGAACTTGCCAGGTCTGCATTTTTAGATATGCATGATGTCCCACAGTAACTTGGCTCAGCTGTGAACCGGACGAAGCGTGAAAGCAGAGAGGACTCCTTTGGACTCAGAGTATTTTGTGTCCAAGAGAGACTGGTGAAATTCTGGAGGGAAAATAAGTGTCTGCTTAGCATTTTACAGCATATGTAATCTCAGTCTTGAAGGAAATTGCCAGGCATTGTTGTGATAATGGAAAACGGAGCTGCTGTGGGAATGCACATGCAAGACACTCAGTGTCAGTACTCTTGTAAACAGCCTCATGTGCATTTAAAGGCAGGTAATTATTATACACCAATATATTCATGTGCAGTCAAAAGTGTAATCTTCATATTCATGTTTCATATGTGTGGGGCTTATGAAAAATTCATGCAGACATGCATTTCCTCATTGGCCTGACAATACTGAGCGCAAATACACTAGAAGGGGTTGAGAGCCTTGGCTGGTCAGGGACTGAAAGGGAGAAATTAGCAGGACTGGTCTGCCGAAGCCGTGGGCACAGAGAACTGCAGAGTGAGCCCTACTTTGATGTAGGAATCTATTATTCATTTCACAGCCTGTACTATGTGTGTGCATTTGCTGTTTGAGGGAGGGCGGGAGGCACGTACAGTTGAGTGCTGGCAGAGTATTGTCCCACCTCTTCCCTTCATGTTTCTAATGAGGAGGAGTTGCAAGGCCTCCTTTCTACCTCCTCAAGGTCTCTGCCTCCCTATTTTTTTTGTCCGTTCATGGACGTGGCCTGGATACTAATTCAAATAAGGTTTTGGGTTGCACAGCTCCCTTCAAGACACCCCCCAAAAGCATAGTATAATCAGCCAGGAAGTAGCACATTACAAGATATAAGACAACACAGTGAGGTGATTAGATGTATACAGTACAAGAACATTTAAACTCTCGAGTACTGAATGCATAGTCTGCACTGTCAATAATGTGGCAAAAATGTTGATAAACATTTATCGTCAACTTGCTTAAAATGAAAACCTGACCAGTAAAAAAAAAATAATAATAATAATAATAATATTATTACCTTGAGCTTTCCAACTGAATGCATGCTAGTGTGATTTTTTTTTTTTTTTTTTTTTTTTTTTTAGTTCAGGCTTTGCTACAGGAGGAGGAACACAGTAAAATACAATTAAAAAGTTTAAGTGAATAATATGGATCTGCACAGGCCATGAAATTGTGAAGTTACTTCAAAGCTTGTCTGTCTGTACAGGAGTGGAATTCCAATACAGAGCTAAAGCCCAGAGCCCAAATACTTTAAAAAGTCAACGCAGTGCTGAGGATGGGATGGAGTTGTAGTGAGGAGTTGGCAACAGCTGCCAAAAGTATGAAATACTAAGTGTAGTGATTCAGTCAGACAAATATTATAAGCTGTGGCATTTACAGATATCTATGACATAGTTGTAATACTTGATATCAGTCTTCATCTCAGGCCCGGTCCCAAAACTGCTTTTTAAAAAAAATCTCACTTTTGGGCTCTAACATATTTTTACTTGGTCTTGAATCAATGTTAGATAAGGAGGGGTTTGAAGTTTATCTCAAGATCACAACAATGGAATTAATTTCTAAATTGCCAGTGATGTATGTAGTGTCATGATCAGAGGTAGCACTAGACATTTTCATTGTCCATCATTTTGACAAACAGGGTTGTAAAAATTCCGGTATAACACATTATTATCTGTCATTTCAAATGACATTTTTAATGATAATGAGACATATTTAGTAGTATTTAATGTTCAAAAACATCTAAATGATGCAGTAACTGTAGTTGCTGCTGGCTGATAAACATTATCATTATTACTTGTCCTTCATCCTCCACTGCATCAGTCTCTCTTTTTTCACCACATTTATGAATGCCATCACATTTACTGGGCTTTTTAAAATAACTAAGCAGACTTGGCTGTCTTGACATTAGCAAAGTAGCTTATAATTTTGGCTAAAGTCAGCTAAACAATGAGACAAGACTTGACAATGAGTGATTAACCTCCTCCACTCTCACATACCTTCTTTTGTGTGTTTTTCTTTAATCAGTATTTGTCTCTGTATTTGTTCTTCGATTGCCATTTAGCATTTACTTTGTATCTGTTTACCCGTTGGATGTATGTTTGTCCCTTGGTTGTTTTTTTGTAAAGCATCTTTGAGTACTTAGAAAAGCGCTATATAAAACTGATGTATTATTATTATTTTATTATTATTATTATTAGTAGGCACACTGGCACCAACTGGACAGGGGTCTACTACAGGTGAACAAACAGAGTCATTTAAAAGAATTAACGGTGTTTAATCTCGCACCTGCCTGTACCCACGTACATTAGACCCACAACCCAACCCAACCTCTGATTAAACACACTGTAACCCACTTTTAAGGGCTTTATTTTTGGCTAAAACGCACGCCATCAATAAATCACTAATACGTGCAGCTCAATGACATCTTTGGCCAGATGTAAACGGAGGTGAAGTTCACTTCAAAATAAAACAAACCAGCTGTGGATCAACCACCCGTCTGGTACCCGACTCGGTGGAGGACTCTGCTGTGTTGTATTCAGTGCAGTCGTGAATGGTGGCGCTGTAGGGTTCTATATATACAGGTAGGATGACGTTATGGACTGTTAAGAGATAGCCTTGTGAAGAGACGGACAGACCAGTGATCCTGCCAGCAGGTTCGGTTCACAGTGTTGTGTGGAAACTTTCTTTGGTAAGATTACCCTACAGCTTTCAGAATTTTTTGTCATCTTTAAAAAAACATTTGTCAATGACGGAATATTTTCAGTTAATGTGAACTCTGGTCATGATGGAGTGTAAATCAGGGGTTCCCAAACTTTTAAACTTGTGACCCCCAAATTAAGGGTGCCAGAGACTGGTGACCCCCACTATCCTCGAAATGACTGAAACATTACAAACAATTTGCACACAGGAGTCAATGCAATAATACTGTGGCATATTTACCAAATTGCATTGTGGGTACTTGACATTTTACTCCTTTTTTAAGTGCAGGGGTTCAAAGGGTGGTTTATGGCAATGGTTATTTAGGTTAATGTGTCTGTTTTACAACTTTTATTGGCCTTTTTATGTTTATTTTTATTTCCTCTGCCAGGAGGTATTGTGATCACTTTGCTTTGTGTGTTTGTTTGCGTGTTTTTTTTGTTTGTTTGTTAGCAACTTTATGGGAAAACTATTCCAACCATCTTTACCAAATTTTACCCACAGATAGGCCTAGGCCCTGGGACAAACCAACTAGATTTTGGGCCAAGTAGACCAAAGTTCAAGGTCACAGCAAGATCACAAAATCTCAAATTTTCCTGTCTGTCATCATTGAGCAATTTTCTAAAAAATAAAAAAACTAACAAATAAAAAATTAAAAACAACTCTGATTAGCCTCCAATTTGATCCACTTGTAGCTTATAACAATATCTTGTATCTGGCACAAAATTGTTCACATCCACTGTGGAATGTGGACTCTGTGGACATTTCAATTTAACATACAAAATACCATTTATTACACATTATTCATTATAACTCAACAAATATTGATTGGGATTAATATAATTGGACATACACATGACTGGTAACAAGCTTCAACTTTTTCTGCTGTATGGAACAACCTTGAAACTGCTTAATTTAAAAAGAAATAGTTGATCTACACATGTACGCCATTCGGGGTGCTTGGCAGAGGTTTGCGTTCTCTGAACACTTGTTTATTAATGTGACACCATTAGTCAAACCTTTTGGCCGAACCATGCCTTACCTGTTTGTCGTTATCAACCTGCTACTAGTGCCATAATTATAAACCCTTTGCTCATTCCAAGTAAAACCACTTCATGCTCACCTTGAAACTCTCAATATCCTTCCTTCAAAGTACAAGCGCAACAATACTGCCCTTAATCAGTTGAAACCACCTCAGGAATCACATCAAAAGGTTTCTGAAAATCATCTTGCGACCCTCCGCCAGCATCCCGCGACCCTCACTTCGGGAACCCCTGGTGTAAATGATGATTTGACCCATGGAGAGGAAGCTGTGGAAATCCATCTCACATTGGGTGTCAGATAACTGCCTGATACTTCAGGTTTATGATAAGAAAATCTGCTTCAACCATATCAGTCATATTCTTGTAAGACTTTGTAATTTCATTTCATGTTGTATTTCACTCTTCTAGTCACAATTAATTCTATTCCAATGCTGCTTTGAGACTGACAGTGAAAACGTGTATTTAGTTAACTGGTGATGACTTGTTGTTGGGATTCATGCAGTAAGGTCTTTCTCTGTTGTTCTTGTTATTTGTGAATTTTCCGTCTGGGTCAGGGTTCGGTCATGTCTCCATTATTTTACCTCCAACTTTGTTTTCCCCTTCTCTCCCATTCTGACTCAATGATTAGTCCTTGACATTTATTGTCAATGTAGCGTTCCACCTGCTCAAATGCATCTGTACACGTCAGTGGCATTTTTCATTTCACAAAATGTACTCTGCTTTAGCCTTGTTCAGGATTGCATGGAAAATGTAACTGCGATGAATAGAGAAATTTAATTAACATCTTTTTATTGAGACATGTAGTTCAACTATTATCAACTATTTGTGTGCTATCACTATGGTGTTTGTATGTGCAAAGGACAGCATTACATAATATATATTGATATTGTTAAAATTTGCTAGAAATGCTGTTGCTAGTGGCATGTGTCAAAAATATTCAAACTGTAAAGATTTTTTAAAAATTCCAGTCTCCAGTTGTAAACATGTTCCAATCTAGGGTACTCAAAAGACCACAGTCTATTCAGTTTGAATGGGTGAATTCCTACAATAAATGACTATGTGGTGAAAAATCCAGTAGCATCAAATGACCTCTATGATAATTTTTAACCTCATAAGATCTTAAATGAACTAAATGATCATTGTGTGAGACAAATAAAAGTTTGGGGTGTTGCAGCAGGCAAGGCCCATTTTCCCCACCTCTATAATCAAACCATGTATCAAATTCATCTCTTTTTTTTCTTTATAAATGCAAAACTGTATGTGACAATGAACAAACTCACCAAACATGTCACTAATCTGTGTCTTTGCTGTTGTATCCATGATGACAGTAGACACTTAACCCAACCTCAGTCTTTTCCTAACCCTAACCAAGTTGCATTTATTCCTAAACCTACCCAAACCTGAACTGCAATAATGTCAAAGCAAACATGCAACGAATACGTTGTATATGTAAGTACCATTGTTACATTTGATCTAATTTGTGTGGCTGTTTGCATCTGTTAATCTGTGCAATTTCATAAGCAGCCAATCAATCTTCCTCAACCTGGACATTTCCAAACACTTAAATGTAATTTTAGAGTCACTGATAACTTGATGTATTCTGTTGTTTAGGTATTAGATTGTGTTAGATACTGAGGTTAAAAAAAAAGGAAAAACAAGTCCTTAGAGGTAAAACAAAAACTTCATAGCTGCCTTTCAAAATAATCCATAATAACAATTATTCAGAGCTGAAATTTAGAGGTCTATTCTAAAATGTTGAACATAATTGTTTTATCTAAAGTTGCTGTGGCTGCAAATTGCTTCAGTTGCTCTTACTTATTGCTTATGCTTTTAGTTACAATTGGTCTTTTCCCTCCCATACCTAATCATATCATTATACAAAGGAGGCAATACATATCTAGTCACTTACAAATGATTTCATTAGACATCTCGCAAATCCCAAATCTGTTGAATAAAATTCCCTGAACTGCAGCTAAATGCACATTTTTGCTGCATTTGTCGAATGGCTGAGTTGGTCTTACAGAAGGTGTAGATGTGTTTCCTTTTGACAGTCTATTTTCATCTTTTTGCCAGTCATTTGCACACTCACCACATGCTGTTTGAAGACGGATGCCTCGCTGTCCAGTCCCTTAGCCTCATTAGCAACATTCAGCAGTATTTTGGTGAAACCAGTCACTCATTATTTGGTGTCTTTAAATAGTTTGGAATTAGTGCAGATAAGTCAGATTTGTGATGGTTTTCCTCTATTTTCAAGACTACACATTTCCCATGTATCTTAATGCTTAAGCCACTGTTGTGCAAGTTGCTTCTAAACTGTAATCCGTTACAGATTACTTGTTACTGTTATTTAAAAGTAATTCCTTGCCTTAGAATATTTGTCTCAGAATTGTAATGCGTTACATGACTGCTGTATTACTTTTGAGTTACATACGGACTCTCATCATAAATGGGGTGTGTGTGCAGTACAACCCCCCAAAGTCAAATAACACCCCCCCACTCACACACACACACACACACACACACACACACACACACACACACACACACAGTCTATGCTATGCTACAGTCTATGATGTTTGACTCCTAAGATGAACACTTGCATTTTTTTAAACATTTTATATGTTCAAACAGGGGGCGTGGCACAGAGGACACGAGTAGATAAATCCACAACTGATAAAGAATTCTAACTAGTCATAGAAACATTAGCTTACCTTGTCATTGCTGATCACAGGAATCATGCTAACTAGCTTCTGTAAAGCAGGCTTAGGGTTAGTAATGAGCATACGTACATGTGGACAATGGACTGTCTTCTCCCATCTTCACCCACTGGCTGAACACCAACAGGAAATAGAACTTTCCTGCCGCATTTTTAATTCCTTAAGGAAGTAGTTCCCAACCTTTGTTGGCTTGTGACCCCATTTTAATGTCACAAATTTCTGGCGACCCCAGACACACAAAACAGAGACTGTTTTTTTGCTACAGTTAATTAGTTTTTGATCATTTAATAGTTTGATATACTATGTTGCAAATAAACATTAATTTAAGATGACATTTAGTCTATATAATGTATATTATTGGCAGAAAAGTCAGGTGTAGATTACTGCACAAAGTGAGAATTTGATTTTCCTTGGTCAGGATATGCAGTCAGTCCAGCTTGGATTTACAAGGCTGACAATTAATACTGAACCAACAATAACTCAAACTGCAAATTATGAAAGAGCTGCAGCATCTGAAACCGACTACAATGAATATTTGAAAAATAACCAGTACCACAGTGCTACAGTTTTAGCTTCACAGTTTTTCATATCTTTTATGTATTGGGATTGTCTCTGTCAACTCACCATAGATTTTTTATGAGTAGGTTTTTTTTTTTTTTTTTTTTTATTATTTTTATCAATTACTAGACATTTCAGGTGACTCCATTTGAATTTTAGGCAACCTCACGTGGGGTCCCGACCCCAAGGTTGAAAAACACTGCCTTAAGGTCTTGCTCTTTTTTTTTTTCATTTGAGCAATTAAATTATGGGTGTTGTAATGCAATATTGAACATGTACCAAGTGAAATATTACTGAAAATTGATTAGTAGTGTCTTACACTACTGTGTTACAGCAAAAAGTAATCTGTTACTGTAACGCATTAGATTTGTAATGTGTTACTCCCAGCACTGGTCTTAGGTCTGTATTAAAACACTTATATTAGTGATATCAGCCAAAGAAACTTCTAAGGTAACAATAATAAAGGTTTGACTTTGGGGATTAGAATAATTTAGGTTTTGCTCCAGGCTCATACTGCTCCTTTGCATTTGCATTTTACACAGAATTTTTACAGTGGGATCTGTGGCAGCATGGCTTCTTAAACCATCGGTTCTTATGCAAAATACTTAGAAAATGTAAGATTGTCCTCAGATTTTCAGGTTATTGAAATATTCAGGACACCCATGAATATTCTTCTTTGCTCTACACTTTTAATCAGCTGCTAATTCATTACACAGAATGACATGGTGCCTGGCCTAAACCCAAACAACTAGCCAACAAGCAAATGTAGAGCATGCGGTTTTCTCTTCTGATGCTAAAAAAGAAATATTTTCACTTGTCTTTGTGTATGTTTATGTGGACACATGCCAGTTTGCAATCTTCAATCAAACCAAGGACATTTTTTCTTTTGTTCAATGAAAAAGTAAGAGATAAATCTCAGAGTGAAACAGTGAAAGGGAAAGATATGTATTCAAATGAATTCTCTATTTGATTCTTCTCAGGTCAACTTATTCCATCTACATCTATGCTGCTTTGTTAGAGTTTTGAGAAAATATGCACTTGAAGCATTTCTTGATGAATTTTTATCACAGTCATAGATCAAGAAAAATACCTCTAATTCATTTTACCAAGTTGTGGAGTGCAGAAAATATTTCCTGCTTTGTGGAATTTACAATCACCTGACCTCCAAATCACAGTGAATTAAGGGAAACACTGAAAAAAAAAAGTTTGCCAAACTACTAAATGATGGAGCTAAGATAACAAATCCCCAGAGAAAATGAATTGTCCGTCACATGCCTTTGACTGGGACTGTAGTCCTGTCTTTGAGCTGAGGCTCACACTGCTCTTGGGATGTGAACACATTAGCATAATCTGTCCAGTTGATTATGTTTGGGCAGTGGTGACAGAAAACTCTGGCCCTGTGATTAGGCTCTGTAGGGCTGTCAGCCAAGGCAGGCAAAAAGCAATCAGCGGAGCAGATTAAAATGTGCGACAGCAAACAAAATGAGGAAGGGGCAGACTACCACAACGGTGAAAGCGAAAATGTTCGACTCTTTGCAAAGGATGGGTCAAAAGATGATGAGTGACAAGTTGGTTAATAGAGGAGTCCATCACCTCCTCGTCCCAGCCCTACTTGCCGATAACTGCACTTAGCTGTTGGAGTTGATTCCACTGGCTGGGATGATAGCATTTGAGGAAACCCACAATCAGGGGCCTTTTTAAAGGTGCAATTTGAGACATTTCTACTTTAGAGCATTCAAAAATGATAAAATAAATATGTTGAAGTGTAAGGAAATAGCAGGTGTGGGGCGACATCAACAACATCAATGTATTGTACTGTTGAGATATCTACAGTAGTTAGCATGCAAACACCGTTTTACCAATGTGTACCTCTGCACACATACAACACATACTATAGGTACTCTCTCAGTCTGACATCAAAATAAGGGTTAGTGCTGCTTTTGCTTTTTGGAAACCAAGCTGTTCTAAACGTGTGTGAAAAAGTGGTCAGTTCCTGTCACCAGTAGTTCTACACAATATACAACAATTTCCACGATTTCATATTGTATCGGGTTTACTGCATTTGAATAGACTTTCAATGGATTGCACAATCTATACTTGGGTAATTCAGCTAACATTAGCTGAAAATTGGCAAAACACTGCTACAGTGTAGTATTACAGTTCGGGATGCACCAATCTGATACCAGTATCAGATTGGGCATTGGCTCTGATACTCAGTGTGTGTACTCGCATTCATACTCATAAATATAATCCAATACAAATGCACCGATACCACTTACAGCTGTGTGACATTCACAGTTCAGTGCAGCAGGTACAAGGAGGAGGAATCATGTGTGGGGAGTGTGAAGAGTGTGGAGATTTTTCCAAATAAATGACGGTGATAAAAGTAACGCTGACTGCAAGTAACGTTAAAGACACAGACAGATACGGACGCAGTGTTCCGTCCGTCCTCTGCGTACACTCCATCCGTTTTCCAGGTGATGGCGGATGCGTAAACAGATGGAGAATACCACCAGGAACTGTGGAGGTAGAGGATCTGTGTGAGTTACAGAAAAACTACTGACAGATTTATGACAGCTACCCAGGGCTGGGCTGGTTTACATCCTACTGATAGTACTATGGGGGTAAGAAGTGGTGTGGACCACCGCCAGTGAAGTGAAAACCAAACTTATCGCTCATTTCTCTTTTCTCTAGCTGCTGAAGCTAAGCTTTTAAACCTTACCAGCGAAAACGCTGCAATACTAGTGTCACATTAGTGTTGCCTCTGTCATCTCCATGTTTGTTATTACTGACTTTCTTCTTGTTCATAAAACTTTACTTTTCTTCATGGTATTTGTCCAGTATGGTTAATTCAGAGTGGCGCCCCCTGGTGGATTAATTGAGAAACGCTCATTCCAACACATTAATTGTCAGTAGCAACACTTTGTTCCAGTCAGACTAATGACAACGACAATAAAGCACATTTACAAAAGGAACTAAGAACTGGAATGGGATTATTAAGTACTCATATCGGTACTCGGTATCGGCAAGTACTCAAATGTAAGTACCCGTACTCAGTCTAGAAAAAAGTGGTATCACTGCATCCCTAACTAGAAGCACTCGGAGAGCGCAGACCTCCGCCAAGGCTGATCAGTGCCCCCCCCCCCCCCCCCCCCCCCCCCCCCATGGGCCCCCCCACCCCCGATCACCACCAAAATTTCATAATTTCTTCCTTATCCCATTTCCAACAAACCCTGAAAATTTCATCCAAATCTGTCCATAACTTTTTGAGTTATGTTGCACACTAACGGACAGACAAACAAACAAACAAACAAACAGACAAACAAACAAACCCTGGCAAAAACATAACCTCCTTGGCGGAGGTAATTACAGTATTATGTGTAGTATTGCACATAATTATACCCACTATGTTGTGAGTCATTCATTAGTCTCTTTTCTATCAACTCTGGAACACAGGAACTTTTGTTACCAGGAATTATATTACCTGAGAAAAATTATTTCTGGTAATCTGTGTGGTTTGGATTTCCACCGCACCTCAAAGTTCCTGAAAATGTTTTCAAATCAGGCTTAGTTGTTTTGAGTCATCAACTCAAAGTCCCATTGAATTTCTTTTGAGCGTATTTGGCGTATGTTTGTCAACATCCAGGCTCTTTTGTGCATATTTACCAAATACGTTCTTTAGCGTATTCAGATGAAATGGACAAATTATGGCAATGCACTTTTACAAGTGATTCAATACGCTCAAAAGAGCTTCTTAGGTAAATGGACCTCATCATCCACCCACTTCTCATAGCTAGACTTTTGTTCCCTTTTCCAATGATCAAAACACAAATGAAGTGAAGCTTGTACAAATGGAATAAACAATTTTGCAGCCACATATTGGATTAAACATTGTAGTAAATGTAAACGTGGGAGACTGCAAGTGTGTTCTACCAATCAGCACTCTTCAGCACATAGCGCCACCCCTCAAGAATTCACAGAAACTGTCACAGAAATTTTGGAGTCTAGGGAAAAGTTTCTACACAGGTAATTTTTTTTTTTTTTTTAACAATATATTTATTAACACATTTTCTATATATACACACATACACTTGTAAATATAAACACATGTAGACCTGTACCTCACTAACAAAGGCACCTGCAACATTACAAGTGTTACAAGTAAAAACAAACAAACAAAAAAAAAACAACAACAAATAAACAACACACATACACATCACAAACTTCTCAGCCATAAACATCTGTACATAATTTAATGCCCTGTGACAATTACAGGTATTTGAACTCCTTAACCCTGTTGTAAGGTTTACACAACTGAATATTTAGTCCTCTTCATTTTCATTTGCTAAATCAACATTTTTAACAAATATCTTAAAAGGTTCCCATATCTTTTCAATCATATCCTGTCTTCCTTTTCATATGTACGTCAGTCTCTCCAAAGGAAAAGTTGTCAACATTTGCTTCACCCAGTATGTAATACTCGGCCTGCTGGTCTTTTTCCAAGACACTGCAATGGATCTTTTGGCATGTAAAAGACACGTATCTATTAATATTTGTTGACTTTTGTTGTATTTATGACCTTTTGGGTAAAGTCCTGAAAAAAAGTGCAGGATCCATTGGATGATTTTCAAAGTCATTTTTTCTATTGCCATTTTAACGTCCTCCTCCCAAAAAGATTTGATCTTACTGCACTGCCACACACAATGGCATAATGTTCCCTTCACCTCCATACCCGGGTAATTTTAGTAAATAAAATAATGATTTGTGCCATCAAAAAGGGGCTTTTGTGAGCTGTAAATATCAGGATGGACTCTCAAAACAATCAACATGCTGAATGTGCCATCTTGGATGTTTAGTTGAATGACAGGGAATAGAAATGAGGGTGAAAAAAGCGGCGATAATGGTGTTCGTGGCCGACATTACTCTATTAGAAATCACGATCATGAATATCAACTTTATTAGCTACTAAATAATGCAGCAGAACAACTAACAAATAGACTGTTAAGCTCAACGGCAGATATTGTGTTCAGCAGTAATGTTTTGCTGATTATTCTTAAAAAGCAGAGATGAACATGTTGCCTTTTCTGCTTCTGTACAGTGAATTACATTTGTGTGTGACGTGTACCCTTAAATAGAAATGCCTTGCCAATTGCCATCTATTAAGTGCAAAATAGCTGGTTTTATTAGTGGTAAAACTAACTTGCTGTCCTTTTGTACACCACAGATATAATGTACTGCATGTAAATGTACCAACAGAAGTATTTATCTTAAGACACAGCGCTAAATTTAACCAGTGAGCTAACAAAAGCTAACGTTAGTTGCAAATATTAGCTAGGAGCTAAATCATCTTATCAGTAGAGACTGACAATAAATACCACGAAGTTATGTTAAAGACCCAAAAGATTTTGGGTGTATGAGAAAAACATTTGTGGCTGGAACTCCAGAAGCCATTCCTGCACCAAAAAAGTGTTTATATAATGGATCATGTATTTTACAAACTACTTCATCCTTTTGAGGGTCATGGGGGGCACGTCCAGGGTGCCATGTATAAAACACCAGTTCAGTTCATCATAGGGCTGACACATTAAATTAGATTAGATTAGATTGGATCAGATTACATTATTAAAAGTGTACATGCATAAGGATAGTGCAAAAAACAAGTAAAAAAGCAAACACTATAAAATAATAATAAGAATAATAATCTCTACAGACTATATATATATAAACAACATATTTCCACACAAATGAAAACCCATTCACTCTACCTATGGTGATTTAGACTGTCCAACTAACCTATTAAAGGGGTCATATTTTGCTAAACCTTTGGTTACATCTATAACGAGTTACGTCATGACATGTGCACATATAAGAACAAGACTTCTGGCAAAAATTTCTCATAATTGCTCATCAGCAGCAGCAGTTGTAGTCTCTACTGCAAATATGTCCAAACTTTGAGCCGATTACCTAAAATGTTCAGTTGTTGGCTAAATTTGACAGAGCAGCACAGCCAACAACCTGGAGGGGGTGGGGCCTGAAGTGGCTCATGTGCATTTAAACGGCCAGCGCTCAAAATGACTTTTCTGGTGTCATTACTCAGAAATAGGGTTGAAGATGGACCTGTGAAGTTGAATTAATGATGAATTCAGACCCAAGTATAGCATTTACAGTTTATGGAGACCACAGGGAAATGTTTTATAATGCATAAGTCCATTTTTTTTTTTTTTAAAGCAAAATATCACTCCTTTAAGACACAAGAATGTGGACAGTGGGGGAAAGTACCTGGACAGAACCCACACAGATGGGGTGGGGGGGGCATACTGAGTGTCACTGGGTTTGAAACCAGGCCACCCTATTTATATAATTAAAAAAAAACAAACAAACAAACAAAACATTGAATTCTCATCAATATATTTGATTTCTGTGGCTCTAATTGGTTCCTTGGCTACTACACTGAACTATGTGCTAATACAGTTAGAACACTAATATTCAACACAGGATTGTTGGGGGCCAACATGAATTATATAGTACATATTTAAAAAGTAGACTGGCTCTCAAAATGTCTGCATTTTGGCAATAGATAAGATCATCTATATCCTCCTGAGACCCAGTAATGCATTTTTGTCCCCTGTAGGGGACAAAAGTTTTACAGCTTTATTTATTAAAGAAAAAAAAATAAAAATAAAAAAAAGACTGCAAAGAACATTCCATAAAAAAAAAAAAAAAATCTATCTGAAAAAATGGTTGCATCATTTTTCAATTGAGACAGTAATTTAATGAAAAAAAAAAAAAAAAAAGCCTGAACTTTTCCTTTCCTGGGTCTCAAAAGGATATAGTCACAACATATACACTGTAAAAAAAAAAGTAAAAAAAAAAAAAAAAAGTAATTCTGGCAGCTAGGGTGCCAAAATAATACTGTTAAATAATGGAAAATAACCATCTCGTAAAAATACAGTAATTTCCCAAAATTAAAGTACAGTTTTTTGCCCTAACTTTACATGACATTTTTCTTTTTTTTTTTTTTTTACTTTTTAACGTTTAATAAAGAATATTTACATGCATGAAAACAATCACATTACCAATATATATATATATATATATATATATATATATATATATATATATATATATATATATAATTTTCAATGACACTAAGTTGTACAATCCACTGATAAAAACTGTATTTGGACAGTTTATCAGTGCTTATACATGTTATACATTCACGAAAATACATTTATTCAACATTTTTGTGTGAAACCTGCTGTAATTACGCAAGATATTTGTCAATTAACAAACAAGTCTTCTTAAACTTACAAAACAAATACTTCTTTTACGGTTAATTGTCAGTAATTTTATCTCATTTTATTATAATTTTTTTTTTACAGTATTAAACTTTAAATTAACAGTTTAATCTCATAAATAGAAAAGAAATATTTGTGAAATTACGATACATTTGCAAATGTATTTTAACTATTTTCTGTGAAAAAAGAAAAAAAATGTCTTAAAAAAAGGAATTTTTATGGTTATTCACAGTTACAGTTTTTTCATGTTATTTTACATTTGACATGTAAAATCAGTCTATTTTTGTCATTTCATTGATATTTTCCTGTATCTTAAAAATACATGAAAAATCTGTAAAATAAACAGTGAAAATTCCAATTACAGATTTTTTTTAAAGTGTAGGAGAAAACTAAAAACAAAAAAAAAAGTCATACCTGTTGCCTATGTTGCCGAATTTTTATTCATTTTTTTTTTAACTTAAGGTGGTCACCCTCCAAATCACCATCATATGGTTATACCTCCAAAAATATCCTGTGATAAATGATGGCTTGGATAATAATTTGAGCCAGATCCAACCACATATGCTCCATGGAACTTTGGCCTTAGCTTTCATCACACTGTCTGGGAAAAAAAGGCCAAACATGAATATTCATGAGCTATGCTGAACAGACTGATGATGCTATAAGTGCCCGTGTGGATTGTGGGTACTAACGAGGTAGTGGAGCCCATCTGTTCATGCAGGTCTGTGATAGATCAGTCTGAAGCCACAGGTGCTCCTCTGACAGCAGCGGAAACCATCTGAGGTCAGTTGATACAGAACAGTCTGGACTTTGCAGCTCTTGGTTTCATTTAAAAAAAAAAAAAAAAGATTCTCCTACCTGAAACATTAGTAGATAAAGCTGCTGTTAGGATTGAAAACATCTGTCTAGCATCAAAACATCACATATGTACCTGAACGTGTAAAGGGTAAAGATAGATAGCTAGATAGCTAGATAGATAGATGGATAGATGGATGGATGGATGGATGGATGGATGGATGGATAGATAGACGTTTTAAAATTTTTTATCTTGGTTATCTTATTCTGGCTGTAAGTGCCATTTTTATTAAGCTAACAATAATTTCATTATTGTGTTTATTCTGTATTATTTCATGTTTGTATGTTTGCTTAACAGTAGCAAATATATTATATGGTTGTTTAGGGAACCGTAAGGAATAATTTATGTTTGGACACAAGGGGTCATAGTCCTGCTATGTGAGTATGATTTGTTTGAAGAATACCTGTTCTGTTGTTCTCTTTGACTTTGCTAAAAAAGAAGATGGATGTTGGAGCAACACAGTCGTTTTACCGCCGTGTGCGGCGACGATGTTGGCCAGCGTGTAAAAACATTCTTTGACATCTGTTTATTTTAGAAGAAGTAAAAAGCAAGAATTAAGAAACCAAAAGCAACACTAAGATTTGCCTCAACACTGGCTATACACTGAGGTGAGAACATGAATGACTATTTATAATCTTCTCTTAGTTTATCTTTTCTTATCTTATCTTAACTTATATTTTCTTATCTTATCTTTTCATGTCTTATCTTTTCTTTTCTAATCTTAGCTTATCTTTTCTTATCGTATCTTAGCTTAGGTTACCTTAGTTTATCTTATCTTAGCTTATCTTTTCTTATCTTTTCTTATCACATCTTAGCTTAGGTTATCTTTTCTTATCGTAACTTAGCTAAGGTTATCTTCGCTCATCTTATCTTAACTTATCTTTTCTAATCTTAGTTTAGCTTCTCTTTTCTTCTCCTTTCTTATCTTAGCGTACCTTTTCTAATCTTATTTTAGCTTATCTTTTCTTGTCTTATCTTATCTTATCTTACCTTATCTTATCTTTTCTTATCTTATCTTATCTTTTCTTATCTTATCTTACCTTATCTTATCTTTTCTTATCTTATCTTACCTTACCTTAGGTTATTTTATCTTATCTTTTCTAATCTTAGTTTAGCTTCTCTTTTCTTCTCCTTTCTTATCTTAGCTTATCTTTTCTAATCTTAGTTTATTTTTTCTAATCTTAGTTTATCTTATCTTTTCTTGTCTTATCTTATCTTTTCTAATCTTATCTTAGCTTATCTTTTCTTGTCTTATCTTATCTTGTCTTGTCTTATCTTATCTTAGCTTAGGTTATCTTATCTTATCTTTTCTAATCTTATTTTAGTTTATCTTTTCTAATCTTAGTTTAGCTTCTCTTTTCTTCTCCTTTCTTATCTTATCTTTTCTAATCGTATCTTATCTGATCTTTTCTAATCTTCGTTTATCTTTTCTTGTCTTATCTTATCTTTTCTTATCTTATCTTACCTTAGGTTATTTTATCTTATCTTTTCTAATCTTAGTTTAGCTTCTGTTTTCTTCTCCTTTCTTATCTTAGCTTATCTTTTCTAATCTTATTTTATCTTTTCTTATCTTATCTTATCTTATCTTATCTTATCTTATCTTACCTTAGGTTATTTTAGCTTATCTTATCTTTTCTAATCTTATTTTAGCTTATCTTTTCTTGTCTTATCTTATCTTGTTTTGTCTTGTCTTGTTTTGTCTTATCTTAGCTTAGGTTATCTTATCTTTTCTAAACTTATTTTAGCTTATCTTTTCTTGTCTTATCTTAGGTTATTTTAGCTTATCTTATCTTTTCTAATCTTATATTATCTTATCTTTTCTAATCTCATTTTAGCTTATCTTTTCTAATCTTATATTAGCTTATCTTTTCTTGTTTTATCATATCTTATCTTTTCTCATCTTATGTTAGCTTAGGTTATCTTTGCAAATTAATCATCAGAGATTCCTGACTGTATATAACCAACACTTCTCGTTGAAACAGCGTTGTTATTGTCGAAGCAAACAACTTGTTACCTTGTGATTTTAAGCATTACTGGAAGACAGTTGTTACTTTATCGACAACAAGATGGCTTCCCTTCCTGTCTTTTCTGAGTAATCATTCCAGTTTTCATGCTAAGATAAGGTGAACTCTCACCTTCATTCCCTTTTCATATCCAAATCTTTTTTTTTTTTTTCCATCTACTGTCCGCCAGCTATTTAATTTATGCACTTCGGGTAAAGCATAGTGTTTGTAAGAATAATACGGGCTGACCATAACTGTGGTTTGTGTATGTCCAAGAGATCGACCGATATGGTTTTTTCAGGGTTGATACCAATACCTATTATTAGTCGTCAAGGAGTTTTGGAATGAGAAGTTACTTTTAAATCTACTGACATCCCTTTTTCATCCTTTTTATCTCTGGGAACCAGTTGGACTACTGCAATTTAAACCTGCAGAAAAATTATTATAATCATAATTATTATCCAGGCTGGAAAAAAATGCACTGTTTAGTATAATCGCCTCAACTTCGATATAATCACATATACTGTACTGCAATGTAACCAATCAATCAATTATCCTATATTTGAATTATATATATTTATATGTATTTGTATTTCTCACAACACTGTTATCTTGAGTCACTTTAGTCTCATTAATTGCTTTTAGTAATAACCATATTATATAATCATATTAGTCAATAATAATGTATTTTAACACATGATCCAACATGATGAAAATATACAAAACTGCACACAAAAAATAGCAGTAAATGGACATCCCACTACTTCTTGATTGATTGCTTTTGAACCAGACAAGTTTAAGACAAATATTACATATAATTTGAAAGGTCTAAATGCCATGTTAAACTAACGCAAAGAGCAAAATTCAGTGTCAAATATTTTCAAATGAAAAACATCAAAACTACTGCATCACAGATGGACAAAAAAATTAACGTCTCTTTTTTGTAAGAAATACAAAGTTGTCAAAAGTGAAGTGTAAAATGTATTCAGTGTATACCGTATTTTGCAACCTGATAATTGGTTAGAGGAAAAAACTATGTGATCATAACTAAATAGCAAGAGTTTCAAAAATTGGCAACTTCCCAGATGGACAACAAAAGTAAATATCAAATTAAACATTTTTTATTTCAATTATCAATATCATATACTTTTTTTTTTTTTTTTTTTTTTACAATATTTACAACATACAAATAATATTAACATTATATTCAAATGTATTTTGCATAGATATATGCATTTATTAATTTTAAACACTGTGTTTAGAATATGACATAAATAATATTACAGTCAAATACCAATGTCTTTGGAATCAATTTAGTTTATTTATGAGTTTATGAAATGAACCCAGAATGAAAACAAAAAGCAGAAAACTGTCATTTTCCAAACATTCACAATCATAAAACTTCTCAAATTTTTTGTCATTTCAAAATACATTTTCCTGAAAATATAAGTAACAAGTGTTCAAAAAACGCAAACCTCCGCCAAGCACCCTGAACGGTGTGCATGTGTGGATCGACTATTTCTTTTTCAATTAAACAGTTTCAAGGTTGTTCCATACAGCAGAAAACGTTGAAGTTTGGTACCAGTCATGTGTATGTCAAATTATATTAAATTCCAATCAATATTTGTTGAGTTATAATGAAAAATGTGTTGTAAATGGGATTTTCAATGTTAAATGTAAATGTCCACAGAGTCCACATTCCACAGTGGATGTGGACAATTTTTGTGCCAGATACAAGATATTGTTATAAGCTACAGGTGGATCAAATTGGAGGCTAATCAGAGTCGTTTTGAATTTTTTTAAATGAATTTTCGAAAATTGCTCAATGATAAGAGATAGGAAAATTTGAGACTTTGTGACCTTGCTGTGACCTTGAACTTTGGCCTACTTGGCCCAAAATTGAATGGGTTGGTCCCAGGGCCTAGGCCTATCTGTGGGTACAATTTGGTAAAGATGGTTGGAATAGTTTTCCTGTGAAGTTGCTAACAAACAAACCAACAAACATGCAAACAAACAAACAAAGCAAAGTGATCACAATACCTCCTGGTGGAGGTAATTATCTACCCAGAAATATAAGTTTGGTGCAGATTATTGTGATTTAATTATTTTTGAGCAGATGTTAACCTTCCTTTGACTTCGCCCAATAGCCAATATTTTAGACTAAATGCCCAGACATCACAAATTTTCAGGGCAGCACATGTCTGATGAAGACAAACTGAGCTCTGCCTGGCTCCCTGGTCTGCCCTGCTTTTGTTATCTTATTTCTGTCTTTTGTGCCTTTATCCAGTCTGATTAGCTTCCTTGATCATATGCATCGCACTCTTTAAAGACGTTGCAGACATTCTCTCCATGCAGTAATTCTGGCTATATTATCACATTGAAAAAGAATTACAGAATTGTAGCACGAATCTCCCAACACGTTCTCCCTCACACTTAATTGTATCACCCACCCAGACATGTATCAGAGCAATATCCTCAAAGATAAATGAAGTCACGGAATGTAATGCTGTTCCAAGCACCTAGTAAATTGGTCCCATGCTATTTTACCAGAATTACACATCAAAGTATAAGGTGCAGACAGAAAACTAGATTATCCGTGGTATTAAGGCATCGAAGGAGTCTGTGCAGTTCTTAATCTGCCATGTCTGAGCCGTCGCTGAACCTAAAGACGGCTTTAGCAGTTTAGTCTCATTATTAAAAAAGTTTATTTCCCACAGCAGTTCTATTGCTGGCATACACACCCCCTTTTATGTGTAGACAAATGACGTTTTTTCCATTTGCATCATTTAACAAGCTGTGTTTTGCAAGCAACGGTACATTCTATTAACTGCCATCCCAAAACAATTTGCTCCGTGTAAAACGCTGATGCCAAACTAAGCAAATGAGACTGTTTTCATGACACATTTTATTGTTGCGCAGCAGTTTGCTTATTGTAATTGAGTTTTCTTTGCAGTGATGAAACACGTGACAGTTTTTCTGCAGAAAATACAGCGGTGATAACGATGATTCTACCTCAACACCGGCAGAAAGATGCTAATGCATTACAGAGAGGGTCAGCATTATTAACCCTTTCATGCATGAATTATGAGAGCCTTAATTAAGATTTTTTTACTGAGTGTTTTTATTCTTCTTAAATTTGGCATTTATTGTACAGCTTTTTTATGTTTTTAATCTATTCTTGTATTTTATTCTTTAATTTAGGTTTTGTCTATTCTTCTGTATTTGTATCTATTTTATTTTATTTCTTTTTTTTTTTGCAGTTCTATGTCTTTTAATCTATTCTTTTATTTTACTCTGTTATTTTGGTTTTTATTTATTTTTCTGTACAGTACTTTAATCCACTGTGCTTTACAAATAAAGATGGATTGGATTGGATTAAAAAAACAATGCATTTGAATTTTTTTTTTTTTTTTTTTTTTATGAACCTATTTTTCATGGAGTTGCAAAAAAGTCCACTCAGCTGGACACCATGCATCCAATTTTTGAAGCAAAGAAACATGTACAGTCTACTCTCGTTAAACCGCCCGCCGTTATACCGCCATTTCCGCCTATCGCCATCCGCCAGCCCAATTCCATGCACAAACAACATTTATACCATTGATTTCCCGACCGTTATACTGCCAGCGTGATTGCCATCGAGTACACATAAATTTTAACAATGCACTGAAACAAACGCGCCAGACGCTGATCGCGACAAGCTACGAGTAGGTCTACGGAACGGCCACCGTTCATTTATCGCAGAACACTCAGTAGGTCAGGATGTCGGGAAGAGGACGTGGGATTAAGCCAAAGCCTCAAGATGATAGGGTGTCATTTCCCGACACGGTATAATAATGCTTAAAATGTTTCCCCACTTTAAATGATCCCTTACAACATAACAGAATCAAGATTTATTTAGAAACGCAATTAGAACGGGTTAACGGAGGCAGCATAGACATATAGTAAAGACATGCACATTATGGACGCAACCCGTTGTAACGCCATTTTCGCTATACCGCCAATTTGGCCGTGAACGGAAGTTGGCGGTATAACAAGAGTAGACTGTATTTACTAATATGCTGTGTGAAAACTATGAAATAAAAACATTTTTCAAGCTACTAATCTGATGTTTTGTCACATTTTAACATACCCTAATATTAGTCATTACTCACTTCATGGAGATAATTTTGGGAAAAAAAAACAAAAAACAAAACTTTTTCGTGTTAATTACAAGTCTAATAAAAACAATAAGCAATTACTTTATGCTCCGACATGTTACTGCAGATCCATTTGATCAAGAATAGCAAAGTTACAATAATGGTATCAATTGCAGTGTACGAGGACTGTTCAATAAGTTCATGGCCTCAACCAGAAATACTGGTTGTTATAATACAGGATGTTACATTCTTTCATGATGGGATAGTGATGCTTGAACATCGATGGACCAAGTGCATTGCTGTAAATGGAGATTATGTTGAAAAATAAAATATAAATTATCAGTCTGTGTTGTTCTGTTCTGGGTGAGGCCATGAACTTATTGAACAGCCCTCGTATAGGATGATGCATGAGTGCCCACTGTGTTGGCTGATATGGAACTAATTCAACAAAATCCATGAATATATAAGAGAACAGCTATAGAATAACTGTCCACTGTAGAGACCACTGTGCATGAAAGGGTTAAAACAGATGTCATGTGTTTAACTTAACCTCCTAAGACCCATGAAATGTCAGCAAAGTACAAGCTTTTTTTGTTTTTTTATTAAATAAGTGCCTATATTGGAAACATGATGCAACAGTTTTTTCAGATGCAGTTTTTAAAATTTTTATTGAATGTCCTATGTGGTGGACAGTTTTCTTTTCTTTTTTTTTTTTTTTTTTTGTATAAAGTTGTGTAACTCTTGTCCACAAATGCGGACAGAAAACCCACAGCTGGGTCTAAGGAGGTTAAAGGGCTCATATTTATCCAAACCCACTTTTATTAGTCTTTGGTTCATTTTTTTATGTATTTGGACCCTAATAGTTCATCCAGTTTGAATTTGAACCCTCCAGGTGCTGCAAAGCTATCTTTATATTCATTCCAGCAAAAATTGAGTGGATTTCTACAACCTGTTTTAATTCCTTCTTAATTTGTTACGTCTATAACTAGTTACGTCACGACATTTGCACATATCCGACGAACATTTTGCCTGAGTACGACATAATTGAAGTAGAGCCATGTATTGGTGTTGAACACTGGATCACATAGATAACAATCACGTCCGTTTACCTTTCAGGCTTTAGAAACTTGAAATAAAGTATAATACATTTTGACTTTCTTTTTATTTTCAAATAGTAAGAAAAAATCGAAAACCTTCATTACAGTGTTTCAAACAAAGAGCTCTGAAGTTCTGCTAAAGATGCAAATGTATTGGATCGAAGAGACATGAACCGAATCTATTTACACAGTGACAGGCTGGTGGATTATGTGACCACTAGAGGGAGTAGTGAGTCACTCTGCCGGTCTCCCATGGTGAGGAAAACTAACACCATTTGTGTAAGTGTAATATAGTGACCAGATGGAATGAAAACCACAAAGACACAGATTTTAGAGGCAAAGAAAGTGACAAAAGGACTCTAAACTGTACAGAAAACAAAGGTGATTTGTAGTTTTAATGTGACTGTTTCCTGTCTTAAAGGGGTCATATTTTACTAAACCCGCTTTTATTAGTCTTTGGTTCATTTATTTATGTATTTGGACCCTAATAGTTCATCCAGTTTGAATTTGAACCCTCCAGGTGCTGCAAAGCTATCTTTATATTCATTCCAGCAAAAATTGAGTGGATTTCTACAACCTGTTTTAATTCCTTCTTAATTTGTTACGTCTATAACTAGTTACGTCACGACATTTGCACATATAAGGTCAAGACTTCCGACGAACATTTCTCTGAGTACGCCATAATTGTTTGTCAGCAGCAACGGTTGTAGTCCATACTGAAAATATATGCAAACTTTGAGCCGATCACCTAAAATGTTCAGTTGTTGGTTGAACAGGACAGAGCAGCACAACCAACAACCTGGAGGGGGCGGGGTCATGTGCATTTAAAGGGCCAGCGCCCAAAATGACCTTTTTTTGTGTCATTACCAAGGTTATTATTACCTCCACCAAGGAGGTTATGTTTTTGCCAGGGTTTGTTTGTTTGTTTGTTTGTTTGTCTGTCTGTTTGTTTGTCTGTCCGTTAGTGTGCAACATAACTCAAAAAGTTATGGACAGATTTTGATGAAATTTTCAGGGTTTGTTGGAAATGGGATAAGGAAGAAATGATTCAATTTTGGTGGTGATCGGGGGTGGGGGGGCCCACGGGGGGGGGGGGGGCGCAGACCACAAAATTTCATCAAAATCTGTCCATAACTTTTTGAGTTATGTTGCACACTAACGGACAGACAAACAGACAAACAGACAGACAGACAAACAAACAAACAAACCCTGGCAAAAACATAACCTCCTTGGCGTGGGGGGGCCCATGGGGGGGGCCACTGATCAGCCTTGGCGGAGGTCTGCGCTCTCTGAGTGCTTCTAGTTGTTAATGAAAACTAACAAAATGGTAAAAACTAGAATTGTAAAAACATTTTTGTTAACTGAAATAAATAAAAACTATAATTAAAAGAAAAAACGATAACTGACTGAAACGGTATTGTGTGCTTACAAAACTAACTAAAACGTATAAAAATTCTGGATAAAATTCCCTTTGTTTTTGTCTTTGTCAATGTCAGATTGATATAAAATCGATTTATTTCCCTCAAGCAATTTTAGCTGATGGCACCATATGATATTTAACAGTCTGTCACTTCTTGTCACTTGTGGTTTACAGTCGTCTTCTCGTCCCCACTCTACCTGGAAACATGGAGACTAAAGTTGGGAGAAAGCAGCAGAGTCCTGTCTGGGATTTATTTGAATATGACGGTGAAGAAGATAAAACATATAAAGAAACTAGAATTAAACTAAAACTAAGCATTTAGAAAATAACGAAAACTAATACAAACTAGCAAACCTGCTCTAAAAACTAATTAAAACTGAATTGAAGAAAAAAAAGTCAAAACTAAATAAATAGAACTAAACTATAATGAAAAATCCAAAACCATTATAACCTTGGTCATGACTCAGAAATAGGGTTGGAGATGGACCTGTGGAGTTGAATTAATGAAGAATTCAGACTCCAGTATAGCATTTACAGTTCATGTAGACCACACGGAAATGTTTTAAAATGCATAATTCCATTTAGAAAAGCAAAATATCACTCCTTTAAAAAGAAAGAGGGAGATTTATGTTTTATCTCTATTATTTTAAATCATACAGTGATGCAAATCGGTGTTTCTGTTTTATGTTTTGGATTTTCAGTTTGTGGAAGAGCTGCATGCTGACTGAACTGTCCTGCAGAGTTTGTTAACAAGCATAGAGCAGGTTTAGCAGGTTTAGTCACTGCAATGACACCTGTTTGTTTGTTGACTGATGTTTTGAAGCCTAGAATTTGGCACATTAACCATCACTGGCTGTTTTTATAGAGACACAAAGTGAGCATATTGGGGTAAGAGAGCGGAGTAGAAGAATGAGAGGTCAAAGTTGCAAAAAGACACTGACATGTTAAACACCACAAACTATCAGCATAAAGTTTTGTGTTATCAGCACTGTCAACATCACCGATACTATAAACACACTAACTGAAGGATAAATAAAGCCAATAAAGCAGGCAAACTGAAAGACCGTAAACGAATGCAACACAATCCAAGAACTTTGGCGAACAGAGCATCCTTTCAGCCATTTGGACTTGAAGTATTTGTCTAATAAAGTTCACCATTATTGTCATCATAGGGACATCCACCCTCTGTAATTCACCCCAGAGGTTTAAAGCTATACCATAGAATGAAGGAAACATTGTTTAAAACTTTTTAATCATGTTCTTGCAATAAATCGTGCAATAAACCGTATCCCTATCTTTTTTTTTTTTTTTTTTAATAACCTTTATTTAATTGAAGGCGATTTTACAAAGCATTACAAAACACACACACACACACACACACACACAAAAAAAAACATACCCCTCTATGCTTAACCCTTAGGGGTCTGAGCATACTTTGGCTGTTTTTGAGTACTTTTGATTTTGCCTTTGTGTACAATATAAAGAAATGTTTATTATACCCATGTTTGGCTTTTTTTTTTTTTCAGCACAACTCCATCTATCTCATCTGCCTATTATTTTTTTCACTTTAACCTACTATATCAACACAAAAGACCAAAAAACACACAAAAAATATAAAATCTGATTTGAAAAATACATATAATTTATTGCATAAATAACACAAAGATGCTTAACAAACCTTTTCAAAGACTTTAAAAGTAAATATTGGTTCCAAATATTAGGTATATAAAATTAAAATTGTAATAACTTAAAACTATACTCAAATATTTGATATAAAAGCACATCTTCACATAGGTGTTTTCTCCAGTCCCCCCCCCCCCCCAAGTCCTGCATCTGGTTCAGGTGGGGTCATTCTCACTGTTACCTATAATGCTAAAGCAGTCTGTGGAATCCGCAGATTTGGCCAGTTTATTTCCCTTTTGAAAAAGTACAAAAAATGACGTAGATATGGTCAGAAATATAACGCCCATAGGCTAATTTGTGTTTTTTTTTTTTTTTTATGCCATGCGATTTACCTTCAGCCCTGTTCTAAATGCATTGTCCATATTATCAGTGGAAAAGACACTTATCAGGGACATGTCTGACTTTACCAATAGTCAGAAAACTGTGCATGTTTGAAGGATAGACGGATGAAATTTACATATAAAAAATTACTGACTGAAAACACATACTGTATTTCTTATTTTAATTCAAATCAATATTTGAAAATAGTGTTACATGTGCTTTGGCATACCCTAGTGGTGACATGTGGTTACACTGCATCCGAAAACGGACTTGCATACTGCACCTGTCACTGGTGCACAGTCCGATACACCAAAAAAATGCAACTTTCTTGGCTGTAAAATTATCATTTAAATTGACAAATATATGTGTAAATAGTGTCATAATTCAAAGGGGATAAAAACAAAATCCTTTGTCTCTTCCCATTGACTGCCTTTAATATTTGTTCTGAAGTTAAGGGTTTGTCTGAATAGTCTGTTTTGTTCAGGAGGGTTCCTGACTGAGTGAAATGACCTGGAAGGATCGGAGTGTAAGCCTTGATAAGAGCTGTTTTACTTCTCTAAATGCAGAGGAAAGAAGCCTCTGTGCTGCCTTCATTGTCTCCTTTAGTGTAACATACACTGCAAAAAATCTAAACGTTACCGAGTATATTTTTCTCATTTCTAGTCAAAATATCTCATTACACTTAAAATAAGACATAATCACCAAAAGAGTAACTTTTCAGTGAGATATAAGAAGTTATTTTTAGACAATAGATCTTGAAAATCTTATTTCAAGAAATCTTACCAAGATAAATTTCACTTGTTCCACTGGCAGATTTATTTGCTTGAATTAAGCAAAAAAAAAATCTTGATCTTGAGAAGGAATTTTGAAAAGGAACTGCCAATTTGTTAGATGTGTTTGTGTTACATTGTGTTGTGTGTGTGCAGATTTTTTTTGCTTAATTCAAGTTTTTTTTTTTTTTTTTTAATTCAAGCAGAAAAATCTGCCAATGGAACAAGTGAAAATTATCTTGGTAAGATTTCTTGAAATAAGATTTTCAAGATCTATTTTCTAAAAATAAGTTGTTTATATTTCACTGAAAAGTTACTCTTTAGGTGATTATGTCTTATCTTAAGCGTGATGATATATTTTGACTAGAAATAAGAAAAATACACTTGGTAAGATATGGATTTTTTTCCAGTGTATGTGATTTATCACCATTTATTGTAATATTATCTTCTGTATTCTGTGTTTTTTCAGTGAAAATCAGGTATTTTCCTATATTTAATTCACTGATGATGTAGATGTCCATAAAAGCTCAGATTAAAGTTCAGGGTTATTATATCTGAAACAGAGAAAACTGAAGAAAAAGTTACTTTTTCAGCAAATTTATCATTAACTGAACATAAACCAAGTGTCTCCATCCACTGTCATTGATCCAACTCCATGGGTTTTACTGGTGAATTAATGTTGTAGAAGATGACGGTATTTCCATGGTAACTACAGAGCCTCTGAACATACAAATGGGTCATATCTGATGAGCATGAAAAGATGACAAACTGCATTTTACACCGATTATTTACATGGATTGATAGAACTAGTGGATCAACAGGTATTAAACAGTTTAGATCAGTAGATGCTTTTGGTCAGTGTTGGATGTTTGGGTCTTTAACCCTGTAAAGCCTGAACCATTAAATCATTGATAGAAAACTCCAGTTCTTTGAAACTGGAGCCTTTATTGGTCCTTCTGAACAATCCCCCAATTTTTTTTTTTTTTTTTTTCAAATATCAATTTCCATGTAAGAGTTTCAATTTTATATCATATTTGATACATCAGGTCTCAATGCTCAAATATTATTTTTGAACAAACAAAAACATAATATAACACAAACATGTCTAACAAATTGGTAAATCCTTTTCAAAATTGGCAAAGTTCTGCCTCCTTCCTCATTAATGACAATCTTGTAGTGTCACTGGAAAGGCCTCTGGTGGATTATCTGTGTACTGCATGTATCTAATTGTATACATCAAGTTGTTCAAGATAAAAAATATCACACTGATCATGTAGAGGGCTTCAAAACTCATGTATCAAATATGATACGTTTGGTGTTATTGGGTTAAAGCAGATCTAAATGTATTTTGTCATGAACCACAGCTCTGCGGTGGTCTTCTTCTGGCCTCTAACACTTTCAGAATACAGGCGTTCACTATTACACGGACAGTTATTTCATTCGGCTGCATCAATAACTTGGGATACATTTTATGGCTGTAGGATTACTGCTCTGGCTGACGCAAACACAACTGAAAACCAATAATTACATGGAACATGGGGTATAGTGAGTATTAAACCATGAACACACTTATACTTAATCATCAACTAGCTAATTTAAAAGTCCAGACTCATATTGGTTCCTCCTTTTCACATGCAGCTTCTTGCTTTTTCACACTGCTCTAAAGCTCCAATTGGAAGGGATTTATTTCCGTAGTAGAGGTAGGTAGAGTGGTTTTAATATTACATGGTCAGTAATTTTTGCTGATCCACCAATAAATTTCAATTGAGTCTGGAAGTTAAAACTAGTTATTAATATAAATATCCTGATTTACATTTTTCATCAGCCCCACTACAGTGAAAACTGCAGATTAGATTAAAAAAAAGTAATATGTATGATATTATGTTTTGGTATTTGCAATGTATAAATGAACAAGTACCCTGAGCTGATAGTCTGCAGTCCTTTTCCCCTTTAACTTCTGATACAATCTGTAGTAGCATCCAAAAAAAAAAAAACTGTATTTGTGTGGGCAGGAGAACTGACACAAAATACCACAGATAATGCTGAAGTGTACAAGTTAACTGTGGCCTTCATGTTGGCGTGGAAGTGGTAGATGCTTACCACTCATTTGCAATACACTGCAAAAAATGTCATGCTAGAAAAAAGCGTATAATTAAGTATATAATTTTAATTTCATGTGTTAATAATAATAACAATAATAATAATTATATATATATATATATATATATATATATATATATATATATATATATATATATATATATATATTTTTTTTTTTTTTTTTTTTTTTTTTTTTTTTTTTTTTGGTTGTTTGTTTGCCCATCAACCATTTATGTACCAGTACTTATATTTTGTTAGTTGATTTTGGTTTTGATTTCACTGTCTACATGTTCGAAATAAAGACTTCATTCATTCACTCATTCATTCATTCATTCATTCAAGCCTAATATTTCTAAATCTGGTCAAATTGGCATATATTGAGCAAAAAAAAAAAAAAAAATCTGCCAATAGGGTAAAAAAAAATTCTTGGTGAGGATTCTTAAAACAAACCAAAAAGTCTGTCAACTAAAAAAAAAGGCAATGGCTACTGCCACAGTACTGTGGCATGAAATATGGGTTTGTCTATTGACACAGACCAATCAAATGTTAGCATTTGTACTAAAGCCAATCACAGATACTGTTACATGAACTCATGTTGCCACAGTACTGTGGTGATATATGGCATATACTTCAGTTCACTCTTTTGTGCATTTTGCTACCACAGTAGTGACAACTGATGGAAGAAATGACAAATTTGTGATAGTATATGATATGGAATAGGAATTATTCTAAATACTATATATGTTGGTAGATGTCATGTGACTTCAGTTTTGTGTCAGTTCAGGGTATTGAGTGCTGCGATCCAAATTCTGCACTCTGAATGTTGTCCCAGTGGCTGATGTATACCATTGTTGGATTTACCTATCGGTGGTGCCCCCCCGGTTTGAAAATCTGCAGAAAAAAACAAAAAACAACTACTTTGACCAGGAATCAAACCTGCATCTTCCATGTTACCGTCTAATACATTACCAAATGAGCTAAATCTCCATTGTTAAGTCTGACCTATTTGCTATCTGATTATCTTGGTACTTTTTGGGATGTAACAGGTTACCAGTCTAGACATGATATAACGAGGGCACTGATTGGCTCTGTGGTAATAGACAAACCAATATTTTGTGCTACAGTACTGTATCAGTAGCCACTTCAAGGAAAAAAAAGAAGCCATAATGTGCCTTAAAACTAGACAAAAAATGCTAGAATTTTCGCAAACAGTGCGAAAGTACAAGAAATAAAATCACACTCATTTAGACAGAACTACTTTAACTGAGGAATTTTAGTCTGTGACTGAGCTGGCTATAAGAATTTAAGTCTTAAAATAAGAGGAACAAGTAGGAAAAAAAAGTTAAAATAAGCATTTGATTCTCTTGATTGAGATGAAAACAACCACTTCAATTGGGAATTAGTGACAGAAATGTAACATGGGAGTGGATGAGAGAAAGAATGTGGCTTTGGTTTTATGCATTCCTATCCTGGCCGTAAGAATTTTCCAGTCATTTTTCAAATTAGTCCAGGGTCATGTTAAACTGTCTTATCATTTTTCTCATGTTTTAAGACAGATTTTTTTTTTTTTTTTGCTTGAATTAGGATAATTAAGATAAATAAATAAATAAATAAATCGATCTTGAATACAGTTAAAAAAATACAAATAAAAAATCTGCCAATGGAACAAGTGAAAATTATCTTGGAAGGATTTCAAGAAATAAGATTTTCAAGGTCTATTGTCTAAAAATAAGTTCTTATATCTCACTGAAAAGTTACTCTTTAGGTGATTATATCTTATTTTAAGTGTGATGAGATATTTTGACTAGAAATGAGAAAAATATACTTGGTAAGATTTTGACTTTTGCAGTGTATTTGTAAAATCCTTTGCTTTTTATTATGCTGGTAAACTAACAGACTTCAGTGAAGACACAGACAACCAATGTTCTGAAGGAATCTTTAAATTCCTGAGATTAGAGTTCTAGAAAGAGAAGGGGAGAAGTGCCTGTAATGTCAAAGAGACACGATTGACAGAATATAGGAAGGTATAGAGCAGTTTCACAGAATCTTGAGGTCATGAATACCCCTCATCAGGCTGATGCACAATAGAGTTGTTGAGGGTGAGGAGTGGGTCAGATTGTACGGGGTAAATATTTGCATGGAGTTTAATAATGCAACAAGTAAGTGTGTGATGAACAGTAAGTGTGTGAGAAACTGAGACGTTAACTCCTCCTGAATGACACAGGTAAACAGAACAGTGTACTGCTAGTGTCTAACAACGATAAAGACTTTCAGGTAAAGTGTCTGCATGATAAATAATTCAAGGTCTAAACAAACTATCCTACACACACACACACACACACACACACATTTTTAAAATGTTTTCTGCAAATGTAATCATATATTTCTGCTAGGGATGCATCGATACCAGTATCGGGTGTTGGGTCTGATACTCAGAGTGTGTACTTGTACTCATACTCCTAAAAGTACTCCAATACAACAGCACCGATACCACTTACTGCAGCATGACATTCACAGTTTAGTGCAGCAGGTACGCGGCAGAGGAGTAATGACAGAAATGTGGAGATTTTTTAAAATAAATGACGGTGACAAATGTAACATTAAAAACACAGACGATCCGTCCTCTGCGTACATTCCATCCGTTTTCCAGGTGCTCACAGATGCGTTCCCAGACAGAGAATACCACCGGCAACCATGAAGGTAGCAGATCTGCTCAAAGAGCAAATGTGTGAGTTAATGAAAAACTACTGACATATTTATGACAACTACTCTATCAATATCAACATTACTATCCACATTAGTGTTACCTCTGTCTTCACCATGTTTCTTATTATTGACTTTCTTCTTCTTTGTCTCAAAAAACTTTACTCTTATTCATGGTATTTGTCCAGTATGGATAATTCAGAGTGGCACCCCCTGGCGAATTGATTGAGAAATGCTCATTCCAACGCAGCACTTTGTTCCAGTCAGACTAATGACGACAACAAGAAAAGCACTCGGAGAGCGCAGACCTCTGCCTAGACAGATCTGTGCCCCCCCACCCCCACCCACTCACCACCAAAATGTAATCAGTTGTTCTTTGTGCCAGAATCAACATTTCCTGAAAGTTTTATGAAAATCTGTCCATAACTTTTTGAGTTATCTTGCTAAAAAACAAACACGCAAACACACAAAGCAATGTGATCACATTACCTCCTGGCCAGGGGCGGAGCTTGGGAGGGGGCTGGGGGGGCGGTAGTCCTCCGGCCCGGGTCCCTCAGGGGGCCCAGTGAGAAGGGGCAAACTCAAAACCAAACTCTTACAAGAAATAACTTTACTCACATTCATTGCTTCTCACGACAGGTCAAAGGGCCCATATCTGTAGCAGATCCGAACAAGCGGTGCTTGTGGTTATATAAGTTGGCACAGCATGGTTGAATCATGGTCAGTAATAATTTTAAAAGATTGCCAATGCTCTTTAAGATTTATTCAAAACATTGCATACAAGCGTGTGTTGCATGACTGGCTTATAGTCACTCTTGCAATTAACTTTAGAATTTGCAAATTTAAAAATAGATCGCTGATATCGTCTCCAAATGCATTTTTGGGTAAAATCGTCATCAACAGCCGTCTATCACTGTTATCATCAACCACTTTTCAACTGAGAGTAAGCATACAGCTCTGTAACCATGAGTGGCAGTACATATAGACACAAAAGCGGAGCGACAAAACGTAAAGAAAAGGAGAAGAGGGAGCAAGAGAAAGCAAAGTTACAGAAGCTGGACACTTTTTTTGTCCGTCCGAATCCTCCTGGAAATGAAGTAGCAACCGCTAGCACTGATTCAAGCCCGCCAATACTGGCAACACCATCAGGGAGCCAAGTTTTCAGGTACAATTCTAACAGTCACTGACAGTGAATAGTAAGTGATGTGTGAGTTACTTGTAAACTGTTTCTATGGTTGTGAACGGAGTTGTCCCACCGCTTAGCTTATATTCCCTTGTTTGTCTCTTGGCTGTACAGCGGTGATGTTAGGACAGGTGCTAGCTGCTCCAGGGAAGACCCAGTCCTGGTGCTTGACCAGCAGACCCTCTCCTCACCCGTGCTGCAAAGGGACGTGTTGGTCCTGTCAGACCCTGAAAATGACAGCAGCAGGTCTCCGCCTCATGCTTCGGATGAGATGCAGTCCGCGGATGATGAAAACCCTTCTCTGGAATGTTTTCCTACAGATCGGGCCAATTTTGCTGAAAACATCCAGGACGCCAACATTAAAAGATATATCCTTAAGGTGGGCCCGTGCAGACCTAAAGGTCCATTTCCCACCGATGAAGACAATCGGTGTTTTTCTGAAAGTTATTACACATCTACCACTAAAGTTGGGATGAAAATTGCCCGCAGTTGGATGTGCTATTCCCCAAAATTAGACTGCTGTTACTGTGAGCCTTGTTGGCTTTTTGCCAGCCGAAATGCGCCCTACTACAACAATGCATGGGTTAACGGAATAAAAGACTGGAAACATCTTTCCACCAAAATTGAGAGGCATGAATCTACTCAAATACATCTTGGTGCATGCATAGTCTACGAGCAGTGGAAGCTCAATGGCACAATAGACGCTGAAATGGAGAGGAATGTACGTGATGCGGCTTTGTTTTGGAGACAGGTCTTGGAGCGCATTGTAAATGTAACTCTCACTCTGGCTTCGTGTAACTTGGCCTTCAGGGGGCATAGGGAGATTCTAGGTCATGGAAATGCTGGCAACTTTCTGTCAATAATCGAATTATTAGCTCGCTATGACCCTGTTTTGAAAGAGCTAATCAACAGACCGGGAGGGTCAGTGAAATATCTAAGTCACCAGATTCAGGACGAGATTATTTACATATTATCTCAACGTGTGAAATCTGACATAATTGATGAAATAAACGATGCCCCATTTTATTCCATTATCACGGACACAACACAAGATGTGTCAAAGATAGACCAGTTGAGCCAGGTTTACTGTTATGTAACTGTCGTTAAGAATGATATGAATATTGCAACAGATATACAGATTAATGAAGTGTTTTTGGGTTTTGAGGCAACTGCGGGTTCATCAGCGTCCGAACTTGAAAACAAAATCCTGGGCTCTATAGAGAAAAACAAAATAGATTTGTCAAAATGCCGCGGACAGGGTTATGATGGGGCCGCGAATATGAGCGGTGAGTATTCAGGTGTACAGGCAAGAATAACAGAAAAGGAGCCCCTGGCCCGTTATGTTCATTGCGCTGCCCATAATCTCAATTTAGCTCTCAATGACTCTGTAAAAAACGTTCCTGGAGTGAGGCAGTTCTATGACACTGTAGAGATGCTTTTCAACTTTTTCGGCCACAGTATCAAACGATGGGCACTCCTCAGTGAGTTTATGACGCCAGAGAGCAGAAATATCACATTAAAACGCCTATGTCCCACTCGTTGGTCTTCTCGACATGATGCGCTTTTTGCGTTAAGGCACAGATATGGAGACATTATGAAAGGCCTTGTCAAGATATCCCTCACCAGTGACAAAAAAGAGGAGCGTGATGAAGCAAGCGCGCTCAAGAATTCCATAAGCAAATTTTCCTTTATTTTTTTGGTCAACATGCAAACCAAGACTCTGGAATGTATAAATGCTGCCTCACAGTTATTGCAAGCAAAGGACGTGGATATTCTCAAAGCATCAACTCTACTGCAAAACGCCATCAGTGTTTTGATGGAGTATAGGGAGCAATTTGATGAGGCTAAGTCTGCCACCCTTGCTCTAGCTATTAAATGGGGAAGCCAAACACAGTTTGAGGCAACCAGGGCCAGAAAAGTTAAGCGTCACTTTGATGAACTTTCTGAAGACAGACGCTTCACTGACGCAGAGCGCAACTTTCGGGTGAACGTTTTCAATGCCTGTCTTGATATAATCATCCAGCAACTGTCCCAACGATTCGTCAGCTTAAACGGAACTGCGGCATTGTTTGAGGCAATTCACCCCAACACATTGCAGCGAGCACAGGATGATGAGCTAGTCCAAGCTGCCCAGCGGATCATTGACCACTACAGCCGGGACATCGCCCCTAGCTTCCCTGCCCAGCTGCTTTCTTTTAGAGCCTGCTTCAGGGACCAGATCACAAAACAAAAATCTGTGGTGGATTTGGCAAAACTGCTTATTGTCAGCCACCCAGCAGTGACAACAACATTTAGCGAGGTTTGCACGGCCCTCCTTTTATTTTTGACCCTCCCAGTCACCGTTGCAACCTCTGAGCGCTCATTCTCAAAATTAAAGCTAATTAAAAACCACTTGAGGAGCACGATGGGACAGGAGAGACTGAGTGGACTAGCAATTTTGTCCATTGAAAATGAGCGAGCCGGGAAGATGTACATACGGTGCGTTGTGGACGAGTTCGCGGAGCGCAAGGCTCGCCATGTGCCCTTTAAATAGCGGTGAGTAGGTCTAATACTTTTTATTATTAGATTTGTGACTGTATGAACTTGTGGGCCGCCGTGCCAACTTTACAAAACGTTCTAGCTATTGATTCAGTAGCCTACTGTGCTCTCAAGTAGCTGAATTGGTTCGTTAAAGTGGGTGTCAGATTGATGTGGTCGCTGTCATTGGGGTTGAACTGCTTTGATTTTGTGTTGTTATTATTAGGGGCCAGGAAGCCTTATGTTTTTGTTGTTCTCTTGGTTTGTTGGACTTCGTGTCCGTTTGATTGATGTCAAAATGACACGGTTGCTGTCCGTGGTGCTGAACACAGTTGTTGTCCGTGGTGCTGAATTTTTACTATTAAATTCTTTGACCGGTGTGTCAAAAATGTGGCACCGCTTGTAAGTACCACTTTTGCGGGCATGTGTATGTTGTAAAGCGATGTAATCACAAGCTTTAATGGGTTTAAAGGGCCCGGTCATTTGCGCCGCCCCCGGCCCGGTACTGACTTGTTCCGCTAGTGCTCCTGGCGGAAATAATAAAGCACATTTTCAAAACGAACTAAGAACTGTAATGGTATTATTAAGTACTCATATCGGTCCTTGGTATCACCAAGTACTGAAATGTAAGTTGTACTTGTACTCGGTCTGGAAAAAAGCGGCATCCCTAATTTGTGCAGATGTGAAATCCATGTGTTTTGGAACACTTTCACGGTGTAGACTAGGTTTTCTGTACGGCCTGCAAAGCAAACCCATCTGTCAGCACATTAGTGTGGCATTACCTGGTATCAGGGGTGCCCTAAAGGGGGGGTAAACATGACAGATTCATGGGGCCCAGCATTCCCAGGGGGCCCAGTGGATATAGGTTAAAAGTTGTGAAAATTTCCGGTAAGCTCAGGCGTAAAAGAGGCATAGAAGCCGGGAGTTGGATGTCCAAAGGTAAGTTTCACTTTCAGTTTCATGCCAGTTAAGGTACTTATGGAACACACCCCCTATTTGGCTAAGTGAGTGATAAGGATGATGAAGGCAGGAGAGATGAAGGACCACAGCAGCAGGTCCACAGATGATCCAGGGAAAACCTGTGAGGTGATAAAGCACAGAGACTCCAGGGAAGAAGATGGTTCGAAATAATACCAAAGGCATCAATTAGTGATATGTGAGGTATTTAGGACTGTTTCAAACTGACTAAGCGTTTTTCCTGTTCTTTTATTTTTCCCACTAAATTTTGTTTCTGTTTTTTTTCCCAGTACATTTTTCTCCTATTTTTTTCCCACTATTTTTTTATCCTTAGTTTTTTTTCTCTATATATTTTCCTTATTTTCCCCCCCCACTACCTTTTTTCCTTACTTTTTTCCCACTATTTTTTTTCCTTATTTTTTTTCTCCCACTAATTTTTTTCTTCATTTTTTTCCACTAAATTTGTTTTCCTGTTTTTTCCCACTAAATCAATTTTTCAGTCTAACTATTGTAACCTAGATAGAGTATTTCTAGCTCTATGGAGAGTAAACCAGCTCTAACAGTTGAGTTAAAAGTCAGTGTAAAGTTCTGCACAGATGCAGTGTAAAATTCAACTCTACAGAGTGATGATTAGTGCCAGTCTGCCACATTGCATTGTGGGTACTGGACATTTTACCCATTGTGTTCTATTTTATGTGCAGGAGTTCAAGGGGGATTTATGTTAATGTTTATTTAGGGTAATGAATCTGTTTTACAATGTTTATTGGCCTTTATATGTTTTTGTTTTGTTTTGGGTTTTTTTTTTTGGTAATAATGTGATACCATTAGTCAAACCTGTAGACAGAATAATGCCAAACCTGATTGTCACTGTAAAGCCATAATTTTATAACTGACGAGAAAACTTTGTTCAATCAAAATAAGAGTAATTTCCAGGACGTTTGAAACCCATAGAGCAATTGGTCTCTCTTCAAACTTTAAGTGTAACAATTATACACTTACTCTCTTATTACAAATCAAATAACCATGTCAAGAACTTTCTGAAAATCATCTCACAACCCCCTCCTTGGAAATGCCTGCAATTCTACTTTGTTTCAATATTAACACATTAGAGTCATTTTTAAACTAAATTTGGAGTAAAAATAACTGTATAAAGTGTAACCATATTACTCTAACAGTGTGAAAACACCACAGTGCTAAATATTTTTACACATTTCATTGTTAAGGAAATGTTGATTGTTACTGAATTGAGTAGAATTCACTCTGAAAATCTGACACTGGCCATGGAGTAAATGTAACTCTGATTTTGAGTGGGACCAAACAGAGTTAAATTCAACTCTCTAAGAGTTAAATTGATACTGTTTTTTACTATGTAGGGATATGTAAGTTTATACTTCTGCCAATTCCTTTTCATCTATCTATCTATCTATCTATCTATCTATCTATCTATCTATCTATCTATCTGTCTGTCTATCCATCCATCCATCCATCCATCCAGTTAAAGGGAGATAAGGGCAGTTCTTAAACATATGTATTCAGCATTTCACTCAACTACGCAGCTTTAATTGAAATGTGCAAAGGAAATTCTTACAACAGCGTATTAGGGCCACATAAGAAAAAAGAACCGCTTGTCACTACGAGAATAAAGTCACTAATTAATGAGAATAAGGTCATAGTTTTAAAAAAGTCACTATTTGACGAGAATAAAGTCATTAATTAATGAGAATAAAGTCGTTAATTAATGAGAATAAAGTTGTAGTTTTACAAAAGTCATTATTTAACGAGAATAAAGTCGTAGTTTTAAAAAAAGTCATTATTTAACAAGAATAAAGTCGTTAATTGAGATTAAAGTCATAGTTTTAAAAAAGTCCTTATTTAACGAGAATAAAGTCGTTAATTATGGAGAATAAAGTCATTGATTAACAAGGATAAAGTCATTATTTAATGAGAATAAAGTCATACTTCTATGAGATTAAACTTGTAATATTTTGAAAATTCAACAGAGTTTCCGGTTTTACAGGGAAGGCAACAAGCGAAGCAGCAACTTTCCCTTCTGTTGGACTCAAAAACTCGGAGTAGAATCCCCACAGTTTGTTCAGAAACACAAACCCTCTCTGTATAGTTCTCTGGTGTTTCCAGCGATAGTCCTGCAGATGACCACTTCATCAGTTTCTCCTCCAGAAAAGAGGCAATTTGCTGCAAATCAGTTCGGTTTTTACAACAAACCCAAATGTGTGCAAACTCTCTTCAAAGTCCTTAGACTAATGTGTTGATGGGAGGATTGACTCAGTATTTGGCCTTTGTGCCTAACCCCCAAATGAAAGGAGAACTGCACTAAATGTTCCAAGTTCTACGTCGATGAGTAGGTACAACTTCTCATTATATTATGACTTTATTCTAGAAACAAATCAACTTTATTCTCGTTAAATAACAACTTTATTCTCGTTAAATAATGAGTTTTTTAAAAGTACGACTTTATTCTCATTAAATAACGACTTTATTCTGATTAAATAACGACTTTATTCTCATTAAATAATGACTTTATTCTCATAAATAATTACTTTATTCTCGTAGTGACGTTTTTTTTTTCTTATGTGGCTCTAATACGCCGTTGTAAGTTCTTGCTTTTTTTTTTTTTTTTCTCCAGCAGAATATCCATGTATATAGCCTTAGCTCCTCTAAATGATCAGTTTAATTACAGAAATAGACAAATGCTCAATAACCCACTTTCTGCTCTTAATGGGTCTTTATCATCTCAGTTTACATCATCACATAATTCATTCTGTATCAATTAGGCTTTCTCAGCACATACATTATTCTGCATCAGGATATAGTTGCTGTGTATTTCCTTGGCAGTTGTATTTTATTAATGGGGATTTCTTTTGTAAAACTGTGCAAGCGGTTTTAAGTGAAGGTGGTGAATTAGGTGAAGGAATAAAACATATTTAGAGAAAGTCATAGCACAAATAATGGGCAAAAAGCACAGAATAACATAGAATTAATAATTTAAGAATGAATAAATGGATGATATAGACCTGGAGTCCATCATCTCCAACTCATACAAGCAATAGATGATAGAGTGAACAGCGTTTGTGGTAATGAATTTAAACACCATTAAAGGAGATTTGTGGGTGATGGAAATGAGGAAATGAGGTCAGGCAGAAATGTAAAGGACAAACAGCAGCACAGGGCTTAAGGACAGGCACCGATGTTGATGGATGGGCAGTGAATGTGACTGTAAGAGTGAGTGCACACAGATAAGTACAAATAAACCAAAGTGTGTTACAGCTGAACTCAATGTCTATTAGTGGTGTTCATGAGTTACAGAAGTGAAAAACTAGGACCAATGGCTTGTAGCATGTTCAACAATCTATAAAAAGTTGAATTTGTGAGGTTGTCAGGTCCTGTCTCTGTGTTAGTCCTGTGGTCTGGATGCACGAGATCAATCTTCCAACAGAAGTGGGTGGTACTTTAACTGGAAGAGAACTCGACTAATTAAATGAAAATCCATATATTACTTCATATCAATGTTCAATAGTAACGATACTGATATTTATAACCATGTCCATGTTATAAGCCATCAAGCCAAACACTGAATATTTCAAAAATTCATCAAAAGTTTAAATGAATAAATAAATAAATCTCAAAACTGAGAACAAACTTTATGAATATTGTCCTAAGGAAGCTGCATAAAAAAACTGAAATGAATCCAACCAGTAGTTTCAGATAAAAAGATTTTTGAAACCTAGACATTGGTGACCTTGAGTTTGACCCTTTAACCTTGTAAAGCCTGAACCATTAAATCATTGACAGAAAATTCCAGTTCTTTGAAACTGGAGCCTTTATTGGTCCTTCTGAAGAACCAAAAAAGTATTTTTTCAAATATCGATTTCTATGAATGAGTTTCAATTTTGTATCATATTTGATACATCGGGTCTCACTGCTGAAATACTATTATTTTTGAACAAACAAAAACACAATATAACACAAACACGTCTAACAAATTGGTAATTTCTTTTCAAAATTCCTTTTCAAGATTCAATTTTTTTTTTTTTTTTCTTAATTTAAGCTAAAAAAAATCTGCCAAAGATACAAGGGAAAATTATCTTGGTAAGATTTCTTGAAATAAGATTTTCCAGATCTATTGTCTACAAATAAGTTCTTATATCTCACTGAAAAGTTACTCTTTAGGTGATTATGTCTTATTTTAAGTGTGATGAGATATTTGGACTAAAAACGAGAAAAACATACTTGGTAAGATTTGGATTTTTGCATTGTGTTTGTTACTTTTCCTGAATATCTGAGTACATAAGTACAAGTGGGGTTTTACTTGTCACAACTACACTCTGTTTTTGTTCTGTGTTTCTCAGACTTCTTCATTGCCATTGTCTTCTGCATTCTCTTTCCCACCTACATAAATAACATGACAGGCCCACAGTAGTTCTTACTTTGGGAAGGGAAAACCTATTATTTTTCAGTTCCAGCTGGAAACCAACTTTCCAAGTTACACCTTGATTTATTTTTGGTCAAAATGTCCAGAACTATTCCAAATTAGGTGCAGAAACTGTAATAGTGCTCATTCCATGTTGGTGGAAAAGGGGCATCACAAGGGGTGCAGGGTGCTGTCTGGTGTCTCAGAGGCCTGACTCACGAATCCATGCATTATTTTTAAGTCTAACTGAATCTGCAAACCTCATTTATCGACTGACTTATTCAGCTGTTGATTGGCGAAGGCCCACAGAATCCTACGCCAATGCAAGGAGTGTGTTTTTGTTTACTCATACTACTAACCTCAGTTTCTGAAAAATTGTCAACGTCTTCTTTTCTTGATTTTTTTTTTCCTTTTTCTTCCTTCCTTTCTACTTTGCAACTTTTCTGTCCGCATAAACACCTGTTTTGTAACAGTGCAATCATTAGTTTAGCTTCATTGTTTATAACTATGGAGCTGCAGGTAGATGCTGTTTGTATTTTTACTTGAGTTGTAGCCTGAGATTAAGTACATTTTATTATCACATGGTCTGTATATGTGTTGTACCCATGTTAATCATACCCCTGTCATACAGTAAGGCTGCTGATAAACTTATCATATTTACCTCCGCCAAGGAGGTTATGTTTTTGCCAGGGTTTGTTTGTTTGTTTGTTTGTCTGTTTGTCTGTCAGTTAGTGTGCAACATAACTCAAAAAGTTATGGACAGATTTTGATGAAATTTTCAGGGTTTGTTGGAAATGGGATAAGGAAGAAATGATTAAATTTTGGTGGTGATCGGGGGTGGGGGGGCCCACGGGGGGGCCCATTTCCAACAAACCCTGAAAATTTCATCAAAATCTGTCCATAACTTTTTGAGTAATGGTGCACACTAACGGACAGACAAACAGACAGACAAACAAACAAACCCTGGCAAAAACATAACCTCCTTGGCGTGGGGGGGCCCACGGGGGGGGGGCCACTGATCAGCCTTGGCGGAGGTCTGCGCTCTCCGAGTGCTTTTCTAGTTATAATTAGTGCTGGGCAGCGATTAAAAATTTTAATCACAATTAATCGTGTGGATTTCTGACAGAGTGAAACTATAAAATAAAGACAAAATAAATCAATTAGTTATGTCTATTAATGATATGCATATTTACTGAGAATGCATAGATGTAATTATTATAAACTTCAATCGACTGCTAATACATCAATCACATCGTAAATAAGGAAAGGTTAGTTCAAAGGCTGGCATATTATACCTGAACACAACTAATGAATTTACATAAACTTAGCATGAGCCTGCATAAAGAATTAGCAACCCATCTCTGACTGCTAGCATAAACAAATTAGCCTAAACATGTTAATAACACATTGTAATAAACACATCCAAAATAACGTCATACACATGTTTCTAATGGCACGTTTGCATGTGAAATTATTTAGCAAAAAACAGAATGATTGATACTTACAGGCGTTGCTTCTGCAGGAGTTGCACAAAGTTTGATTCAGCATTACTCGGAAAGTTCGCTCACTTTTCTCCTCTCAGCTACACCGGCACCGGCGCTTGGTGCGTGTGGAGCACCAAAATAAAAGCATGAGTTTCAAAATAAGAGTTCGTATGTATAAATGAACTAAGACTTGCTTGAAAGGCAGAACAATAATAAAACGGCATTAATGTGAGATTAAAAAAATTATTGGCGTTATTTAATGAATGCATTAATGCGGTAATAATGCGTTAACTTTCCCAGCCCTACTTATAATACATAAGAAATTGCACAGTCTGTAGGAGCCTTGAGCCAAATACTGTATATAGCTTTACTAGGGATGGGATGATTGTCCGATATGTATCGATACACTGACACGCGCCTGCACAATCTGAGTGCACCAACAGAGAAGCTGCGGGTGAATGAAAAGTTTGGAATGATATCGCGATACATTGGTTATTGAATATTTGTATTGAGAAAATTCGATCCGTTCAATCGAATATATATTTTACTTGCATTTAAAAGTGCTACTATTTATTTGGGTAAAGTTTTTATTTTCTTCAGACCCACATTAACGTGCACTGCTGATTCGCAGATGTTTATACTGTACATGACAATAGGGCTGCACGATTTTGGCAAAAAAAAAAATCCCGATTTTTTCCTCTAAAAACTCGATTTTCGATTTTGATTTTTGGGTAAAACTACAAAAGACAACAGAAGTCAGCATGTTGTTTTTGTGAGCAGCCCACAATGCAAGGCACTGCTCTGACCTCAAATCTGTGATGGTATCATGTGATGAACCCACAGAAGTTTATTTTTTCTTAATTAAATCTTTATTGAATGAAGTAGAGTATACAAACAATGTATACAACAAGAAAATAACATAAGTTTGCCAGGGGGAATACACTATAATAAAATGTCCAAATCAGAGCAAATACTTATGTTTTTTATAGCCTTTTTTATACCTGCCTTTTTGTTTCCAGATTTATTTAACACCTTTAAATAAAGTTCAACATCTTTCAAAAAATAAATAATATTTGGTTTTGTGTTCCAGAACTTACATTTGTGAATGAAAAATTTAGCAAGTAAGACAACTAAATTAATTAGTAAAAAAAAAAAAAAAAAAAAAAAAAAATTATATATATGTATATATATATATATATACATATATATAATTTTTTATTTTTTCTTTCTGGGTATCTGGCTCACAGAAGTGATACCAATGTAAGTCAGTGACAGGCATCAGTCGTGCGTGCGTGTGTGCATGGACCACGTTAATATGAGTGATCCACATGCGGTTCTATTTAAATTGAGGGATCTGTGCGTGGAACAGACCGACCCAGGACACGCTGGAGGGATTCTATCCCTGGAGCTGGTGGATGTGTGTGGGCACAGGGCTGTCTGGGCTCCTCTGCTGAGGCTAATGACCCCGTGACCCGGACCCGGATCGGAAGAAGACAGTACGGTACGGATCCGGGACAACGTAAGATGAATGATCCGCATGCAGTTCTAGTTCAGTTGCGGGATCCGTGCGTGAAGCCACGTCTTACATTGCTATAAGTACTGTGGGCTCATGAACACGTTTAAAGTCCGGTCATTACACAGACTTCTGTGACAGACCGCTGTCACTGATAGGAGGAGGAGCCTACGGGAGCCCGCAAGCGTGCGGCCCGCAGGCACGAGAGAGATGAAATCGATTTTACGATTTCCCTTTTTTAAAAATCGTCCTAATTAAAAAATCCGATTTCGATTTAAAATCGATTAATCGTGCAGCCCTACATGACAATATGAGCTTCATGGATTCACTGTGGTATGAGCGCCGTGGATGAATACTGTAATGTCTGTATGTGAACCTGACAGACTTAGAAGGGAGGTGACGACATGTGGTTTCTGAACGAGTACTTTTTACTAGATCAACTGTATTGAATACTGCTGCACATACCAGAGATACTTCCTTGGTTTTGGCATAAATGCCTGCTAAGCATCTTAGCAAGGTAGCAGTAGAAGTGGATGGGTGGGTTTGACTTCTTAATTTGGGCCTTTAGAGCAATAAATTCCTTTGTTACGTCATTTAAAAAAAAAATTGCTCGAAGCAGTGGTTTCCAACCTTTTTTGGCTCATGACCCCATTTTAACATCACAAATTTCTGGCAACCCCAGACACTCAAAATAGAGATTGTTTTTTTTCCAAAATTTTTGGTAATTTGTTTTTGATCATGTAATATTTTGTTATATTATGTTGCAAATAAACATTAATGAATTATGAAAGAGCTGCAGCGTCTTAAACCAACCACAATGAATATTTGACAGATAAACAGTACTACAGTGCTTGAGTTTCAGCTTTACAGTTTGTCATGTCTTTTTGTATTGGGATTGTCTCTCTCAATTCACCATATATTTCTTTTTATTAGTATGTTTATGTAGTGCCTGTAGCCTGATTTGAAAGAACACACTACCACACATACATTCTCTCTAGGTTCGGAAAACTGGTAATAGTCACGCAATGATACCATGAAGTTAACAGTTGGCAATTTATTGCCACAACAATATTACTTTACAGTGTATGAAAATAAAAGGTACCAAAAAAACAACAAAATAAAATAGAGTTCTTCCTCAAAGAATTGAAAAATAATAAAATAAAATAAATAAAAACTCAAAATAAATTGTCCGTCCTTCTTTCTTAGAAGGTAAGTACTCAGTTCAGTTCTGTGTCTTGTGTGTGTAATGTTCCATTCAAATGGTTACTACCCGGGTAGATTTTGTGTATGTAATGTTCTTATCTGTATCACAAATGAAGTGAAGCGATGTCTTTAGTTCCTCGGAGTGGATCCCACAGTTGACCAGACCGTGCACCGTTCCGTCTGAGTCGTTGTCCTTTCTGGCTCGCCACCAAACCACCTCGGTTCGGAATCTGAATCAAGTCCAAATCCAGCAAAACGAAAAACCAGTCTACACATAGAGTGCAGAACAAATAATCATTACTCTCTATTCAAATCATGACATCTTTCTATTTCTACTTCTCACTCTATTCCACTCAATACCGAGATACAGGATACAGCAATCAAAGCATTATAAATGAGATTTACAGTACAACTTCAGTATTTCAATCATGACAATGACCTATCATGAACTTACATCTTACTATAAATGCACTTATTCATTTTAATAAAGCACTATTTATATTTTAAAACAGCTCTACAAATCAATATTTATCTTTTAAACCATAGATTGTATATCTTTTTAACTCTTCTTTTTAAACAACATGAATATTTTAACATCTTCAGTGCAGTAAAACACATAATGCACATTACATTTATCAACAAACACTTCCTCTATCAGAACTGGCATCATATCCACATAATTATGCATCATATGCTGTCTCTTTCTCTCTCATACGCTGCAGTAATGGCATTTTAGCTTAACAAGCCACACCATTAGCATTCGTATTGCAGACAATACCTAAATTAGCCTAGTAGTGCTAACCTCAGTTAATGTTAGCTTCCCGCTAGCTCGGTTAGCGATCTTTCTAAAGCTACTTTTCAAGTTCACAATGATACAGCTGGTACCACGGTGGGTTTAAATCATTGGAAAAACGTTTCAGGAAACATATCGGGGACTTCGACTGGTCTTATGTACAGGGTGGGGAAGCAAAATTTACAATGAACATTTAGTTGTTTTTTCTCAGCAGGCACTACGTCAATTGTTTTGAAACCAAACATATATTGATGTCATAATCATACCTAACACTATTATCCATACCTTTTCAGAAACTTTTACCCATATGAGTAATCAGGAAAGCAAACGTCAAAGAGTGTGTGATTTGCTGAATGCACTCGTCACACCAAAGGAGATTTCAAAAATAGTTGGAGTGTCCATAAAGACTGTTTATAATGGAAAGAAGAGAATGACCATGAACAAAACTATTACGAGAAAGTCTGGAAGTGGAGGAAGCAACAAAAAACGTACCAAAGCTTTTATTAAAGCTCTGAAATCCAAAATCCTAAAGGATCCAACCAAATCCATGAGAAAAATGGCAATTGAACTTGAGGTAGACGACAAGACCGTTAGAAATGCAGTAAAATATGATTTGAAGTTAAAATCTTACACAAGAACACCAAAACACTTGTTGACAGCAAGTGTTTTGGTTTGATTTTGGATTTGAGAGTAGCTAAGTGGGAGCGCCAAACGAAAATTAAAAAAGGAGAGGGACATTAAAAATTAGAAATTTAAACATGCACTTCCCCATCATTTAGAATACAAATTTTGTATTGGTCAGATAAGTATTTCTTTGAGAGAAATTGACGGTTTTCCAGATGTTTACAGTATTTAGTATTAAAATGTTTAACCCTTGCCTTGACATGCCTTGAATTGTGATGTGTTTTCTGTTTAAAAGTTAAACTGGGACCAAAATGTTTATTTTAGCAGATTATACTGTATTATATTTATTGTTTTCCTTGTGGTGGCTCCATGAAAATGTTGAGATATGTTTATTGTTGAGAGAAAGCAGATATCAAGATGTTTACATTGCACTTACTTTAACTCTTGTTGAATTCTGAGGTGACAAGGGGATTTCTGTTTAAAATTCATATCTGATTCTATCAGATTATGTTTGTGTTTTGTCTGTGGGCTTTTTCTGATGATTCAATACATTTGTGTTGGCAAAAAGTGTTCTTAAATAAATACTGGATACTTTGGAAATGGTTTCTTATTTATTTTTTGTGAAAATGGAGGACACTTCCCTCTCTTTCTAATGTAGTGGATCAATTTTAGATTATACTGATGCTAATGTGTTTTGTTTTCATATCATCATATGCAAGTGAGTGGCCTTGACAAGAGGTTATGGTGGTGCACTTGTAGTTCTACGAGCATTTACACATTTGTACATCAAAATGCATTTGATGATAGTTAGATATTGAAGTATGGGGTATATTTACATATATTCCTGGAATTTATTGTGTATTTTGCCAGATTATAGGGATCCTGGGGTTGTGATGAAAGGGCCCTTGAATATTGTTGCCCAGGGTACAATGAAGTGTTAATCTGACCCTGGTTGTGAGGTATGCTGGGTGATTTTAGCCTCTCATGCTATCGTACAATGGCACCATGGGTACAATGCAGCTAGTAAAATAAATACATAAATAGTCAATATTTTCAATGACAATAAAGGTAATTCGATTCGATTACCTTTGATTCAGTTCGATTCTCTGTGATGGCTGGTGTAAATATACTTCTTACTACTTTTTCCACATGTTGGCAGTATGCTGTAATAGTCTGTTATTCATTTTGTTACATATTACATGTTACTATTGCTTTCTAACAGTGAGTGTTCACGTACTGAAGATTACATTAACCCATGAAGTATCGCATTTTATTCTCTTAAATCATTCAACCTTTTAAATATTAGTCATCCTTATAATGAGCAACAGGATAGAATAGAAGGTGACATGAGTTCATGGGTGCATTTAATATAAGCAAAATACTCCAGTGTGTCAGTGATGTGGTATTTGCACAGCTGCCTGCATGATCTGATTAAAATGTACTGAGCTCTGGTAGAGGAGCCATGTGGGTGACAGTTAATAGAAAAAACAAGCAGATAATTCATTTGGTTTAGTCTCTCAGATCCAAAGAGGCAGAACATTGTGCTGCGGTGATGGATTATTAGGTTGACTTATTTTTGGTGAGAAATGTTTGTGTTTTAGCTTGATGATGTCTGACTGCTTGAAAAGATTCCCAAAGACCTTCCTTCCATTTACTGGATAAATTAACATGTGCATTGTGCATAATTGGACCTGCTTGGATATGCAGCTCACTATGTGAAACTGATTAGAAATATGCAGGTGTTCACAGTATGAAAACAAAGCCTCGTCAATAACACAAGATGATCAAACAAATCTAATCCCCTTGATTTATGCTGTCAGCTGATCTTTTTCATCTTACTTGTGTTTGACCACATGACTGTTAAAAAGGCACCATGTATATTTGTAAAAGGTGTGTGTTTTGCGCTACATTACTGCAATTTTCTTCTTTAGATCCATGACGATGGGTATGAAAACCTGGTACTAAATGGCCCCGGGGCCAAATAACTAAAGACTGCAGTTTTGATAAATTAGATTAGATTACATTACATTACATTAGTTCTGATTAGATTAGATTAGTCTAAATTAGATTAGATCAGATTAGGTTATCCTAGATTAGATTAGATCAGCCTAGATTAGATTAATTCATATTAAATTAGGATAGCTGAGATTAGATTAGATTAGTTCAGATTAAATTATATTAGCCTAGATTAGAGTAGATGATCCTAGATTAGATTAGTTCAGATTAAATTATATTAGCCTAGATTAGAGTAGATGATCCTAGATTAGATTAGTTCAGATTAATTAGATTAGATCAGCCTACATTAGATTAGTTTAGATTAGACAAGCCTATATTATATTATATATTATATTATATTATATTATATTATATTAGATTAGATTAGATTAGATTTGATTTGATTAGATTCGATTAGACTATTATTGATCTTTTGGACAGAGCCCTCAGGAAATTGAGGTATCTGATAACAACACAACATCAATACACATATAAGAAATATTACAGGGAAGTAGTAATACATTAGGTATAAAAACAGTAATGAAAGGGGAAAATTTATAATAAATCAATAAAAGTAATAGTTGTTGTAACAATATGTAAATAATAAGTAATATAAGTATGTAATAATAATAATAATAATAATAATAATAATAATAATAATAATAATAATGATACGAAGAAGAAGAAACAATAAGAACATGTAACTGATAATCACAAAAAAATAAAATCATTAAAAAAAAATTAAATTGCAAAATTTAAGATTATTCCTGTGGAAACATTAATTATAAGTGGGTTTCTCCTGACATATTAATAAATAAATAAATAAATAATCTTGTATATCCTATACTGCCTGTGTATTTGTTGTGTATATTTCTCACCTGTAGTATAGAATTAGCTTTTTACATATTTCAGTAGTTTTAGTAGTACTTTAGTGGTATATGTATATTTAATATTTTATCTTAGCTTTTGTACATTGTCTACATTTTTCAGTATTTCATGTGATGTTTTTTAAAGTTATTGTTTTTACTGCGAAAAAGAACACGGCTGCTAAATGAAATTTCATTGTTACTGTGAGAGTACAGATCTATTCTATTCTATTCTATTCTATTCTATTCTATTCTATGACAGATAGTTTTATTAAAGAAAGTGTACTTTTGTATCTTGTTTCGTTTTCAGTTCATGTAGGGGGAAATGAATAGGTTAAAATTGCATTGTTTATAACAGTGGAAAAAAAACAAAAACAAAACAGAAATGTTATGCTACAAGACACTTGTGTTTCTGTAACTCAAAGAGGGATCCTTGAAGGCGACCAGAGGACTGTTCCAATGTCCACGATCCTCCAAGGACTGAGTTCTTCCTTTGCACAATGCTTGTATGGATCCTCACTGGTTCTTGTAAATATTTAAGTACCCACAGACCTTTTTGCAAGTCTTTCAAAAATGCAGCTTCACTGGTACAAAGCAGTGAAGTTTATTCATATTATATAATATATTCCATACACAAAGGCATCAGTGTGCTTAAAGATAAATACAAGCAACACGCTTTGCCAAAGCATGAACACGCTCACAGCACGTTGCATTCCAAGCATCCAGTGTTGTGACTTTGTGCTGTAAACAACAGCCAATTAAAGGGTTCCGCCTGTCAATCATCACACTATACTTCCCATCAAAATTATTAAATGTTTACATAATCAAAATAAATCATGAATAACAATGGGGGGGGGGGGGGGGCGGGGTTTCCACCAAGTGTATTTGATTTTTTAATGCCTCTGGATATTGAATTTAATACTTTATAATGTCATTTAAGGCCTTAATTTTTCACAAAATCTATTTAATGATTTTTTACTGCTTTTTAACCCTGTAAAGCCTGAACCATTAAATTATTGACAGAAAATTCCAGTTCTTTGAAACTGGAGCCTTCATTGATCCTTCTGAACAACCCCCACATTTTTTTTCAAATATCAATTTTCATGTATGAGTTTCAATTTTGTATCATATTTGATACATCGGGTCTCGATGCTTAAATATTATTTTTGAACAAACAATAACATAATACACACACACATGTCTAACAAATTGGTAATTCCTTTTCAAAATTGGCAAAGTTCTGCCTCCTTCCTCTTTAATGACAGTCTTGTAGTGTCACTGGAAAGGCCTCTGGTGAATGAATTCCTCCCCCCTGGTGGATTTTCTGTGTTTTGCATGTATTTAATTGCATACATCAGGGTTTTCAAGAAAAAAAATATCACACTGATCATGTAGAGGGCTTGGAAACTCATGTATCAAATATGATACGTTCGGCATTACAGGGTTAATGAAACCCTGATTGTGGGTAAAGTCAAATTATGATTGTTTCATTTTTCAGCAGAGCAGATAAACACTGCTCCCTCTTTAGTATTGCACTGGTAAATGTATTTAGTTGTATTGCCAGTGCATTACTGTTCCAATGTATTGCCTGAAAGGAGGGACTTTTGTGCGGTTGATAAAGGAACCAGCTTGGAAGAAGTGACTAATGAGAACAGGTCCTTGACTTTGAGAAATGGTTATATCATTAAGGATAATCTGAAACAGGAAATGATACAAATATTGTACATCAAAACAGAGAAAAATGAAGAAATAATACTTTTTCAGCAAAGATATTGCTAACTGAATGTAAAAACAAGTGTGTCCATCCACTGTCATTGATCCAACTCCATGCATTTTACTGGTGAATCAGTGTTGTAGAAGATGATGATGTTTCTACAACAAACTGTATTTACAACAATTATTTAGATGTATTGATAGGATTAATGGATCAGTAGGTATTAAACATTTCAGATCAGTAGATGGTTTGTGTCACCAGTGGCTGTTTGGGTCTATATGGGTTAACCCTTAGGGGTCTGAGTCTATTTTGGCCATTGTTGAGTACTATTGATTTTACCTTTATATACTATATAAAGAAATGTTTACTATACCCATATTTGGTATCTTTTTTTTTCAGCAAAACTTCATTTATCTCATCTGTGTATTATTTTTTCACTTTAACCTACTACATCAACACAAAAGGACAAAAAATACACAAAACAAATAAAATCTGATTTGAAAAATATATACAATTTATTGCATAAATAACACAAAAATGCTTAATGAACTATTTCAAAGACTTTAAAAGTGAATATTGGTTCCAAATATTAGGTATATGAAATCAAAACGGTAATAAATTAAAACTATGCTCAAGTATTTGACATAAAAGCATATCTTTACAGAGGCATTTTCTCCCCCCTCCCCCCACTCCTGGTCCTCCTGGTTTCCACATCCAGTTCAGGTGGGGTCATTCTCACCCTTACCTGTAATGCTAATGCAGTCTGTGGATTAGAATCCACAGATTCGGTCAGTTTTTTCCATTTTGAAAAAGGACAAAAAATGACAAAGATACGGTAAGAAATATACCCCCCCCCACCACCACTTCATTTTCATACTTTTACTCACGTTTGTTCGCTCTGGTTTCAAACCGTCATATCTCTGGTTATATTTGCTCTATTAACATCAAATAAAATGTGGGAGAGTTTTTCAAGTCCACACTTTCAAATGCAACAGTGGTCTACGTGACCGACTTCCAAAGCTACAATGTTTTGAAAATGTCATGTGATTGAGTCATGGACCCCTAAGGGTTAATGAAAGAAAACCAGGCACAGACAACGGAGTGTTACACAACGTCTGTGTTAGGGCTGCATGATGTTGGAAAAAACTGACACTGCAATTTTTTTAAACCCTGCGAAATATATTGCAATATGAAAAAATACTCAGGAGAATATAGTAGCTGTGTGGTGCTGATGTAAATGATCAAAGATATTAGTTGTGTTTCCTCTCGTTGTGGCAACAAGTGCAAGACACTGTCGACACAGAACATGTGTTTCAATATCATCCTTCTTGAAATAATTCCAAATAACTGACACTGATTTTCGTTTTAGCACAAAGTCTTTGTTTTCAGTGATTTTCTCTTGTTCGTTGCTCATTTTTCAATGTTGTTACCAGCGGGTCACTCCATGTGCAGGGGGCGTGGTTTGGCAAACTGATGAAGAACACTTGTGATTGGTGGATCACTGTGCACAGTGTGTGTCAGGTTGAAATTATGCCACGTTTCCACTACGTTGTATTGGCTCAACTCGACTTAACTCGGCTCAGCCTTTTTGCATTTCCATTATGAAAAAGGACCTGGAATCTGGTACCTGGTACTAGTTTTTTGGTATCACCTCCACCGAGGTTCCAGGACTGGGCACCAGATACTAAAACGTGACATGTAATCACTGCAGAACACTGATTGGTCAGAGAGTCGTCTCTTTGACCCGCCATTTTACAAAAAACAGATGCAGAAGTTTACAGTAAACATAGCGGTAGGTTAATCCACATGATGACAGCCTGCAAAACTACACCATGGTTTGTCGAGGAGGTTCAGACGTAAAAATTTGGTATGAGCTTGATGAGACAACATGCAACAAGCGAGTTTATCAGTAACTCTCTGAGCAGACGACACAGAAGTAATGCGCCACATATGACGTCCAGATACTGTAAAGTCGGTAGTATCCTGTAATGGAAACGGTCTCCAGGAATAGGACCCGGTACCTGAGTCGTGTCAAGCTGAGCCGAGTTGAGCCGGTTCCACGTAGTGGAAACACGGCAGTAGATGAGAATACATTGAGTTTCTTTGCCTCCTACATTGCAGGACCTGCGAAGTGACTATTGCACACATGTACATTGCGATGATGATGCTCAAACAATATATTGTGCAGGTCTAGTCTGCATAGTGTTTGTAGACACACCATGTCTGTGTTGCAACCACAGACAGATAGTCCGGACAGATTTTCATGCATCTGGAACCCTGAAGGAAATTGTGACTTAAACCATTCAGCAACCATTTTTCCACTGTCTGAGGAATAACGTCAGAGGATAACAGTTGTGTGTGCAGAACTCACATTATGTGCATGCCATTACTGGTGGAATAAATATCTTTTTTTTTCTGTCTCCGGGCTGTTTTGCAATGCAATAAACTGATGAGCTCAAAAGGAGTTACCATCGATTTGGTGAATTGATCACCCTCTGGCTACTGCCAGGATGTAAACAAATCCCCAAGTCTTTTTCTCTGAGGAGATTGAGGCTGAAATAAATTATTTGATAATTAAATCAAATGAGTAGGTTGCTACGCCAACCTTTCTTTGAAAATTTCTCAACAGCACCACAGTGGCAAGTCACTAGAGACAAACATAAGTGAATACAGGTACCATGATCCAGATCCTGTGCTGTATATCATTTCTATTTTTTTTTTTTTTTATACTTTATTTTTGACAGATTTTCCATTTTTTAACAGACAATAAAACAGAAATGTAAAAACATAAGAAGCAACAGACCTCAACAAGCAGAGGGGCAGTATCAAAACTTAAAGTACAACAGTGAAGCAGTGGGTCAGTGAGTCACAATATCATCCCATCACGATACGAGGGATGAGTTAGCTTGGGTATTGTCTTGTTTCAGTCCATGTCAGATCATTCAGATTGTTCAGATTTTTCGTGTTCGTTGAGTGGAAACTCCAAAGACGTGTTCAGGATGCACTTGCTCTCAGTTTAAGAATTTATTCTGATCACATGTGAAATATAAAAGCCAGCACTGGTCTCTCTGGACAAGAGCTCCTGCAGGAACTCGAGTCAAAGAGCCCCGAATACCAGCTGTGGTTGACAATTATCTTCTTGGGTGACTCCACCCCGAACAATAGGTTAGACTTTGCAATGTCATCTGACTCCGTCTTCTGACTGGACCTCACCTATTGACGTGACTTGCCAAACGTCAGTTCACATCTTGTTGCTGGGATGTGCTACGCAAAGTTTCATGACTGTTGTTTTAGACGTGTATCTATTGGAATGCGAGGTCCTACCTTCTGCAGCCATAACATCTTCTTCAGTGAGTAGAACTGACCCTGAATCTTATCAGTACTGGTGCCCATGAGTTTACTGGGAGACAAGCTTCATCAGTCAGGAAATATGTGACATTTTAGAGCAGTTCAGCGCAATACTGTAATTATTCTATAATTATTCTTCAAGATATATTCTCATGTTGCATCAGATCATGTCTAGGTGTGCGAAATGGTTCCTCTGTGACATCACTTTGTATTCATTAAGGACTTTCATACATTTTGCTATTACATGTAATTAAGGACATACATCCACCCACAAGTCTACAAATAAAAGCATATATACAAATTGTTGTTGCACACAGACGACTATTTAATGGCAAAGGAGTAGGTTTGATTTAGACATTGGTGGGGACACAAAAGTGCCCAAAGGCAGCCAACTGCCCAATTAGCAGGTTCCTTTTACAAGTAGATGGAGTGACAGCGGGGATGGCCAATCACATGTACGTTAGCAAAACCCCAGAGCCAATCGGAGAGCAACATTTAGGTTAGAGGCGGGACTTCCAGCAGAGACCGACTGTTAACCCTTTGTGTGCCATAATCCTTGACTAAACCAGTGGTTCCCAACCTTTTTTGGTTCGTGACCCCATTTTAGCATCACAAATTTCTGGCGACCCAAGACATTCCAAAACGGAGACTTTTTTTTTTTTTTTTTTACTAAAATTAATTTGTTTTTCATCATGTAATAGTTTGCTATACTATGTTGCAAATAAACGTTAACTTTAGACGACATTTAGGCTATATAATGTATATCATTATGGACAGAGGCAGAAAAGCCAGGTGTAGATTACTGCACAAAGTGAGAATTTGATTTTCCTTGGTCAGGATATGTACAGTCAGTCCAGCTTGGATTTACAAGGCTGACAATTAATACTGAACAAACAAGAACTCAAACTATGAATTATGAAAGAGCTGCAGCATCTGAAACCGACAACAATGAACATTTGAAAGATAAACAGAACCACAATGCTTCAGTTTCAGCTTCAGAATTTGTCATGTCTTTTATGTATTGGGATTGTCTCTCTCAACTCACCATATATTTTTTATTAATGTTTGGTTTTTTTTGTTTGTTTCTTTTTTTATCAATTACTAAAAATTTCAGGCGACCCCATTTGAATTCCGGGCGACCCCACGTGGGGTCCCAACCCCAAGGTTGAAAAACACTGGACTAAACACTACAGACAGGGGTTGTATTGATAGTGACTATACAGTAATGGCTGGACATTGGTAAGGACGTGTCCTTAGCGTCCCTATGCAATTCTACGCCCCTACTTAATGGTATCCCAGTAGACACACATACTTCTGCTGGCTGTATATCATTTCAATTGTAACACTTATGTAATGCCTACAAAACTGAATCCAGGCCATTTATTGTTGATCTGTGCCGTGCCTTCTTTAAGAGTTAACAGCAGCCTTAAGCCACAGCTAGAAATGTTTCCTCACCATGCCATTAAACTCCATTCCATCCCACTTTAACACCACATTGGAGGACATTGTTATCCACCCCTTCTACAGCCCACATCATTTAGCCTGTCAGTGCGACAGCCCAGTGGCTCAATGAAGATTAATTATGATCCTGTTGTTGTCTGTGTGCCTAGGGTAATGAGAAGTGTGAGGTGTATAGTTTTCCCTCCTTGTCAGCAACAGTACCGTTTCCTATACCAGGGGCTCTTTGCAGAAAGTCAAGCCTCACATTCTACGTGACGGTGGACCATCACTCAGTGCCTGCGTCTGCCTTGAAAGGGAGTATTAAATAAGGTATTTTACTCACAGTGAAGTTTGGTAAGGAGATGAAAGGTAACAGTATTAATGCGTTTCTTTCCAAATCTTTTGAAGCCCCCACATTTCTAAACACAGCCTTTAAACAGCTCCATCATAACAGCCAGTGTGTCCTCATTCTTCCACTATACCTTTATCTTTTCAAACCATTACTTTAAGAGCTTAAAGCTGCAGGTGCACCACCGTTATGTGCTTCTTCTTCTTGGTTTTGGTCATTTTTCATACGTATTTTCATCCTCTAGATCAGTGTTTTTCAACCTTGGGGTCGCCTGGAATTCAAATGGGGTCGCCTGAAATTTCTAGTAATTGATAAAAATAAAAAAATAAAAGCTTACTAATAAAATATATGGTGAGTTGAGAGAGACAGACACAATACATATAAGTCATGGCAAATTCTGAAGCTGAAACTGAAGCACTGTGGTACTGTTTATCTTTCAAATGTTCATTGTGGCCAGTATGTATTTATTGATTCAAAATTCCTTAATTGTTCGATAATTCATTTGATAATTCATTGTCAGCCTTGTAAATCCAAGCTGGACTGACTGTACATATCCTGACCAAGGAAAATCAAATTCTCCCTTTGTGCAGTAATCTACACCTGGCTTTTCTGCCTCTGTCTATAATAATATACATTATATAGACTAAATGTCATCTGAAATTAACGTTTATTTGCAACATAGCAAACTATTTCCTAATCAAAAACAAATTAGTTTTAGCAAAAAAATGTCTCAGTTTTGAATGTCTGGGGTCGCCAGAAATTTGTAATGTTAAAATGGGGTCACGAGCCAAAAAAGGTTGGAAACCACTGCTCTAGACTCTTTTAAAAGCTCTCGTTATAACAAGATCATTGTCCATTCTGTATCCCTGCACCTTTCCTTAATGCTCTAATCAGCTTCACATCTGCCATTCCTTTATTTTTACCAAAACACTCTCTCACTCACAGTAAATCACAGAAATATAATATTAAAAAATATTTCCACCTAGTGATTTCTTCTAAAATATTTCATTTTGTTTGTGTATTTCCTTCCAATCTAAATGATTGCACTGCAAAAATCCAAATCTCACCAAGTGTATTTTTCTCTTTTTCTAGTCCACATATCTCATCACATTTAAAATGAGATATAATGACCTAAAGAGTAACTTTTATGTAAGATATAAGAACTTATTTTTAGACAACAGATCTTGAAAATCTTATTTCAAGAAATCTTACCAAGATTATTTTCACTTGTTCCATTGGCAGATTTATTTTGCTTGAATTAAGAAAAAAAATCTTGAATTAAGCAAAAAAAAAAAAACAACAAAAAATCTGGTGTATAATGGTACATGGACTCATTTTCTCCACTGTCAAAATGCCTCTGGTTTGAGTTGCTTAACATCACCCTCGTCAATACATTTAAGAAACTACAGGGAGCTTTTATTTTTTAAGAACAGTTGGTTTTAATGAAGGGGAAAATGCTAGAAAATGAACACTGGAAAAAAGACTTGGGAGCTTTTTGTTTCAACTGTATTTTGTACACTTCACCTGTGTACAAATGTAGATTTCAAAAGTAGGTAAAAACAACATCACAACACTGCAAAAAATCATTCTTTCAAAGGTCTTTTTTAAATAACAGAACATGAATAAGACATTCACTACACAGGAAGGAGATTTTTGATTTTCTAAACAGCATCCACCCATGACACAGCACATAACCCTATCCAGACATGAACAGATACAAACAACCCCTGAAAAAAATTATGAAGAGACAGAATGAAAATTATTAAAAAAAATAATAATAATAATAATAACAACAACCATGTTTAAACAGCATTAATAAGTGCAGCATTAAAAAAAGACAATAGAAAAAAGAGCAAGGGAAAAGAAAATAAATAACATAAAAAATAATACCTAATACATTTAAATGTATTTATAAAATATTTTAAAATTAAAAAAAAAGGGGGGGGGGGTACTCAGAGATTATTGAGATTATTGTTGTGTGTCTCTCATAAAATACCAACACTACAAAAAATCAAAATCTTACCACTTGTATTTTTCTCATTTCTAGTCAAAATATCTCATCACACTTAAAATAAGACATAATCACCTAAAGAGTAACTTTTCAGAGAGATATAAGAACTTAATTTTAGACAATAGATCTTGAAAATCTTATTTCTTCTTACAAATCATTATAATATTTTATCTTACCAAGATAATTTTCACTGGTCTATTGGCAATTTTTTTTTTTTTTTGCTTAATTCGAGCAAACATTAGCACATACGACCCCGTTAAATCCAAGACCTTATTTTAATGCCTTAGTAAATGTATCATCACTGGGTTATAATCCGCCTGTTGAATAAACCTTCTGAAGTGGTCACCTTCTGTACCTGAAAAATGTTATAGGTTAATCAAAATAATTGCAACATTACTCAGGGAAGACATTGATCATTATTTGCGAGTCCAACCTAAAACATCCCAAAATGTTTCATGCTGGGTTATGTGGTGATTTCTCAAGGTTGAATTGACAGTTCTGTTGTTGGCAAGCTTGATAAATTGTGTGTCTGCCCTGTGTGACATTTTCAGAGTTGAGACCTGAATGTCTCTGTGGTAATAATGATTCCCTGGAACATCTGGAGGAAGGACATTTACCTGACACATCAGAGCAGAGCCAGTAGACCACAGTCCTCTTTGTAAACAGCACAGGAAAATGGGTTCACCTCAAGAGGTTTATATTTGTTTTTTGTTTTTTTTTAAACAAATGTATAAATCAAATAATTACAGAAAAATGCTTTACTTTAACACTCAAAGCTTGGATTAAATTAAATCTTACATTATAAATTAACTACTTGATACAGTGTTTTCCCATTTCTATTTGTTCTACCTCTACCCTGTTTACTGCAATAGTCCACCGACCCTGGATTTTTGCATATTAATGACCTTATTAGACATATTAATGATATTCATCTACTAATGCATTGCACTTTGTTGCTTTCCCAATGAATAAAAGGTAAAACAAATAAATAAGTCAAAATCATGAACCCTGAACCAAGAAAATAATACTAACATCCATGCAGAGATCCCTGAAACTAAGTCTTGCATAAAAATGTAGACTGCAGTGTTTTATGTGGAGTGATTTAGTATTGTAGTATTATTGGGAAACTGGTTTCAAGACCATATATTTGCTTGGACTCATCTCAGTATTGGACTGAAAGGGATTTGATACTCATATGTATAATCTGTATGCATGTCTGTACTGTAAAAAAAAAAAAAAAAAACAGTAAAAAAAAAATCAGTAATATTCTGGCAGCAGGGGCACCAAAAAAATACTGTAAAATAATGGAAAATAACCATCTCATAAAAATATGGTAATTTTCTGTAGCCCAATGGAAATAAGGTGATGGGTGTGTGTTTAAAAGTTAAAATAATAAATAGTATACATACCATAAGTTCATAAGTGGAATACAAGGGGTTAAAAATTAAAACCATTTCAGTGTGGTACTATTAAAACTGTAATGTCTTTGTGAAAAAGTATGTCATTTTGCTGTGAGTTCATGCATTGTATTGTTTACAGGATGTTAAATGCAAAGTGGTTGTTAAAATGCTTAGTTAAAAATAATAATATTAATAATATGGAAAAGTTGTGCAAATGTTTTATGGTTTGTTAAAAAGTAATGAAAATGTGTATTTTATGTTATGTGTATTATGAGCTTGGAGAATGTAGTTCAGGGTCAAGGGTAACAGGAAATAGGAAGTAGGAAGTAGAAGAGAAAAACGTGGTGAAGATGACAGGAGCGTGCGTGAGTGAGAGCATGGAATGACACGGACAGTGTATTCAATAAGAAAAGAACACCAGTTTTAGTTCATGAAAGTGGTCGGACAGATCACTAAAAGTGACTTTAATGGTGAGAGACTCTGTGTTTTAACAGTACTTCGGCTAGAAGTCCAGCGTTAAAAAAACATAGACGGCAAACTCAGTAAGTTAGCTGCGTGTGACTAGCTGTGGACGGAGTTAGCTAACAGCTAACTGCGGATAATAATAATGTGGATAATAATAATTAAAATACAGTTTTTTTGCCTTAAGTTTACATGGCATTTTGCGTATTTTTTGACTTTTTAATGTCTAATAAAGAATATTTACATTATTAAAACAATCAAATTCCCTAATAATAATAATAATAATAATAATAATAATAATTTATACACACACACACACACACACACACACATATATATATATATATATATATATATATATATATATATATATATACAGTCTACTCTCGTTATACCGCCAACTTCCGTTCACGGCCAAATTGGCGGTATAGCGAAAATGGCGTTACAACGGGTTGCGTCCATAATGTGCATGTCTTTACTATATGATGTCTATGCTGCCTCCGTTAACCCGTTCTAATTGCGTTTCTAAATAAATCTTGATTCTGTTATGTTGTAAGGCAGGGATCGGCAACCTTTAACACTCAAAGAGCCATTTCGACCCGGTTTCCACGGAGAAGACAACACTGGGAGCCGCACCTCGGAGGTGCCACGGCGGCGCACCTCGGAGGTGCCGCGCCGCGCCGCTGGCGGTATAACGGTCGGGAAATCAATGGTATAAGTGTTGTTTGTGCATGGAACTGGGCTGGTGGATGGCGATAAGCGGAAATGGCGGTATAACGGCGGGCGGTTTAACGAGAGTAGACTGTATATATATATATATATATATATATATATATATATATATATATATATATATATATATATATATATATATATATCTATACCCCTTACCCCTTACCCCTCCAAAGGGGGAGGGGTAAGGGGTGAATTGGGATTGTGCCTTAGATGGGTTAGATTATGTCTGTGTGACACCAGCAAAACTACAAAGTTAACATTAGAAAACTTAGTCTGTTTTCAGAAATCTTTTCCTCTTTTTTCCCATAAATGTTATATACTATATACAGTATGTTCTGTTCAGGTGATTTGCAACTATTTTCATTTGACTGATGTGTATAAGATACTGGTTTCTGTCAGCACAAAGTATGTTAAGAAGCAGAGTTACTGTGTAGATGGAGAGGATAAACCATGTGGCGATAAAGCTGTTCTTAAGTTGTATTTTCGCTTGTGATGAGCATTGATGAGACAGACAGGCCAAATGAAGCTATGGAGCTAATGAATGTAAAATTAAGTTACATCAACATCTGCTAAAATGAGTTCTGACTCAAACACTACAAACTCATAGCGCAGTGTTTTTCAACCTTGGGGTTGGGACCCCACGTGGGGTCGCCTGAAATTTCTAGTGATGGATTAAAATAAAGAAAAACTTACTAAGAAAAAATATATGATGAGTTGAGAGAGACAATCACAACATATAAAAGACATGACAAACTGTGAGTCTGAAACTGAAGCACTGTGGTTCTGTTTATCTGTCAAATGTTCATTGTGGTCGGTTTCAGATGTCGCAGCTCTTTCATAATTCATAGTTTGAGTTCTTGTTTGTTCAGTATTAATCATCAGCCTTGTAAATCCAAGCTGGACTGACTGTACATATCCTGACTAAGGAAAAGAATATTCTGACTTTGTGCAGTAATCTACACCTGGCTTTTCTGCCTCTGTCCAGAATAATATACATTATATAGACTGAATGCCGTTTAAAATTAACATTTATTTGCAACATAGTATAACAAACTATTACATGATCAAAAACAAATTAATTGTAGCAAAAAAAAAAAAAAAAAGTCTCTGTTTTAAATGTCTGGGGTTGCCAGAAATTTGTAATGTTAAAATGGGGTCACGAGCCAAGAAAGGTTGGGAACCAGTGGCGATTTCTCATAGACTGCAAGGGAAGCTTGGCTTCCCCAAAAATTACGAAAATTTAATGGTTTAAATATGTACGGTTGTGTTGACATTTCATTGACTACAAATGTGTTAGAACATGTTCATCTCAAGGACAAGTTCATTCAGAATCAGCTTTATCACGAATCAGCGGACTCGATGTTGTTCACTTCTCATACATTCCCGTTGCACTGTTTTCTCATTCGATCTCTGCTCAGTGCATTTGTCCGTAGACTGCGGGCGTCTCTGGGCTTCAATGGGACTGAGTGGAACAGTTTGTTTCATTGCCTCAAAACTGGACAGTAATTGGATAAATGCCACGATGTTGTCCAGCCCCCAGACGCCGGGCGTCTCTGGGGGTGAATGGAGCTGTGGGCGGAGCTCGGCCTGGCTGGATGCCAGGATTTCACATGCTGATTGGAGGATCAGTCGAAAGGCTGAATCCCGTTTGATTGACAGCTAGTTTGAGATCTACTCCTTCACTGACAGTTCAGTTTAATACCGTCGCACATTCTGCTGTGAAATCAAGAGAGAAACCACTACGAAATTACTTGTTCATTTCTTGCACTGTAAATAAAACACACTCATTGTACTTCCTTGTTTCAATTTAACATAATTTCAACGTTTTCTTGTTTAGTTGATACGATATGACCATTTTCTTAAAAAGGAATGGAGGGCCGAATTTATGTTTAAATAACTTGACTTTTTTTTTTTTTTTTGATGTAAGCCAACAATGAGCTTCCCCTCTCTGAAAGATGAGCAGCCGCCACTGTTGGGAACCACTGTCATAGCGCCTCCCACCTCAGTGAGAGCACTGGATCTGACCTTAAAAGTGGTGTTATTTGACATTTACGGTAAATGAATTCGGTTTGATCGTATCGTAACACATCGGCCATAACTTCTTGTGTAACTATTTCCTGGTCTTAATTCAGTCTCAACTGCTCATGAGGTCTTGAACCAGTGTATGCTGTCCTATTATGGGTTGTCCCAGGTGAAAGTGTGCTATCTTTGGTCTTTTGGTTGAGGGTAAAAATAATGGTCCTACTTTACACATTGAGCCAGATCCATAAACGGATGCTGTCCTAGTCTTACAACCAAAGACAGTCTGGGACACAAACCTGACAGATTCAGGTTTGTATGACTCATAGATGGTATATAACAAATGTACAGAGCTACCATCATGTCACCCACTGGTCTCTGAACAGCTGTTTTGAAGCAAAGAATCTGCATTTTTGCCCCCTCGGTGTTGGCTCTTTGGAGACAAAGTGAAGATATTTGGATAAAAGGGTGAATGTGGAGGGTGATGAGTGATCAAATCAATGTGACTGTTATGGTAAAATATGAAGTAACCAAGTCCTTTCATTGTCTTGTTAGTCCAACTCATTAACCACAACTACAGTCAGCAACATCAAAGTGAGACATCAAAACCTTCCATTTACCTAAAATCTAGTGGCAATGTTTAGAAGGATCCCTAAATAAAGGGTCCAAAATGAACTAATGAGACCAGATTGTTTCCTGAGCAACAGATATTGGCTTAAATATTTTTTAGAGAGAAGTTCAGTGTAAGCCTGTGGGAGCCTGTGCTTTTTAGAGCCACCATCTAGTGGCGGACAGTAGTATTACATGTTAAGATACTCCAGTATTGGTTTTGCAGTCGTTGCCCCTGCTATGACCAAACTCTACTAAACAACCAAAAGGAATCCAGCATGAAATAACGCAACTGTCAACATGATGTGCATTTATATTTGTTACTAATTTTTATCTTTTTGTGTTGGTATTTCAGCTTGATCTATTAATTGTTTTTAGTTCACATTCTCCGCTTTTTTTCCTTGGGATTTTTGTTCCCATACACATTAAGTCCACTCTACAGTATAAGTGAAATCCTTAGCTAAGCCTCACTGTTTATAAGTGTAGCAGCACAGATAAACATATCTGTACCGTGTCATAGCCTGAGAAGGTATACATTCCAGTTGGTGTAAATATTGCATACATGTCATAACTAATTGTACTTACAGGGTTTCTGCAGGTATCAGCAATCAGCAAATGTAATGTCATGCTTTTTAATGCCCTTTTTAATGCCAATTTAGACCAATTTAATGCCCATGTCCAACTGCAGATACAGTCATATATATATGTATATATACATATATATATATATATATATATATATATACATATATTACATTCAGACTTTCCACATTGATAACTTTCAAAATAATTGTACAGTCTAAATGCTATAACTTGTTACCTCCATCTTGCAGAAAATCCCATTTAATTTGGTTCAGTGGTCATGGAGAAATTAGGATCTTTGTAAAACATGTCATGGGTTTGTTTCTTCCAAATTTGGCACTTGGATGCTCTGGCTCGATGGCCATCAGGTTGAGGGCAGGTCTGCCAGGGAATAATTTAGTTTTGTCAAGTATTAAGATTAACTTTAATTAATGTGCTAAGTTGAGCATGTAAATTTTTTTGTTTTAACCAAGAACCATTTTTTTTTTAGTTTTTAAGGGAAGAGTTCAGTGTAAATATGTAAATATCATTGTTCATGATCATCTTGATGACAAGAGAAAAAAGAAAACAGAAGCTCAATCCAGTCTTCCATGAGTGAATAATTTAATATCTCTCTTTAATCATTCATTTTCGCACCTTACCAATGTTCGCAAAACTCAGAAATCTGATTCCTTTTTGATGTAATTCATTATTCATTTTGTTAGTTGAAAATTAAAAGAAACAAGCAGTCACTTTTTCAAAAGAAATATTTTTGGGCGAAAACACAATGAACAACTTCGTATTTGTACGGCGTGAACACAATGGACAACACGTCTCCTTACAAAATTCGGAGGGAAGGGACTTCTGACATGCTTGACAAAGATCCCCATTTCTCTGTGAACACTGAAGCAAATTAAATGGGGTTTTCTGCAAGACGTAGGTAATAAGTTCTAGTTTCATACCCTGAAATTGCATTTTGATTGATTCACTATTTTTAAAGCTATCATTTCAGAAAGTCTGATTGTAATTTTTTCTGGGACATATGGTACACTGTGTATGTATACATAGATACATACACTGCCCTTGTCGTGGCTCTGCTGGAGGCGGTCACTGTAGTGGCAGGTGTGGCAGCAACAGCAGAAGTTGCGTTGCTGGTCACGGAAAGACATTTGGCACAGTTAACTGCTGCCTGCCTTTAGTCGCTGCCTTGTGACTATCTGACAGCATGTGTGATTTCATTGCATTGGTGCCCATTGTGCAAAGTTTGAAGATTTTTTTGCACATGCGGCAAAATGCCTCTGCGGGTTTACCGTCGACGGACTTTAACCAGGTTCTAAATAGTTCCTCCTCCAACCACTTCTGCTGAAAGTAGCATTTTCCCATTTTTCCGACATTTGCTCATATTCCCTCTGCTCTTTCGCCACGGCATGAGCACACTCACAGCACATTGCATTCCAAGCATCTGGTGTTGTGATTTCATGCTTCGGCCATAAACAATAGCCAATTAAAGGGTTCCGCCTGTCAATCATCACACTATACATCCAATCAAAATTATTAAATGTTTATATAATCAACATGAATCCTGAATAACAATGTTTTTGTTTTTTTTTCCCATCAACTGTATTTAATTTTTTAATACTTCTAGACATCGGATGTAATGCTTTTTAATGCCATTTAAGGCCTAAATTTTCACAAAATCTTTTTAATGACTTTTAATGACCTGCATAAACCCTGACTTATGATCTGTCCAATCCAGTGTGACTGCAGTAAACTCTTAAACTCTCTTAGTGCAGAAATTTCACAGTAGAATAAAAACGCTCATGTAGCTGTGAGGAAAATTTGAGAGTTTTTTTCTTTTTTTTTTTTAGCAAAATAACATTAGGAAAGCTCACAACTAAAACATTTAGAAAAAACTGACCTTTAATATTTGGGCAAAACAACTCTATCTTACACATAATTCATAATATATTGATGGTCAACACCTCAAAGCTGGAGTTTGGAAGTTTCAATTCAAAGAGAGTTTGCTCAAGGACAGATTAAAAGAAGAAATCAGAAGTGTAAATATTAGTTCGTGAGGAAGGAAATACATGTATGATTAGACCTCAAGGACAGACAGAACTCTATAAAGTAACTGTTAATTTAAAAAAAGCATAGACTTTTTAGTGATTTGAAAAACCCTACAGCTCCAACAGAAATTCCAATCTTATGTAAACCTTAATACCTCATTTTAAAACTCTTTTCCACCATAGGATGAAGAATTTGTAAACCATGCGTTGCCAAGGTGATGCAAACAAAAAGGACTGGGCAAGCAGCAAATGAATCCTATCTGTCAAACTCCTGATTAAAGATAAGAATGCTTGACCTTATTTTCATAAAGCAAATTGGACTAATTGCAGTGCTGCTGATAAATCAGTTTATTGCTCCTTGCTAAAATGGCAGTCTTTGGCGGTTTCAGTCGGTGTGGGAAGACTGCCTTCAACAGACTTTTCTTTCTTTTAATTAAAAAGCTCATTGAAAGGAGATGGGTTTGGCCGATAACATCACTACCTTTTTCCTGACCTCAATTTGGCTCCGCTCACCTCTGCAAATGAGTCTGGAGAACCTGTCTGTGCATGAAAACTCACTTTGTTATAACCTGTCAGATTAATTCATTAAAGCTGCCTGAGAGTTTTCTTTCCTTAATGTTCTGAATTGTTCACGGTGGAGCCTGAGTGCAGCAGCTGCGGTGGAGGAAATATTCAGATCCTTGACCTGAAGTGAAAATAGGAATTGTTCCTGTAGGTATTGTGCTCTTTTCTATATCACAAACTGCCACATTGCACTCTGCTACAATCTCATCACTGGTTTTGTGTGTAAGATACAATATGGCTGTCAGGTGGTTGTAATGGAGTGCAAATATTTCCATCTAAATTTTGTAGCATTAATATAAAGTAGTGTATACAGTGATCCCTCGTTTATCACAGGGGTTACGTTCTAAAAAAGAACCGCGATAGGCGAAATCCACAAAGTAATCAGCTTGATTTTTTACAATTATTATATATGTTTTAAGGTTGTAAAACTCCTCACCACACACTTTATATACTTTTCTCAGACAGGCATTAACATTTTCTCACATTTCTCTCGTGTTTAAACACTCTCAAAGTTCAAACCTTCGTAGATTTTAAAAAATAAGTACAGTGTTATAGAATGAAACCAAAGATCAAAACCTGTTTTCAGGTCCAAACATTTGTTTGAGAAATAAAAATGTAAACGTTTCCCTATAAATAAATATGATAGCTTTTAGAAATAAATTAAATTTTAATGATCAACCCACGAGGTTCGACACGTAAGAAATTACTAATAGTAACTCACACGTATTTCACAGTTCCTCTGACTGTGCCTCTTCGTCCTGGAACCGCTCCGCTGTAGTCTTTTCTTTTTTTTCTTTTTTTTACTGCTGTCATCCTTAAGTTATTTTCCTCCTTCTTTATGTAACGAACCGAAGATTAATTTATTCTGTAATGGCGCCCTACAGCCGCGTAACTTCTACCTTCCTCCAGCATGTCCAGAAGTCCAACTTTTTGCACAATGGTTAGCATCTTCCTCTGCTTTTTGGGTGCGACCGCAGGTGCCTTTGTCGGGGCAGAATGTTTCATCGGGGGTGTGGGTTTTGTCGGGGAGAAAACTTGCAAACATACAGCACTTCAGAGTCACACTGCTAGCGATCGAACGTTTATGTAAATTTGGCAAGCCGAACGCAATCTTTATTGTACAGGAGACACGGCACGGAGGAGATTGATTGACAATGGTCTACAGTCCCTTAGCCAATCAGGACGCAGAACACAATGTGCGGGTTCTCCCTTAACCAATCAGGATGCAGAACATAATGCGCGTTCATACGCTGTAAAAAAAAAAAAAAAAAAAAAGCATGCAAAATTGCACAAAAAAAAATCTGCAAAACAGCGAGGCCGCGAAACAGCGAGGCCGCGAAAGGTGAACCGCATTATAGTGAGGGACAACTGTAATGGTAATATTTATGTGATGGAGCCGACAAGCATGTCAGAGTTTATGTAAGACTGCACATGCATGGATTTGAGTTGAAGTTTGTGTTGAACAACTAAGAGCCTGACATTTTTGACATTGATCGACTTCATTTCTAAACTGAGCATATTTAATGATGAACACTTTTGCTGATGTAGAGGAACAAAAGAAAGGCATCAAAGTACACTCAAGGAAAAAAGAAAATATAATTATTGGTGCCAAATTGCAAGCTGCAATGAGTTCCGAGCAATTTTGAGTCAAATAAAAATGTTTCTTTTCTTGGTTCAAGTTGAATGATTTTGCTGATCAATAAAAAAGTGTATTTTTGGATTTTGTACTCATGTTCGCTCACTCCTCCACTGTACACAACTGTTCCCAATAAAAAGACACCAAAATGGAATAAAAAGCACATTTATCCATGATGCTACAACTGTCACAACCACAGAGAGATGGGGCCACTGGTATGATCCAAGCTGGACGGCGCAGACGGGCGGTAGCCAGGGTGTTTGGATCCACCACTGCAGGGTGCAATTTGTTGGAGGGGATGGGGGGGTGGGATCAACCTCCCCTCTGGTTTTTACATCCCTACTTCTGCTCAAAGAATATCATCCTCGGGGGGATAACCAACCCACTGAAATAACAGGCAGGTTGTGACAGTTTTCTTCCACCTATATCCCACATTACTGGTACTAACGTTCACCTGAACCGAACTGTCGGCAGTCTCAGAATTTGCAAACGTCCCCATGCACTGACAAACGTGACAAATTCATGGGGCCCAGCATTTGTGGGGGGGGCATAGAGCAGTGGAAGTGGTCCAGAGGAAACAGGTTAGAAGCTGTGAAAGTTTCATGTAAGATCTGCTGTATAAGAGAGGAATAGAACCCAAGAATTGGACGTTGAAAGTATATAAAGTTTCACTTTCGTTTCACGCCAGCATTAGTTATGTTAGTTATGGACGGCACCCCCATGTACATAACTCCCCCCAGCTCCAACAAAAAAAAAACAAAACAACATCCTCCCTCTGTTTTTTTGACAAATCGCACCCTGTACCACTGTACTATCTATGGTTGCCTTGCTGAGCGCTACCATGCCAGCGACAAGATGTTACAGGTGAAGGTTAACAGTGAAGCTTTTAGTGAGGATTTCAGGCCCCTTGACAATTTAAATCAGACTGTAGAATTGACGCAGGCCTTGGCATTTGAATAAACTTAGATGAGATACGTACATGTACTGAAACTACAGATTTATTCAACAACCTCCACGTCAGCGACAGGAGAAGGACAGGGTGATGAAATATAAGCAGTTTACATATGGATCTACACACGCACGCACACACACACACACACACACACACAACATGCAAGCTGTGTCTGTTCGATAACACACACAGAAACATTAAGGGTGAACATCACTTCAACCAGAGCCTGCAGTGCTAATGTGATGCATTGCTAGAGCCTCCTGTACTGTATCTCTAAAGTAGGTGGATGCAGTCAGTGAGGAAATGTCTCAGATAGACCATATCATTAGACTAGAACACCTTAGGACTTTGGCCTTATCAACACATGGGATTAAACTTTGTTCACAAAGTAATGGCAGAGTAGACTGTACTTAAATACACTATAAAAAAAGACAAATTAAAAAAAAGACACCTGTGTTTGTTTCATAGCATTTTTCTTTACTATACTTTTTTAATTAAACCATTTTTATAAAACAAGCTTGAATCAGCATGCAATACTCAGTAAGTGCATTTTCACGTTAATAAACATTTGGATGGAATATTATTGGTAACAGGAAACTTTATGTTACAAGAGCAAATTACAGAGAATAATTACTAGGCCTGTAACGGTACACATACCGAACTGAACCGTTTCGGTACGCACCTGTTCGGTTCAGTACACAGCTGTACCGAAACGGCACAGTATGTTGAGAAAAAGAAAAAGGAACAAAAGGCGTTGTTTGATGCAGGAACTTTTAATCCGCACAAGTTCCACACAGACATAATGAAGGAGCGCACACTGACCTGAAATACGAAATAGCAGCTGATATAAGGTTAAAAAAAACAAACAAAAAAAAAACAAATATAATGTGAACCTGGAAGGAAGAGACTGGAGACCCTTCGCCATCATTACAGTCCTGTTTGGGATCACATCAGGTCCCAGTGAAAGACAACAACGGGGAAAGAGACGTTAATAAGACAAATGAAGTTTGACGCCTCTGTCCAGTAGTTCTAACACTTACACTAGCTCTGTCTGTCTCTCTCTCTCACGCACGCTGTATAATAGGGGAATAGAACCTGGGAGTTGGACGGCTCCGACAAAAAAAACAAAGAAAAATCCCCCCTCTGTGTTTTTGACAAATCACA